>NC_140492.1:105622878-105670378 GCF_964271855.1 Acomys minous | reverse complement strand
CGAGTTGAGGCTGCACAGATGTGAGTTATCTATAGGAGACAGATGGGCAGGCATTGCAATGTGATAACTGATGGACAGGTAAGATTTGCATCAGGCCCACTTATCTCAGCTGTCCATCCTAGTGGATGGTGATGACTTTATTTTGATAGGTGGTAGAAATCGGAAGCAGAAGCGGAAGTTCAGTGAGGGAAATGGGCGATTAAAAAAATAATACTCACGTGTCCTGGACAACTGATTTTGCCCACCAGGAAAATGGCGCTACTCTCAAAATCAGTTCAGAAAGCCAAGAGAAGTAAAACGAGAGCCTGATACCCAAGGACTAGCAAGGTTGAAAGCACTGGTAGAGGAGAAAAATGGATGCAAAAAAGGTGAGCTCAGCAGGAGGAAGGGAAGAACTGCAGTGCAAGGAGCTGCAGGGACCACAGCAAGCCTCCTCTTTCTGAGATGTTTTAGCGGAACACTCAGAATGGCCTAGAATCCAATGCCGTTTAGTGTGCATGTCTTGGCTTGAGAAACTGGACCTTCTCTTGAGGCTATGCTGTTTCCTTAGGTCTTTAAAGCTGTGTGTTTAGTTGATTACTTGATGGGGCCACTGACCATGAGGTGTCTCTCTGGGTCTGTCTGGTTTTAGCTTCATTAATCATATCAGTTACTTTTGTTGATTTCCCCCCAGAGAAAAACATCCCATGGTACAAGTAAGTACTGGCTATTTCTGATAAACATCAAGTGGCAGACAAGAAAGGGCGTGCACCCCCAGGGCTGTGTTGAGCCAGAATGAAATTCTGAAGGACATCCCCGCACCTCTGAGCATTTGGGAAACCCGGCAACCCAGAAAGAATGGCTTGATTCCCAGCTCTGCCCACAGCTTCTATAAACTCAAGGACGTTGCTTAACTCTGATGAAACTCAGTGCCTCATTTTGCAGAAATAAAAACAATGCAATAGTGTTCTCTTCATTTAATGAGAGAATCCTATAGCTATAAGCTCTTTGGAGCCAAATGGAAAAAAATAATAACACTTCTGTGATTGCTGTCCTTGAAACATGGGGTCCTTATTATAGATCTATAGAAAATACTAAAGCAATAAGCCCATGTTATTAGGCTATATGAAGCAAAGTCTGGACACTCAGGATCCAGATGAGCTATTTCCCATCTGTCAAACATATTAGGAAGTTTGATGCAAATATGGTCTACACACAAGGACTATAGGAACCCTGACCTTTTTAAGCAATCAGATATAGCACAAAATATGATATAGCTTCCATTCCAACTGGGTAATTACATGAAATTTAACATCTCTCGCTCTTTTTATGATGAAAGGGAATGCTGGAATTTTCCAAGCCATAATTCCAATCTAACGCAAACATTAGAGCTGCATGTTTTACTACACTTTGGGGACCATTTCTAGGTTAAGTGTTTAGCAAGAAGCATTGGAAAGTGTCTGGTCTTGCACATCCCAGAAGAGTTCACAGTGTTTCCTGTGACTTCCTCACAAAGCACACAACTGCATTTCACATTGATTAATATTAGTAATATCTTATTAATACAATTTTGTCTTACATTATGCCTTTATCTAAAAAAGCCATATACACTATATCAGCAAATCTCATAATGGCTAGAAGGGAGAGAAACTATATTCTTGATTTATTTGGATAAAGAAAATGAGGTGGTGTCGAGACTAGCTCCTGGTGTACATCCTTTGTCTCTCTGTAGGTACCATCTCGCTGGTTCCTTTACAAAGGAAGGGGGATTTGTCGTTAGAAAATGATGCTGGGATGGGAAACAGGAGACCTAGTCCTCCTCTCCAGCTCAGCCACTAAACTGTTCAAGTTCCTAAGGACCCCAAGGCAAGCAGATTCAAATGAGTGCTCAGAAAAGTATGTCACGCCCTTTCAGGCCCGCACTTTTAAAAATACACGTTAAATTTTCAGAAGAAAAGCTAAGCCCTAAGTGTGAGAATGGGGAAGAAGGAAAATAGATGTGACGTGCTCCCCCAATTAAGAGTGTACATCCTAGTTTATTCCCCAAGGCCACTTCATAACCCCTCTGTTTGACCTCACACACATGTGTCTTCAGGGTGTCACACACATATGACTCAATCTCTGCGTGCCATACAGCGGCCTGGCTGTTTCTGTTCCCTGCTTTCTGTTTTGTCGTCCACTGAAGCTAGGCTGCCCTGCTGATTGGACTTGCTCTGTCTGCACGTACTCACTGGTCCTTCTCCCCAGATGGTTCAGAATGACTCTAGAGAAACTCTTGGTGGAAAAACAATGGGAATTCAGGAGTCTGGAGGAGCTGAGAGAGGAAGTGGAAAACCTCCGCTGTTCCTTTACCTTGGCTGAGGGAGTAAAGACATATAGTCACTCATCGAAACCTCTGAAGTGAATTTTGCCCAGAGTGAACTGCACCTTTCCCATTTTATAACCCTACTTAAATATCCTTATGGGCTCAAGGTAAGTAAGAGAAGGGAGAGGGGAAGTGGACTTACACGTTATCATGAGGTGGTTCCCCAGCCTTAAGCTAGGTTGCCTCTGGATAGTTTGACTGTATTTATCCCCTGCAAGGTGAGTAATGGGTGATTCCCTTTCTCAGATCAAAGGGAGAGGAAGAAACATAAAGAAAACTGTTCAGGCCAGTCCAAAGCCAAGGCTTCGCCAAACAATACTCCCTCTCCTTCAAGGAAGACTGTTAATTGCCTCCATCTTTGTATGGGACCTCCGCTGTGGGTGCAGAATGCCTGATGGCTATGTTAAAGTATCTCAAAAGTCCAGAAGATAAATGATGAAAATCCCAGGACTCAGTGGGGCAGGGCTCCAGAAGCTTTCTCCTGAGTGATACAGATACTACGAGAGGCCTAGGCTTGGGCTATCTTGTTAGTGTAAGAATCTTGAGTGTGTGCATAGCCCTAAAACTCATGTGTTGGAACTTAACCAACAAGGTACTAGAAGTAAGAAGAGGGATTGAGGAAACCTGCCTGCCCCTCTTGCCCTCTCTCTCTCTCTCTCTCTCTCTCTCTCTCTCTCTCTCTCTCTCCCTCCCCCCCCTCTCCATGTAAGGACACAGAGATAATATCCTCCATTACAAAACAAAAACAAAAAAACAAGCCTTCACAGTGACCCTGCTGATGTGTTGATCTCGACCTTCTTGTCTCCAGAATCTCAAGAAGTAATATTTATTATTTGTAAATTACACGGTCCAAGGTATCTTTACAGCAGCAGTGAGGGATCTAAGACAATAATTGATATCCCCAAGGAAGGTCTTATAAGCCACTGTGAGATGGGTCACTATGTTATATGATTTCCAATATTGGCATCAGTAATTCTCTCATATCTGTAAGCACCAAGGTAGACTGTACTTCTGTCCCTTGAGTCTGAGCTGGGATGTGGCCCATAGATCCTATAGGGTGTCTATGTATCAATCACAAGAACTAGCATCAGTTGTTTAGGAGGGATGTGTCCTGCCACGGGAACTGTAGAGCCATCTGAGTGCTTTGTTAACAGCGAGCACTGGCTTATCCAGCTTACCTGATGCAACCCAGCCCTGGGCTAGCATCCTCACGCCTACCTTCTCCCAACAACTCTATAAGAAACATCATTCCATTACACAGACTAGGAAACAGGCACAGAGAAAGGAGAGAATATATAATAGTGATAGACTTAAGGACACAGCTAAATGCAGAGGAAGGTAGACTTCCCAGCTACAAAAATTACACTTAGACCCACAGAATAGCAGGGCTTCTGTCCCCATCACCTCTGCACTATCTCTGGTGAAGGAGCCAAGGAGCAGTACAGCCTCCAAAAGTAAGGAGTTGGGGGAAATCTCAGAGCAATGGGGAAGAATAATCTATATTCTCGACCACCAGCCCTTAAATAATCCACATTGACTGGAAAATAATTTCTTTTTTAAAGAGATTAAAACCCACCCAGATCATCTCAGCCTGGCCCAAGAAACACTACTGTAAGTAAAAATACATACGTAGGGGCTGGAGAGATGGCTCAATGGTTAAGAGCGCTGGCTGCTCTTCCAGAGGTCCTGAGTTCAATTCCCAGCAACCACATGGTGGCTCATAACCATCTATAATGTGATCTGATGCCCTCTTTTAGCCTGCAGGTGTACAGGCAGGCAGACATTGTATACATAGTAATAAATAAATATATTTTTTAAAAAACATAAGCAAATTTGTCTTCACTACCATTGCATGCTAGACTGTGACGCAGTTAAATTAAGAAGATGGAATGAAAGCTTACATCATTCTAGGCAAAAAAAAATTAGTAGTAGTAGTAATAATAATAATAATAATAATAATAATAATAATAATAATAATAATAATAATAACAATAATAAAGCTTTACATCCCTGTAGTCTAGAACACTCTCTAAGCTTATATCATTCCAGGCAATCCATCACAAAAAGCAAAGTTATTATAATTGGTTTTTGGACCATCAAAGCCATCTGTGGAGTGTAGACGCTATGCCTGCTTCAAATAAGGACAGTATGTTGTGTTTGATCTTTAACCTCGACAACTTTTGTTGTTGTTGTTGTTGTTGTTGTTGTTGTTGTTGTTGTTGTTGTTTTTCAAGACATGGTTTCTCTGTGTAGCCTTGGCTGTCCTGGACTTACTTTGTACACCAGGCTGGCCTTGAACTCACAGAGATCTGCCTGCCTCTGCCTCCTGAATGCTGAGACTATAGGCGCGCACCACCAAGCGAGGCTACAACTCTTTAAACTTTTCTAGATAAATAGTGCAATCATCCATAGTCTTTCTTTTGGTCTCCATGTGTTAAACAAGATTGGAATCTGGATGCCAGTTGGTCTCTTTCTGCTAAAATGCACAGAGCTCTTCGCTACTGGCTTGTTACGGCAAATAGCCTCACCGTCCCCCTCCCTTTTCAGATGAGGAGAGATATAGGACATGGCGTGCTTGGACAACAGCTGCCCAATGAAGGAGAGCGGGTGAACAGGATTTCCAACTCAGAGGACAGAATCCGGGCTGGCCACTCCAGACAACACAGGCTAAAACCTCAAAACATAGGGTCTGTTTCTGAAAACTGATTGTGAGCTACAGGGGAAGGAAAATGACTCCCGTGATTCCCACCTCTCCGTCTCTCACATTCAGTGTTTGGAAAACTGGGAATGAACTCAACCCTTTAGTATTAGCTCAACCAACCCTTTAGTACCAGACCTCCTTTTTCCTCAACCAAGAAGGTCTGTTCATCTCCACCAAGCCCGCCCTTAATGCCCTGGTAGCAAAGGCACATACAACACCAGACTTTCCTCCGATGGGCATCTTCATCCTCCACCCATCCCTAGAAGACAGGTTTACTGCCTGCCTGCTTTACATTCCACTGAAGCCCCACTCATTCCCACAAAACTTTATCAGACAGCAGCACTACTTTTGCATCCAGATTCTAAGGCGGAGGATGAGCTGCTTTAAAATATCAGACGTGGGTACCGCGTTGGGTATGATCGTGTGGTCTCGTCTAAATGGCTCTCAATTTAATGTGTGACAGGACGAAAATTCAGGAGATTCTTTTCATTTCCCAAAGATATACTTATTCTTTTGGGACACATCCATGGTTTGCTTTTCCATAATCAAATCTGACATATTACTTATCAGACTCCAAGTTCCCTCAAAGAACAGAATTAAATAGTCAGTCTCCATTAGAAATGCTAGGAACGAACACACAATTTTAAAAGCCTTTCTCTAGATATCACAAAAAGGAATGGTTCCTTTATGATTTGGTAAATTATAAGCTGATTTTTAACATAACTGGATATACAAAGAAGGCACTGTTCACAAGCAATGACCTATGTAAAATAAAACAAAAGCTGGGCAATTCTCTCCATGAGCACAGTATGTTTCATTAACAAGGTAAAATAATTCTATTCATAAGCACAGACTCAAGACCCAACCCTGTAGTGGGTAGACATTTCTCTGTGGAATGGCAAGATGCTTTTATGCAGCACCTTCAAATTCAACACCTGGTTATATGTAGGCACCACATAACGGTCAAAAGAAATTAGCTGTTCAGAAAAGGGGATGTATCTGAACTATTAGCACCTTGTTGCACTATGAGAAAAACAATCCACAGTGAAGGACACAATGCTCTTGGCATTGTTGTCAGCGTTTGTTGGGTCTAGAGGAAAAGGGCGTCTCTCCAATATCACCAACTTTGTGCTGCTTGTTCTAAAATGGCAACCCTTCCACAAACACTTACTTTGCCAAGCTTCTCTTGTTTTCTGTTGCATTAATTAACTAATAGGCTAACTCAAAGAAACCAACCAACTTATCTGATTCATTATTTATTTATTGCCTGTTTGTTTTCACTCATTAGAATTGAAGACCCAAGAAGGCAAGGATCTTGGCTTGTTTTGGTCACATTCAACTGTCCCTAGTGGTAAAGTGCTGTCAAAAAAAAAAAACAAAAACAAAAAACAAGTGCCCCAGAAAACACTTATTGGCAGCATGGAAAAAAAGATGGCTAGAAACTAAGCATCACAGTCCGGGGTAAAGACCTTGAGTGTACAGTCTTGGCTCTACCTCACTCTTTATTACTCTTAAAGGGATTATATGCTTACTTGTGGCTCAAAAACTTCCACCCTATAGTAAATAGAAAATATACAGTGGGAGGGTGTCACACTGGAAGTGGGAAAAGTCAAATCTAGATGCCTGCTTGTGACATCTGCCAGCGGTGAGCTTTCTATAGTTAATTCTCCTTCCTCTTAAGATGGTGTGTCCCATTCAGAGAACCTGTCAACAGCAATAATTACTATGTCCAAACACAATGATTTTCTTGAAACTGTAGAATCATAAGGATGGAAGGATTTATATAGAAATAGGTATTTTCTTCCTCCCATTTTTTTCTGTAAATGTTAAGAAGGATGAGCAGGAAGTTTTAAAGTAAACATGAAAGTGGCCAAAATTCCATTATGGCCATAACAGTATGCAATACGCACGTATTTGTTGTTCCTCAATTTGATTATCACTACATTGTGATATTTTTTTCTTCTTGCTCTTAGAAAATCACAAAGAATATCAAATCCTTCAAATAGTGTCCAATATCAACTATCCTTATCATGTCCAGGGCAGGGCACAGAGTAAGCATACAGACTCTTTGTTGTAGTGACAATTCTTATCAGTGAGTTAATAAAAAAATTTTTTTAAAAAAACACTGTAAGAACCTGGATAGAGAAAAATGCTAAAATGAAAGTGTTGAGATTCCAGTGAGAAAGCAGAAAGAGAAAAAGAGAAAGAAGAATGAATCACAGAACCGAGAGAGGCAGTAGAGAGAGGCAGTAGAGAGAGGCAGTAGAGAGAGGCAGTAGAGAAAGGCAGTAGAGAGAGGCAGTAGAGAGAGGCAGTAGAGAGAGAGGCAGTAGAGAGAGGCAGTAAAGAGAGGCAGTAGAGAGAGGCAGTAGAGAGAGGCAGTAGAGAGAGGCAGTAGAGAGAGGCAGTTGAGAGAGGCAGTAGAGAGAGGCAGTAGAGAGAGGCAGTAGAGAGAGGCAGTAGAGAGAGGCAGTAGAGAGAGGCAGTTGAGAGAGGCAGTAGAGAGAGGCAGTAGAGAGAGGCAGTAGAGAGAGGCAGTTGAGAGAGGCAGTTGAGAGAGGCAGTAGAGAGAGGCAGTAGAGAGAGGCAGTAGAGAGAGGCAGGTAGATTATCCAGCAGTTCTTGTTCAAACAGCTCAGAGAACTAAACCCTTCAAACGCCACTCTCCATGTGGAGATAATCCTTGAAAGGGTGATAAGTGAAGAAGAAAAATGGGGAGGGGTGGGTGTAAGCCTGGTAGATTCTTTCAAAGCTCGGAAGCCAAATTTTATAGACGAAAAATCATTTGATATAGAGGGTTTGGGACTTTATTAAGTGTTCGCGAGAGTCATTACCCTGACTGCTAACAACACTCAGCTTGTGATTCAGTCAAGACACTGGCCTGGCAAACATGGCAGGGGTATATGCTTCAAAATTCACAGCATAGCTCCCCAGCACACCCTGGAAGCCTACCTCCATCCCTACATGGGATCCTCCTCCTCGGGCTGCCTGCCTCCTTAGCTTGAGGGCTGGCAGGCTCTGGGATCACTGAGCAATCTTGCCTTGAGAACTTTGTAGTTCTCTGTAAGAAACCATGGTGCTTTGATTGATTGCCTGTGCCCCCAAGATGCTCAGCTCCGTGAGATGGACTTTGCAATCACTGGGCAACTTCCTGTAGGGAATAAGAGGGCCACATTGGTCCCGAGGCAAGAGGGTTGCCTTAGTGACTACATGAGATCAGTGCACAGCAGTTCCAGTCCTTGTGAACTGGTCTCTGACCCTTTGTCTTGTCCAAGAGTTATTAAAGGAGCATCAAGAAAGGATCAGCAAACTGGAGATGATGTTTCTGGACCTTTAGGTGAGTCAATCTCTCCTTTAATTTTATCTAAACCAAGAACTACTGGTTCTATTGTTATTTCTTTTCTTAAAAATAAAATAAAACAAAATAAAAAACATTGTTTCTTGTGTGGCCCTTAAACTGAAAGACCTTACAGCTTATTTTTTTTCTACCAACCCCTCCAAGAAATGCATCGTGGGTATGAATAAATCTGAGCTTTGATCTGACCTTTATCTGTACAATATAACGCGAGCACAATAATAATTTATAGGGGCTCAGTCCTAAGTGTGACATTTCAATGAGCTGGGTAAATATCATTACCCAGAGCCAGTAGCCAGCATGGACACAGACCTAGAGGCAGGTGGCTGCATTTTCTGGGAGAGGCCCTCTCATTGGATGGTAGGGAGAGGCCTTAAGTGAACAAAGGCCTCACGCCTCAGAGTTTTCCTTAACAGTTGACAATAGAACAAAGACAAAAAGAAAGGAAATGCTGGACAGTGGTTTTCGTTTAGCCAAAAAAGAAGAAAGAAGGGGAAAAAAAAAAAAAAGCAAACTTCTAGCCTAAGCTGAGTCCAGTTAGCTGCAAACAGCCCAGAGGCATGAACAATTGACCAGGCTTTGTCCCCCTGTCAACAAGACTATGACAAGGCAGACACCATCACCCAGGGTATTGGAGGTTAGGAGAGAAGGAATTTGGGAGTAAGGAAGAAGAAATGGATCCATGGCTCTGCCTGTCTTCAAAGCCCAACAAACGTGTAAATCACAGACACTTGGCATCCAGTCTTGCTTTACTCTGGGAAAATAAAGAAGCCCATGGCTGTGAGTAAAAGTCTCTGTTGCCACGAGAGTCATTGTTTTCACCACCTTCTCAAATGTCTGCCTCTGTTAGACCCTTCTGGTAAGGTAGAAATCTGGCATTACTGGATAGCCCCCCAGCTAGGTACAGGGTGACTGACTAACTCTCTTCCTCAGCTGGGCTCTCTCCTCTCCTCCTGATCAAAGGAAACCCTAGGTCCTCTTAAGGGGTGTCACATAGCCATCCAGGAGATTATAGGCCCAGCCCTTTCCTGATTTAAAATAAAACAAAACAAAAACAAAAACAAAAACAAAAAACCCGTCCAGTGTGCACCGGATTCCTAGGAATACCCTCCATGCTTATGAGACCTGGAGTCCTTTCCCCAACCCCCAACGCCCCACCACCTCCCACCCATAGGCTAATTGAGTACTGTGTTCCCCTTCTTATGATAGGGCTGTGCTGCTGCATGTAAATGAAGTATCCCAGGCATCCCGAGCCCCAGCGAATCAAACGCGTTCACCCTCAAAACTCCTCCTACTGCCCAAGGGTTGGAAGTCCCTGTTTCACACAAAATAAGTGGGCCAGCATCATCTATTTCACTACGACCATCTGAGACTCGTTTATTCTGGGGAAGATCAGGAGCTCTTCTCATGGACCTCGCTCTGGGCACTCTCTAGCTGTTCCTGAGAAAGGCAAAACCTAGGATACCAAGGTTGCATCAGCTCCCGCCCAGAAGCTAACAGTGCCTGGGCCGGCTGAACATGCACTTCTGGTTTGGCACCCGGCAGCGGAGAAACACTAAACAACATGCTCCTACTTGGGTCTAACTTTCCTTGACGACATGTGATACAGGGGTTTCATGGCTACCTTCAACAGGGCCTTCTTCCCGCTCCTCCTCTGAAGAGCTCAGCCCGAGCGAGCGAGACCTGTAGGAAGCCAGGTTTCTCAGAGGGCCTGACACTGGATTCTTCCTTCGGCAGGACAGAGCGTGGACTGTTCTGAGCGAGCTGAAAATACTTAACAGCTATGCAGTGTATGCTTTTCTTCCTGTCTGCCTCCTGTTTGCACTGAATCACAAGAGCCCTGGTTACACACACACACACACACACACACACACAGAGAGAGAGAGAGAGAGAGAGAGAGAGAGAGAGAGAGAGAGAGAGAGAGAGAGAGAGAGACAGAGAGAGAGACAGAGAGAGACAGAGAGAGACAGAGACAGAGAGACAGAGACAGAGAGAGACAGAGACAGAGAGAGACAGAGAGAGAGACAGAGACTATTTGTCAGCTGTCTTTGTCTCCTTTGTAGAGTGGCAGTTCTCCTGGACACATCCTAACGATGTACAGAAAGTAAGTTTAAAATAAAATAAAATAAAATAAAAAGCCAGAAACTGTCTAAAAAGAATGCTAAACAACAACAGTCCATACTGGCATGTTCTCAGAGAGTTGGGCACTTTGATAAAGAAATTTCTCTCCATTGGTGCCTCACCTTTGACCATGTCCCCTGGACGGGGAGACCTGGTGGCAATCAGAGGAAGGACAGAAAGTTACCAAGAAGAGACTTGATACCCTATGAGCATATAGAGGGGGAGGTAATCCCCCTCAGGAACAGTCATAGGGGAGGGGAATAAGGGGAAATTGGGAGGGAGGGAAGAATGGGAGGATACAAGGGATGGGATAACCATTGAGATGTAACAAGAATAAATTAATAAAGGAGAAAAAAAAAAAGAAATTTCTCTCCAAGGAGCAAAAGTCATCCTGACACTGCATAAACGCCCTGGGTTCAGAGACTCCCTTATTATAGGCAGCTCTGAGCCCACTCCCCACCCCCACCCCCACCCCCCACCGCCTCTACGCCCTCTGCCCTCAAACATGGGTAGCTCCCTCTCACCATTTCTTGACAGCATTTGCCCTTGTACTAGAAAAAAATAAAAGTTTACATGTTTGGGGGTTTTGGTCTTTGGGTTTTTTTGTTTTTGTTTTTGTTTTTGTTTTTTAAGTACATCCATACACTTGTCTTGCCCACAACCAAAAGAATAAATATAAGCACATATCACTGGTGGAGAGTTCCAGCTGTTTAGATTTTTTTCACCCAAACATGTGAATAAAAACCGCAGGCAAAACAAGTCCTGCCTCTCATACCTTTTATGGATTAACAAATAGCCCTTACCCGACTGATGCCGGTTCTTAATTGGACTATGCTGTGAGGAGCAATTAAGCCTAAATGGCCACTTGCTGAGAGCTGGTGAAAGAAAGTCTGCTGGAGGCATTTGCATTCTCCAAATAGAGCACGCAAGCTTTGCTTTGGTGCCCACAAAAGAGAGAGAGAGAGAGAGAGAGAGAGAGAGAGAGAGAGAGAGAGAGAGAGATAGATTGACTTGGTTACTTTTTTTTTTATTTCACTGCTTTTAAGAATGTGGAGGGGGTGGAGAAGGAAAAAAAAGTGGGAGCCATTGTTTCATGCACTCAGTTGACATTATTCGCAGAAAATTGTTAGACATAATATAAATTTTTGTAACTTTTGTGCAAATAAGAGATGTGCAGATGAAAAAAGAGCTCTTTCTATGGGGGGGAAAGGCAGCTTCCACCACCACCACCCCCATCCTCTGCAGCTCCATTGTGTGTGCAAATGACAGATCAGTGCTGGCAAAATGAAGCAGAAAATGAGACAATTCCTGCGACACAAACAGACCCTCACCTGAATAGTGTGTGACGGGGGAAAGGAGCATGCAGAGGCGTAATCTTCTGGTGTGTTTCCACTCCTGAAGATGAAGGCGAAGGAGAATAAAGACCGAAGTAGAAGCGACCAGGCCCCTGGCAGCCCAGGAAGGTAACTGCTGGCAGCCTCCAAGACATTTCCAAACCACGGGGACATGTATATTGTTGGAGTTGCTTGCTAGTATTTGTGTCATTTTTATTCTTATACAGACAAAGGAACAGAGGAAATAAGCTAGAATTTTCTCCTGAATTGTGTAGAAAGAGCCATTGAAGAGGTTGTCGCTGCAGTTGCTTTTCCCTTAGCAAGGAACAAATCTGTTGCTTTTATGAGTGTTATATTCATCATTACAAAAAGTGGGCTGCGAATAATTCGGGAAGCAGGGGCAAACAATAAGAGGAAAATCACTCCAAATTCAACTACCCACAAATATCCATCACTTGTTATTCTCTGAGCTCCATTCAAAGAGCCTTATGCATATATATATAGATTTTTTTTTAAATAGCAAAGAAAACCAGAATCCTAAGGCCTATGTGCTTTTAAGTGTTTCCATTTTATTTTGTTTTATTTTATGTTATGCTAAGAACAATAAAAATCTTATAATAATGTTGATAAGTTGCTGAACTGCAGAAAAATTTCTCTCCCCAGTAAATAGTTTGTCAAAGAAGAAATTTTTTTAAAAAATGGACTTGTGGGGCTGGAGAGATGGCTCAGAGATTAAGAGCACCATCTGCTCTTCCGAAGGTCCCGAGTTCAATTCTCAGCCACCACACGGTGGCTTACAACCACTTGTAATGAGATTTGGTTGTCTTCTTGTGGTGAGCAGGCACACATGTGGACAGAATACTGTATAAATAATAAATAAATCTTTTTTTAAAATGGAGTCACGTAGATTCAGAGCACTCAAAGTGGAACTGGGACTTGGGGGGGTAACGCTAAATCATATCTCAGCCGCATCCCCAGCTGAGCCTTTGACCTGGACTAAGGACCGGTTGACACAGGTTCTTAGTCTTCTGAGACACCATGTAGTGGACTGATGATGACATTCTGTGTAATAGAGCACGCCCCTAAACTGTCCAGATGCCGGGACTAAACCAATCTCAAATTAAAGGACAGAGTAACTTTCACCAGTGAATGAAAAAGAAAAGAAAAGAAATTAAAAGAAAAGGACATGACTGCTCCGTGATATGGTGAAGGAGAAAATTCCCTGTAGCTAAATGGGAGAGCATAGGCAGAGTCAGGGGCATCTGGGAGAGTTCAGAGTGGACGTGGCCAGATTGGGCTGTGCCTCGAGGGAAGGCAGAAAGGGAACAGGAGAAGGGACAGCAGGAGAGGCAGGTGCAGCAACCAGGAGGCCCAAAGGAACAAAGAGAGTAAGGTAATCAAGATCTTTGGGTTATATAGGGAAAAGCAGCCCAGCCCCCTGGGCTGAGGAGTTGGAATAGAGGGCCTGGTATGCCAGCTAAGAGAACCCTGTAATAGGTAGGGACTGAGGGATGCTGGGAGAACCTAGTAGCCACGTCCACTTTGATATGTTAAATAGGTGCCTCGGCCCTTTACCCCAGGTTCAGAACCAGCACCAACCACAATTCCTGACTAACAAATGGCATAATCAGCAAGGCCCTGGCAGTTTAAAGCTATACATAGAGCAACCATTTTGTAGAGACACGGAATATCTTTTCCCATCTGCTGGAATCTGCATTTCCCCAGGTTGAAATCCCAATAGCCCCGAATAAAAGCAATTGCCTTTGTTCTTGAGTAGGCTGACTTTATTATCAGTTGGCAGGTTTTAATATTTAAAATATGCCTCTTTGCTGCAGGGTGAAAAGGAGTGCCAGCCTACGCGTGTTGAGAGCATGGGGAAGGAAAGAGTCCCCCCATCCACAGAGATTCCGGTGGACGAATGGTGAAGAGCCTGAAAGTGGACAACAGGAGAGTAACAGAGAGTGTTCATGTTTACTCATATGTGAGCACTCACCCGTAACCGTAGTAGGCCATCGTTATGTTGCGGGTAGTTTTCCCTCCTGTCCCTTAGCTCCCGGAATAACAACTCATGAGTCTCATTAAATATTATACAAATACCTAGGCCACATAGCTAGACTCTTTTCTGACTAACTCTTAAATTAACTCATTATACTAATCTAAATTCGGCCACGTGGAAGGTTACCTAAGTCCAGACACCGTGCACCCATCTTCCTCACATCTGGCCAGCTGAACCTCCCGTACCTGTCTCTCTCCCAGAATCCCTTCTGCCTACCAGATGTCCCAACCCTATTTTCTGCCTAAGCTATAGGCGTAAGCTTTTCCATTGACAGGTGCTGCATGCACACAAGTAACTAGCTGAAAATCCAGTTAGATCATGTGTGTGTGTGTGTGTGTGTGTGTGTGTGTGTGTGTGTGTGTGTGTGTGTTTGTGTGTGTGTGTTGTGTGTGTGTACACATACATATATGTATACATATACATATAGAAAAAGGAGGGAGGAACTGGACTTCCAAGGAAAATATCAGGTTCTTCTGAGCTCCTTCATGCTGAGGTAAGTCTTCTCATGACCAAGAAACTACCTTAGAGAGGCGTTAACACTGGCCCACCCAGTAGGCTCAGTGCGTAGAGTGAGAAAAGAATCAGTAACACTGTGTTTTTAGAAGTGTCTGCTTCACTTTACGTGATGTTTCTGTGACTTCTGATTTGCTCAGATGCCTTTTCTGATTTGTTCACTTTAATTTTCATAGTCCTCTGGCACAGAGACATAAATCCCTTTGTAGGGTTTTTAGCAGCATCCATGGGCCCAACATGGTACGTAGCAGTAGAAGAACCCATTTCCCTCAGTGTGACAACCATAATGTCTCCAAATATAGCCACGTGGTCCCTGGGGAGAATAGGTTAAAGCCACCTTAAGTTAAGAATCACTAAGATTTTGGAAAGTAGACTTAAGGGCAGGAAAAAAAAAGCCAATGGATTGCAACAATCATTTTTTTTACTATACAGTTGAATTTTTTAACAACTGCCTATTGACCCTTGTTGTGAAACATACTGCCTAGTCTAACTGAGATTGTGCCCAGTGTCTAACTGAGGTTGAAATAAAGAGGTCTATAAAAGAAAACAAGAGAGTTCAGGAGATAGCTGAGCAACCCGTATCCCAGATATGTGAATGGTAAGATGTATGAGTTTCCTCTTGGGAAGAAAAAAGAATATTATTTCTCCTCAATCTTCATAAATCTGTAGGTGGAACAAACTCCTGTAAGACAAGACAGATCATGAGGGGAAAGAACGAACATGCCTTTTTATGTGTGCAGCCATATCACGTAGGAGAAGCATTCATGAAAGGCACTCAAGGCAGTGACTGAGAACTCAAGCTTTTGATGCAGCTTCAACAAACGGTGATAAATTTCCCGAGGAATGACAAGACAAAGGAAAGCGGTTTCAGCTTCCAAAGGCAAGAGTCGACGAGAAGATAAATGTTTGGGGAGAAACAAATGGAGTAAGGTTTGTTTGTAGATCCCTCCGGTGCCACCTCTGCACTGGGAAGGTTGTCCTCAGTAAAGGAAAAGTTATAGCTTGTTTAGGGTGGAAAAGGGGAGGGCAGAAGAGCTGGTCATCTGCTGCTCCTTAATTGCCCTAGGCTAAGAAAACCCTGAATATTTTAAGGATGCAGAGTCTGGTCTCCCAAAGAGGTAAGTACCCACAGGGTAGCCAAGGTGCAATAACTTAGTTGTAGTCCAAGGGACAGGCTGCTTCCAAAGAAGAAGATTCCGGAAACTAGAATATTCTAGAAGGCTTAAGAAGGTCCATTGGAGTCACTTACTAGAGATAAAAGCTGAGATGGCGATGAAAAAGAAATCACCAGGCCATCACTTGCCCTCTGGACAGAAGGAGGACTCTGAAGGATGCCAAAACAATTCACACATACAGCTGTGTGTATGTGCTAGCATGTCAGCTACAATGACACGGAATGAATCAGAGGTACTAGCCACCATGAAGTTATCCTGTGGTACCACCTAAGAAGCACCCGCCCCGTTTTCCCATCACTCCTCTCATTATACCACACCAGAGGAAGAACTCAGAAAAAAGACCCTATGAGAAGAGGAGGAGAATTTTTGGTATAGGGTCCCCAACCTTATCTGGGGGAGCAGGTGAAGGTTAAAATATGCCTTATCCAAAGGCTGTGTTGAAGGTTTAGCCCTCAATTGGTTCTACTGGTTGAATCTTTAAGAGGTAGGGCTTGATGGGCGATTTTTGATCATTGGGAACTATGGACTCCTAGCCCCTTGGCGTTCCTCTCTTTCACTGCACCACCATGAAGTAGATATTTCTGCTATGCCACAACCTCCCAACGTGAAATCAATGGGTCCACCCAGTAATGGGCTGGAACTTCTGAAAGTGAGTTTGAATAAACATTTCCTCCTTATAAGTTGCTTATCTTGGGCTTTCTGCAGGAACTAGAGAGCTAGCATAGATAGGGCAGGAGTTTCACTGGAGTTTAGATAGCAGAAACTATTGAGAAAGTGGTAGGATCAAGCCACTGTGTGGTTAAAATATTTAAAAAGGCAGGTCTTCCTGGAAAAGTGTGAATACTGTATTAGAGAAGAAAAAAATATTTTTTATTTGTCTATATATAGTTCAAGCCATTTGGTAAACTGGTTACACGTGTTTGAAATCACATCTTGACCCATTGAACTTGTTTTTTTTTTCTAAGAATTCCTGTATTACTTAAGTACTTGCATTGTAAAGATGATCTGTTGCCTTTAGCCTTGACTTTGCACACACAATAAATTGTTTCTTTAAAAGTTTTTGCAGGCATTCCTCCTATTTAATTTGGCCATTTTTGTGAAGAAGGACATTGTTGTGAAGAAGGAAAAAGCCAGACATGCTTTTCTGGATTTGTAATTTAATTTGTTTTCTTCATACCCACACAACCCTCTCTTTATTCCATGCTTAGTATCTTTCTGAAAACAGGGCCTATTGTCAATCGTGTGGCCAGTCTTTGCTGAATTCTCCTGTTACTCTTCCCTGTGTTGAGTCAGGCTTTTAGTGTGAGATTGATCAAGAAGAGGATGCCTTTTTTTAAAATTTATTTATTTTTATTGTGTATACAGTGCTCTGCTTGGATGTACACCTGCGCATCAGAAGAGGGCATCCATCAGGTTACAGAGCCACCATGTGGTTGCTGGGAATTGAACTCAGGACCTCTGGAAGAGCATCTGAGCCATCCCTCTGAGCCATCTCTCCAGCCTGAAGTAGATGCCTCTTATTATTGAAATGATTTCTGTTCCATTTTTTTCCTCAAAAATATCAGGAAGTTTGTATTTCTTTGTTCTCCCTTATTTTCCTTCTGTATCCAATGTTTTGTTCATAATCTTTTTATGTCATCCCCCACGCCCACCATTTTCATTTTAGGTGGTCTCATCAAATCTTCCACTCTACACAGAGTTGTGGTTTTAGTCAGTTTACTATTTCTAAACTGAGTTCCCTTCTGTTTCCTCTGTGCTCATGTCCCCCATCCTTTTCTATTACCCTTTCATTTTTCTCCAGACTTTTCTATTTCTTCTTTGAAATATTTTTTCTCTGACTATAATTTTTGCTACGGAAAACTTCACAAGACTGTATGGAAATCTTTTTTCTATAGGCAATCCTTCCAATGGTATGGTTTACATCAGCTTTTTAGAAGGTGTTTCTCTCTTACCCATTCTACTCTGTTATTCATCATCATTATCATCATCATCATCATCATCATCATCATCATCATCATCATCATCATGTGATCCATCCGTAAGGATCCATTCTGATTATCCACTACCTTTGAAAGTCTTGCTGGTTTATTACTGAAAACCATGTGTGAGTTTGCTAGGAAATGCTGTGTGAGCCGCACACTCACATTAAGCCTTTATTTCCTTTGCCTTGCAGCATTTCTTTCCCTGTTTCGGGCCCACAAACATGTCAGCTGAACATTATTCTCTTTTCTACCCCACCTCTGAGACTTCCCTTCAAGCTGGAGTTTAAAGAAATCATTGAAGATCTTAGAGGATGGAATACTGAGAACTATCCTTTGGGGCTGGTGCTCTAGAAAGCAGGGTAGAGAGAATAGAAGAAAACAAAGCCCGGCCCTTTTGTGACGGTAATGCCTCCCGCCAGGCCTCACATTTCTCAATAACCCATAAAACTGAATTGTTCGTTTGTTTTGGTATTCTATTTCCAAATTTTTTTATTACTTTTTTTTTTTACAATTTCATACATGTGTATAATGCACACTAACTATGCTCACCTCTCAACCCCCTCCAATCTCCAACTATCCTGGTTTTCCTTTGCCCTTCCCTTCCACTCACTTCCTCAATTCATGTCTGTTAGAGTGTTTGTTTGTTTGTTTGTTTTTGTTTATTTGAGACAGGATTTCTCTTGTAGTCCTGGCTGTCCTGGACTTGCTCTGTAGACCAGGGTGGCCTCAAACTCACAGAGATCTGCCTCTGCCTCTGCCTCTGCCTCTGCCTCTGCCTCTGCCTCTGCCTCTGCCTCTGCCTCTGCCTCTGCCTCTGCCTCTGCCTCTGCCTCTGCATCTGCCTCTGCCTCTGCCTCTGCCTCTGCCTCTGCATCTGCCTTCCTGAGTGCTGGGATTACAGGCATGTGCCACCATGCCCAGTTTATGTCTGTTAGTTTTAAAACTAAATTCTTATCCAAATTTTTAGTCTCTCTCCTCTCCTCTCCTTCTCCTCCTTCTCCTCTTCCTCCTTCTCCCTCTTCTTCTTCTTCTTCTTCTTCTTCTTCTTCTTCTTTTCTCTCTCTCTCTCTCTCTCTCTCTCTCTCTCTCTCTCTCTCTCTCTCTCTCTCTCTCTCTTCTCCCTCCCTCCCTTCTCCTCCTCCTTCTTCCTCTTCAGAATTAAGAAGTATAAAATGAAAGAGTAAGAATGTTTATGTACAGACATTTCTGTGGGTGTACATCTCAGCCACTGAGTATGAGGTACACAGTGAGGGCCAATTTCCTGGCTTGGCTTAAGGGATAGCCCCATTAGGCCCCTCTGTAGACCACCACATCCTGCTTTTTCATGTTGGCTGTCTCCATTTCAAACACTCCCCGGTCTCCCTCTGGACCATCTGCATCTTACTTCTCTCGTTTTTTTTTTTTTTTTTTTTCAGACACTGGATGTATACTCAATTGCTACTTTCTAGAAAGACACTTTAGAATAGTGGTTCTCAACCTGTGGGTCACAACCCCTTTGGCAATGCTCTAGTTCCAGAAATACTTACATTACAACTCACAGCAGTAGCAAAATTACAATTATGAAGTCGGAACAAAAATAATTTTATGGTTGGGGGTTACCACAACGTAAGTAACTGTCTTAAAGGGTTGCAACGTCAGGAAGGTTGAGAACCACTGCTTTTGAAAGATCAGGGGTGGACAAAGAGATGATGGCAGGTGTCTTGTGCATTTTGTGGCCAGTTTTCCACTTCATCAATGCAGTGGAACAGGAATCTGTGCAGCTTCCTAACAACTAGTGAAGCATCTGACTGACTGGATGACTTTTCCCACAGAACAGTCACAATTTTCTTTCTTTCTTTCTTTCTTTCTTTCTTTCTTTCTTTCTTTCTTTTTTTAAATAAATTTTATCAGTCACAATTTTCTAAATGGTAGTTCTGAAAGGCAGTGTGGGCAGGGTGAAAGTTGTCATGTTCAACACTTTAATTTAGTAAGAATCTGGACGAAGGTGCAAACCCAGCCCAACTCATCCCTGAGCTAGTAACCCTGAACAATGGCTCCTCCTCCCACACAGAGGAATGAGGCTAGACAGATAAGCTATTGTCCTTAGTGAAGTCCATGGAAAGCATATTAGTAGATGACTTAGTACTTTTCTTATTGCTGTGAAGACACCATGACCAAGGCAACTTATACAAGAAAGAGCTTATTGGGGCTTACGGTTTTAGAGAAGAGTTGGAACCCATGGCCATTGTGATGGGGAGGAAGGCAGCAGCACGAAGGCCTGGCACTGGAGCAGTAACTGAGAGTTCACATCTTGATCCACAAACTTGAGGCAGAGAGAGACACCGGGAATGGCTGGTGTAGGCTTTTGAAAACTTAAATCCTGCCCTTATGGACACACATCCTCTGACAAGGCCACACCTCCTAATCCTTCCCAAACAGCTCCACGAAAGGGGGACCAAATATCCAAAATATAAGGCTATGGGGCCAGTCTCATTCAAACCACCACGGCAGAGAAGCACTTCCCAAGGTTTTAGTAAATGGCATCCTATTTCAATCAGGTATCTCCCAGGAGAAGAGATGGGAGAAGGACCATAGACTTCTCACACAGAGATATGACCAACATGGGCACCTCTGCAGCTGCTTCAGGCTGGGCTGGGAACCTCTCAATGTTACTGCCTCTCTCAGTCTTCAAGCTCTGATTAACTCTCCTGTCTTTGGGCTCTGGAAACATGCTATTTACCCCTGTATAGCAGCCTGTATCAATGCTTGCCTAAACACATCTTATTTATGCATCTAGTGACACTATTACATCAATCTCTAGAAGACAGGAGCCAAGCCAGTTTCCAAATGGCCATTAACACATCTGGTAGTGTATGCCTGTAGAATGTTCTGTCTCTATGGGTTTTTTGACTCTTCTTATGCCATTTGGAAAGCTGGAAATGCTACAAATTCCTTCTTATAATAATGTATTTAAATAAATACAAAAAGAACATGGGACACTAAAGAAAAGCAAGTTTTTGAAATGTTGGTAATTATCAAAATTTTAAAAAATTCTGCTATGTTTCTTTAGTAGTATATTGAATTGCATGTTTAGATATTCTCAAATAAATTTAATAGCAGGTTTATGAACTATTAGAGTTTCTAAGCCATTGGGACCAGTGAGATAGCTCAGCAGGTAAAGGCACTCATCATCAACTGGACGGCCTGAGTTTGATCCCTGTAACCTACATGGTGGAAAGAAAGAACAGAGAATGGACTCCCACAAGTTGTTCCCTGACCACCACATGCACACAAAAATAGGCAAATGGTTTTTTTTTTAAGTTCGCTTTTTTCCCTAAGTAGTCATAAATGAAAATAACATTTTAAGATATTTGCAACAAAATTATTTCTATTGGTGAAAAAGTCACAGATCCTGCTCAAGCCACCAGGCTGCTTTCTGCTCACATTTAAAAAGGGAGAGAAAACGATCCACCTTGATTAGGGATCGATGAATACAGATATGTTTCTTGTCTCCAAATGTATCAACCCTTGCCCTGGAATTCCGGCTCTGAACCCTGGGTTAAGCACTCTGCACACAGTACCAAGCCTGCAGCTTCAGTGCAGGGTGCAGGAATGTAGCTCTCTATTGAAACAGCAAGCTGCCTGGGTGTCCTAGGTAGCTGAGGCAGGAGATAATTATTGGGGGGTAGGGGCTGGGAAGCAGAGAACTCCAGGGGGCAGGGAACAGGAATCAGGCCTCTAGATTAAGAACTGAGAGTAGAAGGGTTGTAAAGGGGGATGGTGTTCCCAGAGGGTGACAGAAGAGCCGGGCTTACAGGAGACCTGGTGATAGTGATGATAAGGAATTTCCCATCTGCTTCGAAGTCTTCTTCTCTTTCCTCCCCTTGCCCATTGATTCCTCTCTTCCTGTAGTCAGCAAGCATAGGAGAAAGGGCAGTAGACAAAATCTTTCCGAGGTTTCCCTCTAGTGGCTATTAAAGCAGTTCAGAAGGCCGGTCCTCTTTGGAATTCACTCAGAAGAAATGACAAAACATTGACGATGTTTTGTCAGGGTTGGGTTTCACAATTGTACTTCAAGCTATGAAATACTAGATCATTAAAGTGCTGCCAATAAGGAAAGATTATAAATTATATTATAAAGTGATTATAAATCATTAGAAAATGATTACAAATATATAAATGGTTATAAATGAGATAGAAAAGACACTACTACAAAGACGAGGTTGCCAAGTAAGACACATCCACTGGAGACCGTACGCCTGATCCGAGCTCCACTATCATTTAGATGACGAACACAACAAGGAAACACGGACACGGGAGCTTGGGAAGGCCAGTGGTACCCCTCAGGGCTTTTTCTCCCTGCATCAGAAGGGCTCTGGCCTGAGAAAAACGCTGTGTGGCCACCTAGTTGTCCAGAAGTAGCTGGAGTTCAGGAAACATCTGAAAGATCTCCACTTTGTCCTCAGATATTTACATAATTTACAGGACATTTTCCAGAGATCTGTGTCTCGTAAACCAGGGGACTCCAGCTTTGTTTACCTAAGAAATCCTAGACACCAAAGTACACTCTGTTAAAAGCATTCCAGGGATAAGGACTCTCCTGCTAGGAAAAAAAAAAAACCAACCAGTTAGTTCGCCAGGAGGCCTGCCGTTAGTATCCTTACATGGTTCGATGGTTTGTTTACCGTCTACCCCATGGAGGAATGTGCCCTGTCCCCAGTAAAGAGTGGACCATGAGTGGCTGTTTCCTGAGTACTCTACACGCACTAGATCCGGGTATTTTTGCCTTCTGTCGTGCTTGGTTTTAGGTATGCCGTCTTGCCGTGTGTTTCAGGCTGCCTTTGAATTTATAGCAGCTCCCCTGCTTCAGCTTCTCATGGTGTCGCCAAGCCAGGGATACCTAGGGACTTTTAACCTCAAAAAGTAACATTGTCAAGTGTAAGATTTTGGAGTGACGGCAGCACCAGCCTCAAACGTGGATAATCTTGTCAACTACGTGAAAGAAATACAGAGAAACTACAGGGTTCCATGTTTAAAGGATGTTTTTTTTTTTAAGATGAGTTCTCAATATGCAGCCCTAGCTAGCCTGGAACCCACTTTGTAGACAAGGCTAGCCTCAAACTTGTGATGACCCCCCTTCCTGTCCCCCTGCCCCCATCTCTATCTCCTATGTGCCAGGATTATAGGTATGTGCCACCATGCCTGGTTTAAGCGTATTTTTAAAAAGTCGTTTCTGGGTCCCCAGATTGGGGGTGGTTATTTTATAACTTACACTTTTCTACAGGAACCGTGTACGTACTTTCAATGAATCTTGTCCATTTGCTTCCTGAAATTAAAGCATCCTAGGGAAGAGGGCCTGAATTGGACTGGTGTAGTCAAACTCTGACTTAGCCAGAGGCTGCTCTGAGATGTTGGACACATTAGCCTGTTCTCTCCACTGGAAACAGCTTAGTCCTCACATGTCAGGGTCCCTGGACATCACAGACAGATCCATGGACCACACGTCACACTTCTCTTGACCCTGATTAGTAGACTCCGGGATCAGGTAGCTGTCCCAGGGCACCACCCAACTACCTGCTTTCAGAAGGCTCTTCCCTCCTCAGGCATATCTGCCAACTCTGCCTAGCAGCCTCAGCCTGGAGCTGCCCAGGTGTCCTGCCATTCCAGATTTCAAAGAAGTAGAACAGCGCCTGGGCACCTCACATTCTAGCAACTAGGAATGTGCCAGGGAATTCACCCTCAATCAGAGAGGTTTTGGTCATCATCATCATCAAAAACAAAACAAACAAACAAACAAAAAACAAACAGGGGACTGAGGGACTGGAGAAAGGACTTGGGCAAATAACATGCCTCGTGCTCTGCCCTCCATTCAGGTAGCATGCATGAGGCATGGCATCTCCACCCCGTCTTTCTAGAAGAGTTATACATGGTCTTCTAGAGAAAGCGGGCTGCCTGGCTGTCAGGAAGACCAGGCCAGTGGCTTCACATTGCTGCATACGTCCTGTGTCTTGACTTTTGCCAACCTGAGTTTCGACATCCCAAATAAATGATCAAATTTCCTGTCCCAGGCTATGCTCAGCTGTTAGGGAAACCTTATCTAAATCAGCAGCTAATTTATACAGAGTCAACATGCATCCTCTCAGAACGGGCTCCATAATATAAACTTATGAGGGGACATTCCTGGGCTCAATCTCCAGCACAACAAAAGCAATAGGCAATAAAAACAAACATTCCTTCAAAAATACATGGGATAGCCTCCCGCCCCCACCCCCAACTGGGATGTGCTTCTCCTTCTGTAGAGTGGAATTTAGATACAATTTGTTATTTATTTTTTTATTTTTGTTGTTGGAACTGTGGTTCCCATTCCCATTCCTGGCACACTCCTTCCCATAAGATAAGAGTTCACCAAGTCATTTAATAGTAAAGCTGCCTCTTAATAATGGTTATCAATACAAAGGTATAAGTCACATGCCCACTGTGTAAGTGAGTCTGGAAATCCTGGCTGAGGTACAAGTTATAGCATCAAAAAGCATCCTTCAGTTAGGATCCACGTCTCTGGTATCAGGGGGAAATCAACCTTAGAGATTTTTTCTGCATTTCAAAGTTCACCAAACTAGTATCTTCCCCCTGGGTTAAATTAAATAATAAATATAAGCCTTTAACACAAGTCCTTTACATAATATAAATAAAGTTGTTATTGTTGCTGTTGTTGTTATTATTATTATTATTATTATTATTATTATTATTATTATTATTATTATTATTATTATTACCACCACCACTATCTAAAGTCCCATTTTAGCTTGGTATGGTGTACATGCCTGCAATTCCAGCATTTAGAATACTGGGGCAGGAGGATCAAGGATATCCTAGACTACACAGTGACTGGCTCAAAAATATTAGCTATTTACTAATAACCTTTTATTAAAGGAATTTATAATACATATTTTAAGTAAAAACCATACTAACACTTAGCAATATGGTCATGAAGATGTTAGTATGACATGGATTAATTCATTCAGGTAAAAGTTATGTTCCAACACTTGTGTGAGGCCCAGGGGAGGTTTTGTGTCCTGCATCACACAGGACAGAGCTGTCATTAGATGTGTGCCATGTTAATAAATCAACTCAAGAAGACGGACAGGAGTTGGCAACAAAAATAGGTAGCAAGGCAGCCTGAGGCCTGGAGACATTGGCCCCAGTTTGTGCCTGGTTCTCTAAAACCAGCTATGGAGGCAGCAGAGAAATCAGAATCTACCATCCTCCACTGGGGCAGCAAGGCCTTGGCCAAATCCAGTTGGATTCAGAAGATCCTGTTCCTAGTTTATGCTGCACAGTATCAGGTAGGGAGACTAAGGCAGTCATACACTTTTCTAGGGGAAGCCACCATAACAATACTCAGAGGTGCCCTCTAATGTCCTTCTAGCCTACCAAGTGACATGTCTCAAAAAGACCATCTACTCACTGTCCCAAGAGGCCTGACTCCACTACAGGCACTTGCCTGGGCTGACTTGGACTAGAGGCTGAGGTTGAAGAAGAGGATATATTTTATGACTTAGATCAGATAATTAAGAGGCAGAGAAAATGAAGAATGGACTTGTTTCAGGTGAGAGAAGCCAGTGCGCTTAATGGCCAGAGTAAAATAGGCCAGAGCGTGGGGACTCCCATGACCAAGTCACCTTGGAAAGCCTTTGTACCTCATGTTAAGTGAAAGATTGGGACAAGTCATAGCAAAAACCCTGAGAGGTGGCCTCTGAGGAGACTGGGCCCAACATATGCTAAGACCAATTTCCTGCCTACAGACATTTGAACTCACATCTTTACTGAATTATTTGTGTCCTGAATTAATCTCTTAAGAAACTATGACCCAGGACAAAAGTCTCTGATATTCTTTCTCTTCACACAGAAGTGTATTTATTGCAGAGCAAAACGTCAGCTTCTCTGCACTCCAACAAATACTTCAAACCCAGTATCATCTGCATCTTTTCTCATAAGGAGCCCATCCATCTTGTGGCTTAACATGATGAGATGATGCTAGAGGACATTATTATTTCATGTTTCTATTCTGAGAAAGATGTCTCTCTTCAACTTAACTACTAGCTGACAAAAATAACGCTGAACATCTGCAAGAGATAAAACAACTTGAATCCAATTTCCTTTCACATAGATTAAGAGCGCCATTCTCCTGTCAGTTGTGTAGCATATAACTCAATTTTTTTGCAATATTTAAATGAGAGGCTAGTTTTTCAGGTCTGTCATGTGGATGACATAAATTTTTTAGTTTGTCCCTTCCACTGATGTTGTGGATATATGAGCCCCTGTCAGGATGTGGCAGATCACAAAAGAAAGGGGACTCACATAGGAAAAGACAGAAAGACCAATAAAAGTTGTTTTTAAAAAAAAAGTCCTCTTTTGAGAAAACAAGCAAGTAAAACACACAAAGTGACAAGTCCTGCTGGGGAAAAGTGAGTGGAACCTACGTCACCTGCCTGGTCTATGATTTGTGATTGATTTGATAGTCCAGACCCCTCTACACAGAGGTAACACTTAGGATAGAAAGAAAAAAAATCTTCTATTGGTTCAAGTAAGTAAATGGCCTAAAGTCATCCAGCAACAGATAGAGGTTGACCAAACGCTTGCTCAGAGTCACTAGGATCTATTTCCTTAACTTTTGTATTTATTTCCTTTGTGTTGGTTTTATTCTTACATAGGTCTCATCCAAATAGGAGAGAAGTGACTACCGTATCTCCCGGCCCTTGGGTTCATTAAAGAAAATCGGCTTCTTGGACCATTTTCAGGGGCAAGTCAGAAAAATACCAAAGGCTCTTAGGTCTTTAAATCAGTGGAAATTTAAATCTGGGAGTTGTTTGCATGGGTGATAGAATTAACTAAGGATGGAGAAATTTAAAAAAAAGAATGAAGAACTTAAGACAGTGGAAGAGGGCCATCCTCACTCTTGGGCTGTCAAGATGGAGGAAGAGGGCAAAGATGCTAGTATTATTATCAGATTGCTGGAGCATAAGTCTGTATCAGAATCTAGAAATAACCACTCGTGGTGACGCTGCCCAAAGCATAGCTTCCACCTGCTCTCCTAGCTCTTCTCTGTGTCTCTCCTTGGACAAGTCCAGCTGGAAGTCAACGGGTGAAGCAGCCTTGGAGACGTGATTACTTATAAGCATGCCAATAGGCAAGAAAGAATCTGCACATGAGACCACTGGTGCTTATCTCCCATGATCATCTTCAACCAGGATCTGTTGGCCTCTTTTCCCTAGTCAACAACAGGCCCCACAATGACATCCTAAGAAGAGCTCCTTAACTTAGTGCAGCCCCTGCTCTGGTTAGTGCCTGGGCAGCCTAAGCTAGCATGCCATTGAGATTGAGGGATTCCCCTTGACCAGATAGCTAGCTGTGAAGATCGTAAGGAGTTCTTACCCCCAGCATGTATCGGGGGAGGGGTAGGAGAGGGTGACAAAATTCTCAACTCTTGGTGGAAACACCATTGGAACTGATGGAGACTTCTAGCCTGAATGCTTCCACAGGCAAAGAGCTTTCATCCATACCAGCGAGTAGCTATGGGGAAAGGTACACACACAGTATGCCAGCTGCAAAGGCGAGATGGAACATGTGATCTGGAAGCGGTTAGAATCAAGGACTGAGCCAAGACAGATGAGAGACAAGATTCTCATTACCTTTAAATATGAGAAATGGGGAGGCCATCAGACTAACTGTTTGGATGGCATATATAGATCAAAGGCTATAGAAATAACTATAGAGTTGTGAATGTGTATGTGAGTGTGTGTGTGTCTGTGTGTGTGTATGTGTGCGCGGGCGCACGTGCCCATGTGCAAGTACACGCACAGGTATGTTTATATGCCTATTATCTGGCTCTGTGTCTACTGACATGTAATTGTAACCCTCCACCTTGGTTTGTAAACACCGTTTTATTTTTCAGAAAAAGAAACCAGGAGTACGTGGGGGGAAATTGCTGATTTCAGTTTTAGAGGACTAAGACACGAAAAGCATAATATAATCTCAGAACATCAGGCATCTAAACTATTCATTCCCAAAGAATGATAGGGGCCTGATGAAACAATAAGGAAGTCAAACTGAAGAGGCTTCTTATGACCCAAGTACAAGAGAAATTGAGCAATATAATAGGCAGTAATGATACTGGGCTCTAACACATTGAACAAAATAGGAGTCTAGAGGTCCATGCAAATACAAATAAATGTATATGTCTGTAAACAATAAGGGGAAAGTCTACTTTATGGGAGATTGACAACTAGTAAGTATAGAAGGGGCAATGGATTTAGAACACTACTGCTCGGCTCTTTGGTACCGGCAATGTAGTAACTGACTTACAAAAGAATCATCACTGAATGTTTAAGTTAGTGAGCAAAAACGTGATGAGGCATAGGATGTTTACACAGTCTCAAAACACCCTCCCCCTCCCCATACTCATGTACAGCAGAAAGCCAAAGACAGATCTAGCAAATAGCATCTTAACTCAGTGAAAAAGTTAAAGTAACCAACAATGGAGCAAATCAAAGTCATGCACACCCTGGATCTCCTGTGGTGCTCCTCAAAAAAGCTCGTTATGCAAATATAATCTTAAGGAGACATCAGACAAAAGCAAATTTAGGTGCATTCTACGTAGTAACTAGCTTAGATGTTTCAAAAATATCAAGGTCTTGACAGGCAAGGAAAGACCGAAAAACTGCCTCAAGTTGAAATAAACTAAAAGAAACGACAACTCAATGCAATATGAGATTTGGGACTGGGCTCTTGACCCATAAAAGTCATTATTGTGAAAATAGAGAGAGTGTGTAATATACAGTGGCACAAAATCAGTGCTAATATTTACTTTCATGGGTGCCTTCTGGCTTTATTAGAGGATGTTTATTGCTTAGTAAGTGTACATGAAGTGGGTGGGGGCAAGAAATAATTTGTAATCAAGTCTCAATTTATTAAAGAAAAGGAAATGTGCAGTATGTGTACATGCACGAGCGCACACACACATGTGCGTGTGTGTGTGTGTGTGTACGCACACATGTGTATAGAAAGACATAAGAAAGAAGGCAGCTTGTTGACAGTGGGAATCAGGAAGTCCACCGCTCTCAGTGAGTGCTGCACCTCTTTACCCTCTGTTCACTTTTTAAAGAACCTCTTGGGTGCCTGCCCCTCCCCCGCCCCCACCTTGCAAATACTTTTATATACCTGTAGCTCACCCTTTCTCTGGATGCCTCTGTGTCTTTACAGGACTGGGATCTGTGACTGCATGTAGCAGCCATACTACTGCTTACTTGCATACTACATATGCAAGAAGAGAATCTAGCTTTGTGGTGCCTAAAAGGGTATACAATTTGTAGAGAGTGCTTTTTAAGGAAATGAGTCTGATATTTCAAATTCCAGTTTAGCAGAGTTTAAGATTCTGTGGGCAGCGCTGACCGAAGCTTCAGTCTAGGTGCCAGAATAGCAAGCAACTTCTACAATGTTGAGACAGATCCTACACTGCCCAGGGCCCAGATGGGATGTGCTGAGCAAACAGAAATGGTCTCTTTCTTCCCTTGCTTCTGGGAACTTTCTCACCAAGGGAGCAAAAGTTGAAAATGTTTTAGGGGAAAGCAATGTGCTAACTATCCAGATTTTAATGCTCTCAGTAAGAGGACACTCTTAGGAGACAGACCCGGAAAAGAATTTATACACACACACACACACACACACACACACACACACACACACACACACACAAATCTTACAGTTACTAATTCTAGTGTAAGACGGCAGAAGCATTCAGAACTTGGTTAAAATTCTGTCTTAATTTCAAGCCAAAATGTATTTGATGAATTTTTTTAAATGTAAGACTCAACTTTTAAAATCAAGTATCCAAGCATAATACAATCTAAACAAACACTAACTTGACACTTAACATGCTGAGGAACAGTGGTAAGAAAAACACTAAAATTCTTTTTTTTTTTTTTCTGTAATTAGGGCTGCATGTCTCCATCCGAGCAGAACACTGTGTGTGTGTGTGTGTGTGTGTGTGTGTGTGTGTGTGTGAAAACACTGTGATTCCTAACACAGCCTTGAATCTGAGTCAAGTTGTTGGAGGCAGCGTTAGTTATCTGGAGTGCCTACATTGTGTACACAGACCCAAGGTTGAAGGAAAGTCACATGATACAAGACAGAGGAACCCCACCAGAAACACTTCAGTTTCATTGTGCAGCCCAATGCCAAGGTTGAGAAAACAGCTGTTCATGTGCCTTCCTCTCCAGCCCTCCCATTCATACGACAACAGGCCAAGAGAGGTCCTCGCCTATTCAAACAGAGGATATTATTTGTTATGTATGACAGGGAAAAATAGAACTAAAAACAGGGGGGGGGAGCGTAACTTGAGCGTCACACTGGAAATGCTGCTCCCTTCATTCGGCACTTCACCAAGATGGAGCTTACTTCACTTTTATGTCACAACCCATCACGGAACTGAGACAGTTCATAATATTATCCATCACACTATAATAGTGTCCTTGGATGCTACAGAAGAACACATGTGGGTATGTTGTCAGTTTGTTATTTTTCAGTTCAGGAAAAATTTGACTATGGGGAGAAATTTCAAGAAAATCACCCAGCCTCCAGCCTATACACAGAGTGCTAACAGCACATCTGTCAGGGAGAACTGCCAGTCACCTCATCAGCTCTACTCAGATGACCAAAGCTTGCTTTCTGGCCTTTGCTTTTCCCGGCAGACAGCATCCACAGGAGTAGGTTTTATCCCCGGAGCCTGAAGCAGCATCTCCACCAGCCCCACAGCCAGAAGAAGTACCACTGCTTTTGATCTTCACATACCTGGCTTCTCCTTATGCTCTGTGATTCGCTCAGGTGTCAGCTCCCCATGGATGCCTTTTCAGGTCACCTTCTCAGAGCCATGCCTATCCTAGCAGTCACCCTTTGTCACCTAACCCTGTTGATTCTGGTCATAAAGCGTACCACGACACAGAACAGCTTGTTGCCAGTATCCTCCACCCCAAAGCAAAGACTTCATTTCCTGTTCATTACTGTAGTTCAAGCCAGCACATGGCCAGGCACAGTGGGTGCTCAAAACTCTGCTAATTTAACAGCCACATTAAGAGGAGGAGAAACAGCCTCATCAGCAGGCAAGCGCCTCACTTCCTATAGAAAGTGCTCTTTGTAAAGCATGCTAAAGGGATCATAAGTTCAAATAGGACCACATAGCTTCAAAAGAAGCAGTGTGCCCACTCTCTTTCCAGTTCGTTCAGCCATACTGAAATCTCCATCATGAAAGACGCATATGAGAAAGTCCGGTCACTTTTGCCACGGTGCCTGTAAAAGCGGACGGGTGATCAATGGAGAGTTCATGGTGGGCGATCAGGTAGAAAAGCTGGAAAGAATTGGTGATGTAGAGCTCCTGTCCCAATGCAGATGCTCGGCCAGCCATAGTCACCGGGCCACCAACCCTACAGGGATACAGGTTCCTAGCCAACCTCAACCTGCGTTGATTTGGACCATAGTCATTAGATGAGATACAGTGTAAAAGGGGCTTTTGAGGGACTGATAGACCAGGAGGGTCATCAGAACTGCTGCCGTATTCTAGATTATTCCGCTACTAAATAGATCTGCTTATTTATTTACTTTTATCGGGGCCATCCTGAGCCCTGGATGGGAGAAAAGTGGATGTTTCTTCAACCTGTGCCTTAGAGCAGCATTGTGTCCCTATAAATACATTCTCAGTTGAAGATTATTAACCTAGCAAGCATCATTGCTTAACCTAACTTAAGCATGCTCTGAACACTTGCATTCATCCACAGTGGGTCAAAACCATATAAAGCAGAGGCTATTTTAAAACAGGTGCTGAATATTTAAGGAAACTTACTAAATAGCTGTCCCATAACATGTTGGCAATGCAGAACACAGTACAGTCTCAGCTGTCTGCTTACAATACTGAGGCAGTCTTTTAAATAAATCACCTGTGTTAGATCAGTTGTTCTCGGCTGATGCTGCAATCCTTTTCCTAATACAGTTCCTCATGCTGTGATGATACCACCCCAACCTTAAGGTTATTCTCATTGCTATTTCATAACAGTAATTTTGCTACTTTTATGAATTTTAATGTAAATATCTGTGTTTTCTGATAGTCCTGGGTGACCCCTGTAAACGGGTCCTCCTCAAGGGGTCACAACCCTCAGGTGGCGAAGCACTGTGTTAGAGTTTCCAACATTTTGTGGTGGCTGTTGTTTATGTTTTATAGACCACACATATTCTTAGCGGAAAAGGCCAAAAGCCATTGCTGTTGAGGTCCTCAATTGTTGCTACAGGTTGACTAAAGTTAACTGTCTCCAAAAGGCATCATCCAGGCCCCCAAGACCCTATGTGCAATGATCATGATATATCTCTGTGTGTACAGAGGACAGCAGCATAAAGATGGTGCTGAAATCCCATGTCAGAGGCAGTACAACACGCTCCCCTCTACAGGAAAAACTAAATTAGAGGATCTCTGATTCTTCTGCTCCTCACTTCCTGAATTTCTGGCCCTCCAGACAAGCTACAGCATTTGCTTTCCCCCTAAAGAACTTAGAATGCTATGGTAGCCATAGCTGGCTTGGGAAGGTCACTGTTTTCTTAAAACTTAACTGTTTTTTCATTCGCCAAAGTTTGCAGCTTTCGACTACAGTGCCTTCCCCAGTGTACCATGGTTTCTCCCATGGTCCTTTAGCAAGGGAGCAGCACTTTTCTCCCCGCATTTTGCCAAGTCTGCCACTAAGAGTTTTCTGGATGTAGCATGCCCTCCAGGGAAAGCCGTGGCTTGGAAGTGAACTGTGAGGAATTCAGGCAGATACTACATTTTAAATACACTTAGTCAATAATCAGTAATTTCCATCTAAAACAACCATGATTTGGTTGGGGGTGGAATGTGTGGCCTTACAAACCTCCGTATGCTTGAAACAGTGACTTAGAAGCTGCTGTTTTTGAAAAGCGCTGACTGTTCCCTTGGACTCACTGAAGACAAGGAGAAAGCCTGAGTCTGTCTCTACTTTGGATGTCTTCTTTACTTTGCTCAGCTCTGGGCTCGGGGATGTTACTCTCACAAAGAATTTCCCTCCAATAACCGATGTATGGCAAGCTTTCTCACCCCCACAAAGCTGAAGGTGCAAAGGTAAGAATGACTAAGTAAAGTAGTTAGAGTCAACCTTTAAAGCATCCTCTTCCAGGAGCCTTTAAAAAAAACAAAAGGTGCCTAAGTGTCTGGAGCCATCCTCAATCTGTAATCACCTTGGAGCTCGGAGACAGCATAGCCTCAAGTCAGATCACAGTGGGAACAAATGTCCTGCTACGGGACCAGGAGGCTGTAGTCCAAGCAGGACCAGTCTCAGTGGAAACCAGACTGTCCCCCAAGTGATAAGGATGTCCCTGAACCTAACTGCCTTTCAGGAACAGGCCTAAGATAGCAATCAACCAGACCACAGTTTGGTCAAGAGTGTTGATAACACAACACTAACTCCTGTCCTTGCCAGACTTCCTCAGAGATCTTTAAACAGCGGGATTATGTCAGTTTCCCCATGGTGGGCTGAGATGCTTAGGCTTCATTCATCTTACCACATGGCTGTGTTGATTAAGATCCTTTTTTTTTTTTCTCACTATTCTGTTTGCTTTGGGGAAGTGCCCGGACCTGACCTGTTGGAGCCCTCACAGTCTAGATCCCTGTTACATTCCAGTTACCCACATAGCTTCGAGTCAGGCTCGATGTCTTAAGTTTAGACCCAGGTGAACCAAGTGGTCAAAAGCCATAATACTTCCTAGCAACTTTACTGCTCTCTTCCTAGATCTTTCCATTTATTATTTTATGTGAATTGTAGGTGGTTTGGATACTTCAACAATTTAGACTTTGATTTTTTTAAGAATAAGTCCAGATGAACCTATGACTGAATCTGGGGAAAGATTAACCAACATGGATGCTTCATGTGTCACTTTTATGGAAAACAGAACAAGCATTTTTGTACACAAGACAGATATCTGAGTCTTTTCAGGGAAGAATATAATGAGTGTTGATATTATTGAACTCTGCCGGAGCTCAAGTATGATTTTGAAGAGTGGCCGTGGACCCTGGATACCCAAGGGAAAACCTACATGCATAATGAAGCTATCATATCAATATATATAATTTTCATTTATTCATTTATTTGTTTGCTTGTTTTAGCTACCTACCCACAATTCTATACTGGAGCAAGGACCCTGCAACCCCCATTTCTCGTTTTACAGAGAAACTGGGGACTTGTCTCCTCTGATTGCTCCCTGGCTGCTCTGTCTACTTGCTCTGTCCATGATCCTGACAGCAGAAGCCAGTTCTACCAGCAGTCTTCCATCTTTGGTGTCTTCCCACATTACCAGCCTCAACACCTCCCACTCAGTGGTAGCAGCGATTGGCAGGCAGAGCCACCCCCTGAATCCCTGAACCCCTGAGCCCCCCTGGCCCCTGCTGTCCCTACCTCAGAGCTTCTGGGATGTCAGTGCTAGCCAAACGGCTTTGAACCTTCAAGGACTTGCTATAAACTGCAGTTGGGGGAAGCCCCTATCTCTGAGGTGTAGTCCCAACTCCACAGGGCCATTCTCAAATTATCTAGGTTCTTAGGACCCCAGTCAGGCCTCTTCCAGCACTCACTGACTCTCCGTTTCATGGCTTTGTATTAAGGTAACACTTATTAATCAACTTTTTACGTTCTCCATCAATATAGCCAGTGTGGTTCCCATCTATTAAATTGCTTCTCGGGTGTAATAGCTGTCTCAGAGGTAAAGTAAAATAGGGAAGGGTGGATCAGCACACACGCTTTATTTAATAACCAGATAACTTTGGGCATCACTGACTTAAGCAAAGTTTAGACAGCTTTCTCTGAAAAGGACTTCCTAGAGCCTGTGCAAACGCTGCTGTGCATTGAGGGTTTACAAGTGAAGGGCATCACTCAAATTAATTGACCATCATGCTTAGTGTGAAACATGTCATGAGATTAATATTCCGCAGAACAAATGTTCGCAAATGCTGGATTCAAACTACAGGAAGATTTGTCCACGATCAGCACCTTGGGGTACCTCACCCCATTTAATGCAATTCCTTTAAGACAGAAAAGCAAAACCCTGACGGTTGCACTCTATACATTTCTTGCAGGCCAGCCCCTTCTCCTGCCCAGACATAGCAAAAGAAGACTACAAGTGATTATTTTAAAATAGAAAGTAACAACATCTTAGTAACATTCCCAGATAGACAGTATTTTTCTTTAATTATAAAACATAATCCTACATCTGATAACAACTTTAACCTAAGGAACTGATGACCTCCGTTTCTCTTTATAACAATGTATTAGGCCTACTTTTTAGTGAGAACTCTATTTTATCTTCTGGTTCAGGCAGCCACAGATAGCATTAAACCTCCAATTTCCTACAACTGTGAGCACCGTAGACTGAGAAAAATCTTACCTCCTTTTTATCTCTAAAGCATGAAAAAGTTTACATTTTTTAACCTCGAGGGCAATTTGAAGCATAAAGAAACACCGAGGCTGCTGTGGAAATTAAGTAGGAAGCCTAAGAATTTGTCTAGTGGACGGGGCTACTTCCCGTCCCCTGTTACTCCTGCTTTCTCATCTCCAGGGTCTTCTTCGATGCTTATGGTGGGCCTGCTCATTCTGCAGACACAGCTCGGGTGGGATTTCCTCCAGGGAGTCTTGTTTGACTGCTGTGATTCATCAAGCTCCTCCTTCTCTGAGCTTCTAATCTGGATATGTCAATGACGCCTTCGCATCACTGTGTGCAAACGCCCAGCGCTGTGTATTCAAGTGTACTACGGATGCTGTGACTGCAAGGAACACAGTGTCCAGTAACCACCCCACTGTTACAGGGGCTGTAAAGGAATTTGCTTCTAATTTCCGAATCTTCCTGTATAAAACTTGGATACACTTAATATCGAGTATTCACAGTGATGGAAAAAAATTTTTCATGGATCTCAAATTTCCCAGACTTTGGTGAGATGTAAAGTCTAGGTGAACACCTGCTTATTTTAGAACTTGGTGCCTTGCTTGTAATGAACACTCATCAGATGGTAGTTGTGGGTGATGATAATGATCATAGAATTAGAATATTTGGGATTCCATCTGGGATCCCAAATGGCTTAGATGAAAGGTGTGCTTGGTTGAACAATATCTAAGTTCCAACGATTGAAAATTAGGCTAAGCAGTAAGGCAGAAGGAACAGCAATTTGGATTCAGTCACAGTGTGGCTCTTTAAAGCCCCCACTTACTGTATGACTTTAGGCAAGTAGATTCATGGATCATCTAATGGCAAGGCAATGTCATCACTGTGCACACACCGTAACAATGCTGTAACGCCACTGGGTGCTACAGATTTATGAAACAACCTCCTTATATGCAGTCCAGTGTTGGCCAAAACATCTGTACATGACAGATTCCAACTTTCCCTACAATCAATGTCCTTGTTTATAAAAATAAAAATAAAAATAAAGATGACTGGACAAAGGCACGTGTCTGTAATCCTAGTCTTTGGAAAGTAGAGGCAGGAAGATCAGAATTTCAGGGACAGCCCCGACTATATACACAGTTCAAGGCCAGCCTGAGCTTTATGAAACCCTGAAGAGATGGCTAGGAAGGGGGAGGGGGAGTATTCAAGGACTAGGCGTAATGACTGATCACATGAAATCAAGTGCCAGTCTTGTACACATTTGGTATATAGTAAGTGATCAGCAACTGGCAACCATGGTTGCAATTGCTACTGCTATTACTTAGAGTAATTTTATACTCAGGTGAGCAAAACTGACAGCCATCTACCTAGAGGGAAGTAACTCACCTGCCTGAGACAGCGTTTGTTCTTACAGGCTTAAGCATTGCTCCTTATTAAGGCACTCAGCCCATCAATCTCTCAGCAACTTTTGCTACTTAATGTGGATTTTTCAGCTCACGTAGCTTAATAATGCATTGATTCACTCTGGTGGCAACCATGTACATCTGGGTATCAAAATATCCCATATATACCAACGCAGCCTTTCCTTTAGTGGGCTAGAAGTCTTCTATAATGTTTGAGTGAAAAAAATAGAGGTAAATAAAGGATTGCCAAGGTAATTAAAACACTGAAGTGAAGGGACCAATGAACAGCAGTGAGGCTTTAACTACCCAAGCATGGTGCCTGGAAACCACCTGTGTTAGTCACTTTTACACTGCTGTAAACAAATACCTGACAGAAACAACTTAAGGTAGGAAAGGTTTATTTGGGCTCATGGTTTAAGGAGACACAGTCCACCATATTGAAGAAGATATAGCAGCTGGGGCTCTACCAATGGCAACAGGAACTTTTGGCATCCCTTATCATGTCTTGGGGGGTTAGGAAGCCAAGAGCTTGGGCTGGAAGCTTGGACCAGAAGTAAGGCCAGGCCATAAACCTCAAGGCTCACCTCTTAATAACTCACTTTCTCCAGCTACATCTCATTTCTTAAAGATTATAAAACCTCCCAAAACTTCAACAGTAGCTGAAGACCAAGTTTTCAAACACACGAGCCTATGGGGGACGCTTGACACTCACACCATAACATTCTGCCCATCTCCCCTGTAGGCTAATAGCCATCTCAGAATGCAGAATTCATACAATCTAATTTTGAATCTTCATGGTTTTAACAGTCTCAACATAGTCAAAAGTCCAAAGTCTCTTCTGAGACTCAAGTCAAAAATCTTAACAATGAGCACTTGTATAAACCAGAAAATAAGCTATGTAGTTCAAGTATACAATGGCACAGAGTAAATACTCTTACTTCATAGGGGAAGAACAGAAAACTAGAAAAGAAATACAAGCAAATACACAACAACAACAACAACAAAAAACACCAAGCAGAGGAAATATAAAACCCTGTAGTTCCATGTTCAGCATCTGAGGTTTTGATGACATCACCTGGGCTCCAACAGGCTTGGGTAGACCCACCCCTACAGCTCTGTTGTCTAAAGTACACATGACCTCTCCCTTGTGCTGGATTCCTTTCATGCTTGAAGCTTTCCTCAATAGGTATCCTATATCCCTGGCATCCCCAACACCCTGGATTTTCTATTTCTATTTAGACTTGACATTTGTAGAGTCATAACTCATCTTCTCAGGACCTTCCCTGCTACATGTTGCTTGGCCTCATGAGCTTTCTCTGGAATCTTGGCCCAAGCCCATCGCTTGTACATCTGGAATGTCACCAAGACTACCATCATGTATATGATGCCAAGTTGCTGCCAATCTGAGACGAAGTCTGCCCTCCTTGGACAATAATTATAGCCACCTATGAGTACTTGACTAGCTAAATATTTCCAAAGGCAAACATGTTCAATCAAAGAAAAGATGTAATACCCTCTCTTCAGGTTCTTTTCTATAAGCCCATCTGATGGAAGCACTTTTCTCAGTGATGTTCCTCTTACCAGATGACTCTAGCGTATATCAAGTTGACAAGAAAAAAAAAAGCCAGCACAGTGAGGATAGCATGGTAGGTGTGGCCCACCTATAACAATGGAAATTCATAGCATAGCTTACTACAACATCTTGCAGACTTTGAAGCCTAGAGCTTGGGCTTGAAGCTTGTACCAGAAGTAAGGCCAGTCTATCCTCAAGGACATCCTGAGTGACCCTCCTTCTGTAGCTAAATTCTAAATATTCCACAACTTCCCACAACTGGCAAAAGAGCACATGCAGGGGGCATTTTAGACACCAACCATAACATTGCCCCATCTGACTCAGTAGGTGAGGAAACAGTGTGCACAGAAGATTTGGACAAATTATGACATTAAAAAATATGCTTATGTGTAATGGTATTCTGCCTGCATATATTTCTGTGTGTCATGTGTGTGCCTGGTATCACCCACAGAGGCAATAAAAATGGGGTTGGATCACCGAAACAAGTAACTTCCTATTGCGAACCACTATGTGGGTGCTCGGAATAGAACCTGGATTCTCTCAATGACAATACTCTGCATTCTGATAAACACTCTTCAACTCAAGTTGTAGGAAATTTTGTAAACAAATCAATATCTGGCTTTCTTATCCAGAATAACAAATAAGTTTTGAATTCCACAAAATGTTGTGTAGCATCCATCTATTTCACATAGAATAGAAAGTCTAGCGGTGTCAGGGGAAAGCCAGTCTGCTGCTTATACACAGCAGAAACAGTGGATTCATCCTTCTAAATGTGCCTGAAATTTTCTCCTGAAATATAATATGGGGCTTATCTACTAAGTTAGTTTTGTTGCTGTTGCTGTTATCATCATCATTGCCATCATCATCATTGCCACCACCACTATCATCATCATCATCATCATCATCATCGTCATCGTCATCATCATCATCGCCGCCCTTCTCCTTCTTCTTCTTGTTCTTGTTCTTGTTCTTGTTCTTCTTCTTCCTCTTCTTCTTCTTCTTCTTCTTCTTCTTCTTCTTCTTCTTCTTCTTCTTCTTCTTCTTCTTCTTCTTCTTCTTCTTCTTCTTCTTCAACTTAAAGGCTGAAGAAAGAGACGGCTCAGCAGTAAAGGGTACTCACTGCTCTTGCCCTCACTTTATAAAGAATAGACGGCTCAGCATTTAAGACTGCTTATTGTTCTTACAGAGAACTGGGGTTCAGTTTTCAGTACCCACATCAAACAGCTCACAACTGTAACTCCAGTTCCAGAAGACTCAATCCCCACTGTCCTCCATGGGCCCTTCCATGCGCACGGTGAACATACGCTCACCTGGGCACACACACATATATAAATAAAAAATTTTTTTTAAATCTTTAAAGAATTAACTGTTATAAAGTCAGTGTTAATGAAAGTAACCAGTTGCATGCAAACCACAGTTAGGATAACTAAGCAGGTTTGGCTCAACGTAGATTTGGCCTCACTCTCCCACCCATCAATTTTGTAAGTCTTTGCGCTTGAAAAACTACACAAGCAGATGTCATTAAAAAGCATCAGTAAATCATTCTTTCAGTAGTTCTCCTCTCAATCCACCCACATTAGTAAGACTTAACGGAGTTTCTCAAAGACTTGGCAGTCTGGTTTAAATACACTCATACCCCCCTAAATTGTCTTGTTTCCTTCCAGTGCTGCCAAAGAATTTCAGCCTTCCCTTTGCCCACTTTTTTTAGGGGGAGGAGGGAAACTTGGGGGTACTTTAAACCATTTATTCCTTTTACCCAGAAGATTATCGAGTTATGGCTTCAAATTGGAGTTAATAACCTGGCATGTTTTATAATTTATGCACATGTGGCATCTGATGAGAAGTGATCAAGTTTTATGATCTATGTCTGCGCTGGTAGTGTATTGACAGGGTTTGCGTATTTAGCTACGAATTTAATATGGACAGATTAGCCAGCTCTTCCTAGGAAGGCTATCCCAAGCAACCACCCAATAGTTACAGAGTCCTTCCTAATCCCTCCAATATCCCCTCAATATTAAGGCTGAGTCAAGGCTGTGTGTGCCCTCTATCAGAATAATAAGAGCAACAATTCTTCATATTTGTATAATGCTTAATATTTTTTCAAAGCACTGTTGTTAAATGTCATGCCCTCCCCAACTGGGTGCGATGATAGGAAACTGAGAAAAATTTCATTTTCCTCATTAAAATAAAGCAAGAAAATGTTAATACCAGAGGAAACAGAGCTGCCAGCCTGCGGTCCACATTCATTAGCAGAATACTGCTAGAAATTGCTGAACTGCAGGTTGCACCAGGAGCTGCGGACAGTTGAATCTGTCTTGTTACCTCTCCTCAGTTTCTCCAGAGAGCATGGCTGCTCTTCTCTTTACCTCTCCTCCACTGATACAGTAGTCACCTGTCAGGGGCAGAATTTGAGAAGCAGCACGCTGCAGCATCTCCTCAGCGGGGGGCCCTGCCTGCTATGATCAGTGTTACTCGGCAAAGCCCTCTCCACTGCCCTCCAGGTTGGAAATCCCACGTCTGATTCAGCTGTTCTCAGCACAAGTGTGAGGCTATCCACGTCAGTGGGGACAGGCCATGACTCTTCACCTGCCAAGTGGCTCTGGGACATCCTCCTGTCCTCACGACCTGACATACCAAATTCCCTTCAATCACAGCTTTGCAGAGGTCTCTGCCACCTGCAAAAGCAGTCACAATGGGCTCTGCTACCAGAAGCAGAGTCTGCAGGACCCTGTGAAACATAGGGAAAAAGAACAGGAAGCAGGAAGCAGGTTAACCCCTGAAATGTCCCCAAAGCATACTTCTGGTCCTCATGTTTGTCCCATTCTGGACCTCACGCTGTGGGTGTGGCCCCTTCCCAGCTCCAGGGACTAAAAGTGCATCTGGTTATCCATATTCTTGGCCTTGCTGCCCTCAATCGAAGTGCCCTCAGGCTGTGACACTTCTTCAGATCTCTACACCCTGTGGTAAGACAGCTCTCCCTTTATTCATACCTTATGGAAATCTCTGGGACCCTGTGGAATCCTGCTTTTTCCTCAACAGTTGCATTAGTGCACTGAGAAAAAACACTGGGTCCCTGATCATTAGCATGTGCGCTGACCACCAGTATATGCACTGTCTACCCCTATTTCTGACAGATCTGGTCCTCACGGATGCAAATAGCATTATCCTCCTCTCTGCCTTCTCTGTTCTCTGAAACTGGCCATAGCGTGAGGCCTATTCTGTCCAATAAATAGAAAGCAGAATTAATGCTGATACTTCCAGGGGGCAATCTCACTGCCAGAGGGTAATTCAGTATACCCCCAGCCCACGTCTGCAATGATACTGAACATACGCATTGAGACAAAGCCTCCATTAGTCTGGCCTGGGATTACTATGATTAACCAATAATTACCAAAGAACATACAACATGAACAGGAAGCAAAGACATACTATGTGTCCACTAACCTTTTGAATTCTCTGTTATTGTGTCATAGCCCTGCCGAAGATGACTAGTCCCTGAATGGAGGGAGAACCAGATCGTGGAAACTGAGTCAAGTGGGTGGGTAGGCAATGTAGGTATTGATCTGACTGCAGTTAAAGAAAGAATATCAGGCAAGTTTGACCAGATACACTGCTGCCTTTACTGCCACATGCCAAAATAATACGAGAGGCACGTGGCTCGTCAAGATAACCCCACTCCCTGAAAGTCTCATTTTGGAGAGGGTGCACATTACACATTTCCTTTGCTACAATTTTCAGAAACAAAGGAAGAGGAAAAGGGATCCTGCCAAGCAGCGTTTATATTTAGCACACGCCATATGCACATGTGCGGTGCAGAGTACAAAGACATGTGTGGTCCCGCCAGATTGAAATCAGCAGGATGGAGAGCAAGGGGAGACAACGCAGAAGTGTGAGACTCGCCGGAGCAGAAACGGAGGCACTTCTGAGAACAGAATGGCTCTTTGTGTCTGGTCTTCGTAAGGCTCTTCAGTAACCACTTCAGAACAGTCTAACTGAGCCTAAGCTTTACCTGTAGGGCTGGGTGTGAAAGGCAGGCTCTGGAGTCGAATAGTCTCTGAAGTGGAGGGCAGTTACTTAGGGCCCAGTAGATTCTTGTTAATGTGCTTTGCCACATCCTCCACTGTGTAGCTCTGTTCTTTCTCCTTAGAGTCACAGAGAGAGAAGAAGGCTGGGGGCGGGGGGCAAAGATGATGTCTACCAACACCGTACTTAGAGCAACCATGTAGCTCAGGATTATGAAGAGAGCATGAAGAGGAGGTGTTGGGACCCTGCAGACAGAAATGGATCTTAGCAATCACAAATAAAGGGAGAAAAATGCATGGCTGCTCAGCTGGCTCCATGGTGGTGTGACCACCTGACCTCTACTCAGCTGGCTGTAGGATGGTGTGACCACTGCTGGGAACGATTGAGCATAGGGGAAAAGAGGGTTGCTGCCCACCCATCTTTCCTCAAGGAGTTTTCCTAAATACGTGTCTGGTTGTTCATGACCCTTAATGTGGTAAAGTGACTTAGAGGGTAGACATAACTGCAAAGTAGACCCAGGATGTGTTTCTTCTTCTTGCGTGGCCAGTGCTGTGATGGCCACACGGGGAAAAAATCTGTCTTGTCTACATGATATTCAAGTCATCTTCCATTATCATATTTCTTTCAGGAATTGAGGTATTATTTCATTCACATTTTGCCTATCAAATTCTTCAAATTGCTGTTATTCCCTCCTATTCTTATTTTTTTTTTCCCCAAGTACTCAGAATGGTCAGTGGGCATCATCAGGACACATCCCAACACACAGAAGCGTGCAGTTGGCGTAATCAAAGCGAGTTATTCCTTTCCAGGATCTAGACTTGCTAACAGTGAAAAGTTTTATGCCTCACAGTAATTAGACAGAGGCCAAATCTTACAAAAAGTGCAGCATGCTGTGGGCTTGATTGATGTTTGCGCCCCTTGCCCTAAAATTCATAAACTAAAAATTTTAACTCCCATGGGTAGTACTGAGAGGTGGTGCTTTGAGAAGTGATTAGACGACCAGGCAGAACTCTCACGAATGAGATCCTTGGCCTCACAAAAGATGCATGAGGTAAATCATTCACTCCTTTCATTGCGCGGGGCGAGAATAGGAGAAGGAAAAAGGCGCCCTCTCTGCAGCAGAGAATGAAGCCTCACCAGGTGCTCAATCTGCCGGTATCTTGATTTTAAATGTCTCATTCACTCTATTGTTTTTGGTTTGTTTGTTTTTTTCATCAATGTTCAAATGAACATTCTGAAACAAAGCAGTCTACTTTATGGTGATTTTTTTTAAAGCTTTTAATATAATAGGGATATCTATTTCTGTCTCCTGACTTATGGAATGGAAAGAAAGGCTTGACCGCATCCCACCACTGCAGGTCAGAGCTATTCTTACGTACATTTGAGTTGTTCCAATGGACACCAAGAAAATTAACTTCTTAGAAGAGTATATATAGAGGGAAGAAGAGACCATAGACCCACCAATAGAGTCTGGTTGCCCGTTATGAAGATCACTCCAGTAAAATAATAACTGATACTGAGACTCTGATACCCAAACCTGCCTGGAGGCTTAGAACCACAGTGGCAGAAGGAAGTTACAGAATCCTGCAAATCTCTGTACTTTGGGGTGAGGTACACTCAAAAGAAGAGGCCACGGCAAGAATATTCCTTCTCAGTTTACAAGCTGCCTGACGGACTCACAGACGACTCCAGCTCCACTGATAGCCACACAACACTGTTCAGAATGATGGGCAGATGTGTTGAGTCCCAGAGAAAGGCTCTGTGGAACCGTAGCTTTAAAGATCTGGACTTGCAGCCCACGTGCACCACATCCTGCAATAGTCAGAGCTCACTGTGGGAATACAGCAGCTTCTCCGGGGAATCCGGAGGCACCTGGAGAGAGAGAAAGAAGTTTCCGCTCCAATCCCTACGTTCCTGGGAACTGTGCCATGTGCCACAGCCTTCTGGAGAGTAACCACAGAAAATTCACTGATACTGACTTACAACCAGTTTCGTGTTTCTTTTGATACAAGGATTTTTTTTTTAAATTTTATTTATTTATTTATTTATTTACTTCTACAGTTGTCACTTGAACTTTGCTAAATGCAGGGTACTGCTTGTGGTGCATGCTTAGCTGCATAAACCAGAATTAGCTGCAAAGAGTTATTCTTTCCCCCGCCCCAACCCCCCACAGGCCTTCCCCGAGGTAACTTCCAACTTCAGAGTTGAAGTGGCGCACGCATCTACTCCATGATAAAAGATTTCAGGGCACATACATTTTCAGTCGCACCTTTCTAGAACCCTTAGGAGGACATGAGCTCTGAACAAGTGGTGAGAACTGAAGATCCCCACAAAAGTACCACCTACCAGCTGTTAGTAGTACAGACCCTAGCGCTGGCTGGGGAGACCAAGGCAGGAACATTATGAGTTCAAAGCTAGCCTGGGCTACATTTTCAGACCCTGGTTAGGATGGAGAAGTACCTCCCCCCAATGAGGCTCCCTACTCCCTTGGCAAGCCTAACGCTCTACAGCTACTGATTCGCTCATTCGACCTTAAACCTCATCCCAAGTGAAACACAGACAAGAAAATACAGGTGGCAGGGACCACTGACTGGCCACTCAGTATCCATTCCTCCCTTCCCTCACACTAACAAAGCATCAATAAATGTGAGGTGGTCCACAGATTTGAGAGTAACAACTAAAACCATTGGAAAGGAAACAAGACAACCTAGTCCAGAGTGGTGTCCATATGCTTAAGCCAGACTTCAAAGGCTTTGAGAAACTCTGTTAAACATTTAGAAGCAAACAGCAAACAGAATTTCTCCAGAGTTTAGGGATTAGGTAGAGATTACTTTAGAACAAAGTGAAATACTGTTACTAATAATCATTACTAGTAATTTTAGTAATTGCTATTAATCATTAATAAATTACTAAGTCATATTACATTAAAATTAAGAGCTTCTTAACCCAAGCCCTGGCATACATGGGGAGATGCTCCCTAAAAACTAACCCTTACTGTGGAGCTAGTGGCTGTTGATAGCAAATAGGGAGGGAGAATAGTTGTTTATTTACAGTGTAGCCACTGTAGACTGGTAGACTTCCTATGGCCCCACCCCATGCACATATGGACATCAATAAATGGACAAAGGAGATTATTAAAAAAAGAAACTATGAAGTTGGGAAGGGGGAAAAATATGTAGGAAGGAACGGAGCCAATGTGATCATTTCTCTATTGCATACATGTAAGAAATTCTCAAGGATAAAGAAAAATTGAAAATGTAGAAAAACTAAGAGATTCTGTTCATCAAAAAGCATCGCTGAGAACGTGACACCACTGCTGTGTGGGGGCTGCAGGCCTGTGGTCCCAGATCCTAGAAGCTGAGGCAGGAGAATCACAAATTCAAGGTCAGCCTGGACTACATAGTGAGATGGTACCCTGATAAAAAAAAGTGAAAAACAAACAATAATACAAAAATACCTCCCCCAAAGAACAACAGTGTGGAAACGGGCCCAAGACTGAAGCTCGGTGCAGAGCATTTACCCAGCATGCATTAGGCCCTGGGTTTGGTTTCTAGCATAGCACATAAAACAAAAGCAACAGCAAAGAAAACCATGAAAGAAGAAAGCCATAGAACAGAACTGTATTGCCTCTCTCCAACAATATGCCATGCCTAGAACAGGAAAAAAAAAAAAAAACTTCTGAGCTGAAAGCAGAAAAGGAGCTTACCCAGTAGTAGCAGGAGTAGCAGGGAAGAGACAGGAACAGGCACTCCTTAATAACTAATTAGCATATGAAAGACTTGCTGTATAGCATTAGAAGGAAAAAAGTGTTTGACATAATTACAACTTTCAACTCTGAGACTACCACACATTTACTACAAGTACTAAAACAAAGTCTGCAAGCCCAGCTGACACACAAACAAACAAGAGATCTCGGTGGTGGCAGTTCTAATTATTAGTGAGGCTGTTGAGCAGTTAGAACAGCTGTTATCAACATGTGGGTTGCGATCCCTTTTCAGGGTCCCATGACCCCTTCACAGGGTTGACAAAGACAATCAGAAAACGCAGATATTTACATTATGATTCATAACAGCAATTATGAAGTTGTAAAGTTAGCAACAAAAATAAATTCTATGGTTGGTGGTCACCACAACATGAGGAACTGTAGTAGAGGTTGAGGACCATTGAGTAAGAACCTTCCCACACTGATGGAGGCAGGGTAATCTGACATGGCCTGGAAGCCTAGCGGGCAGTAGATAATAAAGCCACAGGTATAGGTCAGCATTTTGTCTATTAGAGTGCTGACCTGCACTGTACTGTACAGATGTTCCTCTAGGGAATAGACTTGCCTTTTAGTCACAGTAGAAACTCCCACTGTTTTTTGGCTTATAGAGAGCGTGGAAGGAGTGGGCCTATGTATGTGGGTAGGTCTGTGCCCACAGTCTGACTCTAGGTAAAGATCTGGAGCCAGAGTTAGAATTGGTATCTGTCTTAGTCAGTGTTCTATTGCTGTGGTGAGACACCATGACCATGGTAACGCTTTTGTTGTTGTTGCTGTTGTTGTTGTTGTTGTTGTTGTTGTTGTTGTTGTTGCTTTTCAAGACAGGGTCTCTCTGTGTTAGCCTTGGCTGTCCTGGACTTGCTTTGTAGACCAGGCTGGCCTTGAACTCACAGTGACCCGCCTGCCTCTGCCTCCCAAGTGCTGGGATTAAAGGCGTGCGCCACCACGCCCGGCTCTGACCATGGCAACTCTTATAAAGGAAAGCATTTAATCAGAGCTGGCTTACATCTCCCGACATTTAATCCATTATCGTCATAGCAGGAAGCATGGCGGCACATAGGCAGACACGGTACTGGAGAAGGAGCTGAGAGTTCTACATCTGGATAGTCCAGGCAGCAGGAAGGAGAGAGACACTGGGCCTGGCTTGAGTATTTGAAACCTCATCACCCACGCCCAGTGACACACTTCCTCCAACAAGGCCACACCTACTCCCATAAGCCACACCTCCTAATAGTACCACTCCCTGTGGGGGTAATTCTCATTCAAACTGCCACAGAATTAAACCCAAGTATGATGACATGTGCTGGTCAGAAGAAACAAATTTGCATGTCAAGGAGATTGAGTTTAGAAATTCATTCTTAAGAGGCTGTTTCCATTTGAGTCTGAGGGGAGGAGAGATGTTCTGAAGCCCAAAGAGGAGGCAGAGCTGGGGAAAGCACGTTATTGGACTCTTCCCAGATGTCCCTGCTTCCTCTTCACCCGTGATGTGAGGGGCCTCCCTCCACACACCCTCCAGGCACCCCGCCATACCTTGTGTATGGTGATAACACCAAAACTCCCTGCAACCGTAAGCCAAAGGTAATCTTTCCCCTCTCAGATGTTTCTACCAGGTATTCATTTACAGTGACATATGGGGGTTGGAGGGATGGGTGACGAATGACAATTTTAAGTGGCCAGGAGACTCTAGGTCAAATGAAAGGGTG
>NC_140492.1:104522878-104947878 GCF_964271855.1 Acomys minous | reverse complement strand
CTATCAACTACATCTGAGCCAGGGGGTCTAGGTCCTCTCCATGCAGGACCCTTGGTTGGTGCATCAATCCCTGTAGGTCCCCTGGTGCCAGATATGTTGGCTCCATTGTTCTCCTTGTGGGGCTCTTGTCCCCTTAAAGTCCTTTTAGCCCCCTACTCTTTCCTAAGTCTCCCTGCAATTTGCCCCAAAGTTTTGCTGTGAGTCTCAGCATTTGCTTCATTCTTCTGCTGGGTGGAGTCTTTCAGAGGACCTCTATGGTAGGCACCAGTCCTGTTCCCTCTCTTAAAGTGCTCTCCCGTCTATTCTAATTGCCCTTCTGAATGAGAATTAAGCATTCTCCCTAGCAGTCCTTCTTGCTAGTTAGCTTCTTTAATAGTGTGGCTAATCCTGTATTATACGGCTAATACCTGCTTATAAGTAAGTATATACATTGCGTGTCTTTTTGGGTCTGGGTTACCTCATTCAGGATGATCTTTTCTAGTTCCATCCATTTGCCTGCAAATTTCAAGATTTCCTTATTTTTAATAGCTGGATAGTATCCATTTTGTAAATGCATCACAATTTTTTTCTATCCATTCTTTAGTCAAGGGGCATCAAGGTTGTTTCCAGATTCTGACTATCTCAAATAAGCTGCTATGAGCATAGTTGAGCAAGTGTTGTATGGTGGAACATCTTTTGGATCTATGCCCAGGAGTGGTATAGCTGGGTGTTAGGTAGCCCTGATCTCAATTTTCTGAAAAAGTACCAGATTGATTTCCAAAGTAGTTGTACAAGTTTGTACTCCCACCAGCAATGGAAGAGTGTTCCCCTTTCTTCACATTCTCGCCTGCATGTGCTGTCACTTGAGTTTTTGATCTTAGCCATTCTGACAAGTGTAAGATGGAATTTCAAAGTTGATTTGCATTTCCCTGATAACTAGGGATGTTGAGCATTTCTTTAGGTGTTTCTAGACTAATTTGTTTTTTTTTTTAAAACAAACAAAACAAAACTCTTTCTGCTAACAATTGTTTTCACAACAAATACTTCTTTTCCTCTTTCCAAGTCCACCAGGTGTTTAAGTGGCATCAGCTTGCATTCCCCAGTGCATGTATTTTGACCCACCATGTTTACTCTAATCAATGACTACTGAGAACACATGAAAATGCAAGGAGACAAAAACACTTGAACTTTATGTTTCAGACACAGAGTCTTTAAAGCTTCATTTAAAGATTTCTTACCAATCACAAATAAAATCATGGAAGCCAATTAGCCAGGTCAACATTCAGTGAATTGTGAGTGCAAAACTATACAACTGTGAATTTTTGTTTTGAACAGATGTAAAATGCAGCTGCTGAGGGAATCAACCATTGTATACAACCATGCCTTATACTAGAGATTTGTTAAAAACAAACACCCCCAAAACAAAGACAAACAAAGAAACAAACAAAAATCAAGCAAAAACAAACCCCAAACAATAAAACGAAGACAGTGCTAAACAATTGTAATCATCTCCACAATTCTACCCTATGAAAATCCAAAGTGGTGGTGACAAAGAAGAGAGGGACCACTGTGCAATGGAGCATGTCTGTGAGTGGAGTCCAAGCATGTTGCCTATGCTCAGCAGGCATTCAGGGCAAAGAGCACATATTGAGCACCATCATGCACTTCATATATGATGGGGACTTTGGGATTAGGATCTGCCACCACATTCTCCATGTTACCAGTGATCACATTGTTAAGACTATGCACCTTAAAAATAACCAGAACAGGACAATATGTTTCCTTTCTCTTTCCTAGCCGAATGCTGAGAAAGTGATCCTCGGGGACTATTATAAGTTATGTGCAAATCAATGTGTCTTATATTCAAAGGAGAAACAGGACACATCCCTTAGAATCTTCTCTCTCTCTCTCTCTCTCTCTCTCTCTCTCTCTCTCTCTCTCTCTCTCTCTCTCTGTCTCCCCCCTCTCTCTGTATCTTTCTGTCTCTCTCTGTTCCTTAGAAATCACTGCAGACAGAGAACTTAATGTCTTGGTGGGTACAACTACTCCACAGGGAAAGGTATATTACTCCAGGAATCAGATAAAGGTAACCATGAGACACAGGCTGCTAAGGAAGCATCAACTCTAATAAGAGGTGACACACTTATTTTAGGAGGGTCTTACAATACAGGGAAAATAGCTGAAGAGATGCATGTTTCCAGGATAGCTGTAGGGGTTATGGACTTTAGAGCTTCAGCATTCCGAATAGTTGCTTGGTTTCATTGCACAGTTAGCTACCTGCAGCCAGCATCTTTTATCTGCTTTATGTGACTAAAAATTTGACCTTAATTATATTGAATGACAAGCACAAAGAAAATTGGAATCCAAGCCTTAAAGCTTGAAGTCCAAGTCATTTCTAACATCATTAGCTGGTTCTCTGGTGAATTAATTTAAAGCCTATTCATTATATGGCCATTTCTCCTTTCATAAAACCACTGAAGAAGTGACCCCTTTTATTATGGTTATTTTTCTCCTGTGCTTTATAACTTTTAGCTGTATTATGTCTCTCAATTAGGGAGAATATGACATGAGTTAGTGTAGCTTCGGTTCTAAGTATGGGGTGCTGTTTGACAGATGTACAACATTTTTTTAAGGAAGACAACATTTTATTTAAGCAGACTTGAGTTTGCGTGATTGCCAGTAAAAATGATGGCATCTTCTTCAAAACTTTTTGAGATGGTTGAATTTTTAGTCATTCTCAGTGATTGTTGTCCACTAAAATTCTTTGGGAAGACTTTAGAATATGACCAAATGCTTTAGGTAGGGTTTTCAAGTGCAGCTAAGACAAAGAACAAGATGATTTAGTGCAAATATGTGAGGATAGTATGCAAAATAGACAGAACATGAATAAATAGCTGTTTGCTCGGTGGCAGTGGTGAAGATTTGTAGTAGTGGTGATGAGAGAAGAAGACTATGTCTAGCCAAGTTACGAATACATGTATCTATAGTTTTATAGGCATTATATTCTCAGGCAGAGCATCAAATTAATAGCAGATTTTAGGAGAAAATAGAATTATCCCATATCTACATTTCAATAAAATCTCAATAATTTATATCTAAAGTATAACTTTTTCAAATTTAATATGATACAATATGAAACCTTCAGTATAGGAAGCTAGCACTTTTGTGGCAAATCTATTAAAGACACTTCAAACATGAAAGAAATAGTTTCAGTGTCTGAATCAAGTAGATGGATTCTCTGAAATTCAGTAAATGTATATAATACCTAGAGATGAATTATACACTAGCTTATCACATCAAAAAATCATTTGATAGGAAGAATAAATTACATAAAATATCATAAAGTTCTCATTATTCAGTCATGGTTGGTTTTGTACTTTCTCTTCTGATGTGAGCTTGTTCTCCCTCCTGCCCTAGGACTAATTGTGATCTCAACAGGATGTTAAATTACTCAGAAGTTTGTACCTGTGAAAGATATCATTTTATAAAATGAATTTTAATTAACCATTTGATCTTTTGCCTTCCCCTGAGTAATCCTCTTTTACAACTGTTCTTGTGTTTTGCATATTATGATAAAGGAAGAATTGCAGGCCTTGGTCTTTCTCTTTCTGGACTTTTCAGAGAAAAAAATAAAGCCACATGCTTTTTTCAGTGGTTGTTGACTCCTTAATGGCAGTTTGTGTCTCTGATAGTGCAGAAAAATACCCCAAAAGAAATCCTAACATTTTCCTTCGAAGCATGAGTTTTCTACACATCACCTCACATATCTGCTGTTGAGTAGTTCTGTTCATACTGTAAATACAAAATTAGAACGTAGAGTCAATAGCACTAAGATAAAGAGCACATAAGTCTTGCGCTGTACTCCCACAGTCCCTGTGTTCTTATCGACATTAAGTTGAAAGGCTTTCCGTTATGAATGTGACGATGACTGGGGAAGAGAAGATTGCATCTGTAAGGTTTCTCCAAGTTTCCTCTGGGAAAGGATCTCCTTTCTCTTTGAGATCAATTTGAAGATAAGGAGCAATTTGAGCTCAAAGAACGTTTCCTTAGAGACAGATGTTTACACTCATCACAGCTATGCTGACCAGAGGCAAAAATGATTCTGTACATTATATATAATATGCGTAGGCTAGCTGAGTTTAAAGCCATAATACAGGTCTTGATTTAGGGAAGAAAGAACCACGTATGTATGTATGTATGTATGTATGTATGTATGTATGTATGTATGTATTTTAAACACTAGAGGAAGATGGAAATAGCGCTTGCAGTAACTGACTGAGAATTTAGCAGGTTTAGACTTTGGCAGTTCAGCCAACCTGAGTATAAAGAATTAATGAAGCTAGCAGTAGAAATGCCAGCAGTGATGTTTATTGAGAAGAGTCTGAACTTATTTGGGGCATAAATTTGAAGCACTTAAAATCAGCATTAGTAGCTGGCTCCTCCTTTCTTGGTAGCATTTTGGACTGACTCCTGAACTCTGATACATGCCACAACATGGATGGACCTTGAGGACTCATATGGAGTAAAACAGGACAGCCACAAAAGGACATGCACACTGCAGGGACTCCCTGATTGGAGGAATCTGTAATAGTAGAGCTCAGAGTAACAACAGACAAAGGTGACCTCTAGTCAGTGCCAGAAATAGAGAGGCAGGGGAAAGTTATTATAGATCAGGAAATGACTTTATAAAATAAAGGGGTTCTGGGGCTGGAGAGATGGCTTAGTGGTTAAGAGCACTGTCTGCTTTTCCAGAGGTCATGAGTTCAATTCCCAGCAACCACATGATGGATCATAACCATCTATCATGAGATCTGGTTCCCTCTTCTGGTGTGCAGGTGTATATGCAGGCAGAACACTGTATATGTAATAAATAAATCTTTAAAAAAAATAAAAATAAAGGGGTTCTGGAGGTTAACAGTCATGGGTACCTAGCATCACCATTGAAAATATCTGGTAGAAATTCTATTGTTTGTAGTTTACTATAATCAAAACTCCTGTTCACATGTTGTTATTCTTGAATCGGTTAATGACTCAACGAGTATTTGTCGTATTATTAACTGTTATTACCAATATGCTGTTTATATTTTGTAGGTATAAAATATATTGAAAATGATAATTAAAAGTTTATGAAAAAAATTCATGAGTCTTAAACTAACTGAAGTCAGCTAGCACAGAAAGACAAACACCGCCTGCTCGCCATCTTAGTTTTAACTATCTCACTCCAGCCCCTATTTTCCTCTATCACCTCACTCCCAACTCCACTTAAACCTTTACCTCCCAGGATCCTTCATGCTACATTCACATCACATATGTTCTATTATTCCTCTATTTTTTAAAAAGTAATTTATTCAGATTACATCTCAGTTTTATCCCCTCACTTGAACCTTCCCATTCCCCCTCCGTCCCTCTTTCACCTATTCCCCTCCTCTAGGTATGTGACAAAAGGGGGCCTTCCCCCCCCGCCCCCCATTATCACAGCCTATCTGGTCTTATCCTGGTAGCCTGCTTACTCTTCCTCTGAGTGCCACCAAGAGGAAGTGGTCAAATAGGCGGCACCAGAGTTCATGTCAGAGTCAGTCCTCGCTCTCCACACAACTGTGGAGAATGCGCTGTCCATTGGCCAGATCTGAATAGGGGTTCTAGGTGCACTGCGTGCATTGTCTTTGGTTGGTACAGTACTTTGAGCAGACCCCTCCTGGGTCCAGATCTGCCAGCCAGAAAAGGGCATCCGATCACATTATAGGTGGTGTGAGCCACCATGTGGTTGCTGGGAATTGAATTCAATGCCTCTGGAGGAGCAGTCAGTGCCCTTAAACTCTGAGCCATCTCTCCAGGGCATTTAAAAAATACTCATGAAGGAGATTTTGTTCACCCCTTGGAGTCACGTGCTAGGTAAGAATGAGCTTGTGATATAAGCCAACCCAATGAGATAAGTACACCAAGACCTTGTTAAATGGGTCATATCTGGGTGTCAGTGCACATCCTCAATCTAGTTTCCTTCCCCTTTACATTCTTGCATCTGATATTTCTTCCCTTTGATTGCGGCCTTCAGCTGCTTTTATCTTTCTCCAATAGCTTAGATGCTCTTATTTCATTTTAAAATTCAGCAACAAAGTTTTAGTCAACCATGCGATGTGGTTTCAACGGAATAATCTGTTACTCAAATACAGTTGCAAACTAAGCTTGCTTTATAACTGTAAAAAAAAAAAAAATGAAACAAGGACTTAGAAATCTTTCATAGAAAGAACTGGAGTGTACAATATAATTTATTATCTAAACAAGGATGCTTCAGGGAGTGAGAGGGGGCTAGTATTGGTAATTCCTTTGGAGCAGCCTTTTATGTACGTCCCCTGTATAAAAATCTATTTCCTAAGGACCTTGCATTTTTTTCTACTCCAGAACATTCTTGGCCCTGTCTGGGAAGATCTGGGATCATACTATGCACTATGCGCTAAGGTTGTGGGAAAGTATCACTTCAGCATCTAGATAAGGTAGCGATAACATTTCTCTGGGCGAACAGATTGTGTATGGTTCGATCACAGACCAATATAAATTGTTAAGTCCAAAAACATGACTGGAAAACAGAATTAAGAAATGTGAGTGAATAATGATTGACAGTAAGTAAGCAGACCAGTATAAAACGGGCCTCAGAAGAAATATCAAAGCCAGAGTTATGTTGACTAAAAAAAAAAAATAAGCTTAACTATTGCATAGAAGGCATAGTAACGGCGGAATATATGGCTGGTTGTGGAGGTTAAATCCACAAAATTTGTTTAATCCTTGCTAATTCAAGCTAGGTCTGGCCAAGGAAGAAATGGGAGCTGGTCTAGGTCAGTGCATTATCACAAGGGAAGTTTTTAATGAAGGGCACCCAACAAACAATCGGAGGGTTTTTTGTGATTTACGTGTTTTAACCTTGGCAACCATGAATGTCTCTGCATTCTTCCCTATATAAGAAATAAATCACTACGGTCCATTTTCAGTATGAGGCGTGTTTAGAATTCACCAAGGAATCACAGAGAAAGAAGAGGTACCAGGCTACTGGCTTTCCTAGTTAGAAACTGGCTCTTGCTTGCTCAGGATCATTTTAGTTTATATTTAAAGGCTGAGAAGCTACATATGGTACATGCTTGAGCCCATGTATCAGAAAAAGGGAGCGGGGTGCACAGCTCCGGGAGGACGGCAAGTTTAGAGCGAGGAGTAAGCCTCCCAGAGGTACCCAGACAACAGGAGAATGGCTTTGCATGAAATCGATGCCCAAGAAACTTTCGCTTTCTCTCTAGGCACGATCATAAAATGAAAGCTGCCTCACTTCAGCTAGCCTCTCAAATTTGCTGCTATGGAGGGGGAGGCTTGCTTCTCACACCTGTAATTACTCTGATAGGTGCTTGTGTGAATGTGCACGGGGGGGGGGAGGGGGGGACAGGGCTATGCGCAATTCCTATTCAGCTCACTGTCTTGCTGCTCTATTGGACACATTTCTCTTTCTCTCCCCCTCTTATTCCCTTTTATCATCTCTTTATTTCTTGTCTTGCCGTTTCTCTTATCTAGAAATAATACAAGATGGAAATTTATTTTTCAGTTTTATTTACTAGGTAGCATTTTATACTTGTTAATTAAAAAAATCAATAAGCAGAATGTTTGCTTTACTCCGTTTAACAAAGAGAACAGTAACAAAAGCTAAAGTGAATTAAAAAAATTTATATGGTGTTCAATTGATTTTTCTTCCTCTGACAGATGATAGAGTTCTCCCTCTCCTGTGTGCTCCCCCCCGCCCCCGAGGAAGGAAAGTTCTTTTTCTTGATTTAAGGGTTTCAGTTCTACACAGAAGTTGATGCACTTTATAGTCATTGTCCCTTATAGCAAGTTACCATCAGTATAAAGAGGAGAAGCAGAGACAGTGACAACTGCATTTACAGAGGCTTTTGACAATGCAGAAGGTAAATGATAATCCTCCGGACCAGACAGGGGCAGTAAAGTCGACATCCAAGGTCAACGCCCGGAATTAGAATTTCTGTGATCTTAAAAAAATGTTTAAAAAAAAATACCACAGCAAAGAATTTAACTCAACAAACTTTTTTTTTCATTTTTTTCTTCTTTATTAATTTCAACAAACTTTTATACAACCAGCACCCAGTAACTTTTCATTTTAAAGTTTTATAAGTTTGGGCCATGGGTTTCTCTTTTAAAGAATAAACATTTTTTTACCTCTATAAGGAGAATTTGAAATTCTCCTTATACCCCTAAATGTTCTTATTCCAATTTTTCCCTTTCAAGTTGACAACTTCTAAATTCCATTCTAATTATTACCATATATTTGTTTGCTAAAGTTATAATTTATATATCATATATATTAGTTTTATTAATGTATATGTTATATTCATTAGTTTTATATAGTATATAGGCAGTATATGGATATATCAAAAATAATCAAAGATATAAAAACCTCCCTAGTTAACAGTATGCACTCCTCAAAAATCCAGCTTCTGTGGATCAGCAAGCGCAAGGGAGCCATCCATCCTGCTGCATGTAATGGAGGGTGTTTTTCCATTTTTGAATAATATTCATTTGGAAAATCTCATGATTAATTTATGCATTGTTGATAGATAGTCCAGTTTTTTTCAAATAAAGATATAACTACTGTAATGCAGTTGAAACATTTAGATACTCAGAAGTTAAAATTTAGCTCCTAACTCATTAACCATGTTCAGAATCAGCTCCAGGTAGAACTTGAGAACTGAAGTAAGAAACGTTTGAGAAAAATATAAATATCTTCATAACTTCAAGTAGGAAAAGATCATAAAACAAGTGCTTGGTTGTAAAGACTTCATAAAATTAAATATTTCATTTCACTGAAAACATTTTAAAGACAATTACTCTGTGGCCTGCTTTTTGATCCTTTCCCTGTGGCGGGGTTGTCTTGCCAAGGCCACAGGGAAAGAGGATGCGCTCAGTCTTGATGCGACTTGATGTTCCCGGTGACTTGTTGGGATGGGGGAAGAGAGAGGGAGGGCAGGGCTTGGGGGTGAGAAGGGAAGAGGCTATGATTGAGATGTAAGTAAATAAATAAATGAATAGACAATGAAATAGGCTATTTAAATTAAATGTCCCACTGAATAGGATAATTTATTTGTAGTAATATCGTGGAAAGAGGACTCACTGAAAAAATATAAATAACTCTTGTGAATCTATAAGGAAAAGACTTACATTAGCTATAATCGGTGCAACTGTTCTGGAGATAACATAAGAATAAACACTTGAGCTGAAAATGCATATTTAAAGCCAGCAATGCCACATTTATACTCATATCCAACAGAAACAAATATGCTAAAAGACACATTGCCTTAGCATTGTTTGATGCAGTTGTGTCCACAAATTCCTCTCTTGCTGTTTTTGACATGCACTCTTCTGGTGTTTGTCTACTTGCACAGCTACTACCAGAATAGAGACAGATAATCTCCCTCCCTCCCTCCCTCCCCCGCCCCCCTCTCCCTCTCGCTCTAGTGGTGCAGATGCTGATAAGATTTAGGCAAGACCCTTGTGGAATATTACCCTTAATTTACCTGCTTTGCTGACTTCTGTAGTGTAACCACTCCCACTGTGGCCTATTTAGAGCCTTCTATGTGATATCAAGTGGTTCATTAAATTCTTGAAAACTTGAAAGTCATCCCTTTTAGATATATATATATGAGCCGGCTTATGTATTACTCTAAATGGGCTCACGTGGTGGTGCATGTGTCTCTTAATCTGTGGGAGTTCCAATGCCGGTTTAGTTTTTGCTAGTTTTGTGGAAGCCATAGATTAAGCATTAAAAAAAATTCCTGATGATGATTTATATATCTGAGGATAGAATCTGAGGAAGGACTGTGTAGGTGAAGTTTAAAACAGACTTTCAATCATGTACACAAATGCACGGGTTCTGAGTGTGGGGCTTGGGAATGGCCACTGCTGAGGTCCAACATCCTTTTCCGGTGGGATGACATCACATTTGACTCTGTTGAGAAAGAAGAAGAGATGAAAACAATGCTATATGGTGCCTCTAGAAAACCTCAGTGCAGTTCCAAACTTACATATCAACTAGGAAATGTAATTCCACTTCCTTGTGTTCTACCCTCTTGGAAAAGTAAGAGCAACAAAGTTTATTTTAGGTCTTAACCATCTATTTGACTTTGAATCTCCTTTTAAATGTCTTTCTCTGCGTTTGCCCTTTTTTGCTTGAATAATCTGTTTCCTTCTTTAGTAAATTTTGCTTTTGGTTTCTGTCATTATTTTTGTGACTTTTCCTTGAACATGGTTTAAGCTTTCCATATCCTGTTTTGATTATCAAGGTGAGAAAATATATTGGAGAACCCAAAGGCAAATGATTACATTATATTTTTCATGCAGGATAATTTCCTGGAGAGGATCTGGACAATTTAAATCTAATAACTGTGACATGAATAAGACATATGCCAAGGATAGTTCTAGAATTAAGCATACTTTATTGCAACTCAGCCTTTAAGGAGATTTTTAACAATAATTTTCACAAGAAGTCAGAAACGATTCAGTTGATCCTAAAATAATATTTTGTTATCAGATGTACTGGCTGAGAGTCATTGGGATGTGTAATTAAACCATCTCAGAGAAAATCACAGATTATTAAATGAGGTTGATTCATACAGATATGCAAAAGGAATCATTGCTGAGATATGTCCTTTAGATACATGAATAACACAGGCCATTTGTCATGCTTGGTTATTTGAATTTGATAAAAATGATGTGTTGTTCTCCATAAGACTGGAAGCTTGGAGCAATGAACAGATACCATCCTTGTCTGGAATCTTTTTATAGTTGTAACCTGAGTTATTACTAATCTCACAACTATATCTCTTCTTCCTCCTCCACCTCATTTTTCTTCATAAATTTATTTTATTGCAAAATTATGATGAACAGAGAACTGTCACAGCACTTGCAAATGAATAAAACAAAAGCAGCAATTCCTCAACACTAAACAAAACAAACATTTAACTACTGTGCTTTTTCTCATGTAGCACAGCTTTAGTCGGGGTACAGGAGAGATTAGTTTATAAAGGTTAGTAAATCACCAGAGTCATTTGAATAAATTAGTGGTATCAGCAAGAACTGCTATAAGGCTTTGGATGTTGAGAAATTTATTGAAGGCACTCATAAGCGCAGAAATTTTGGAAAAGACAAAGGGAAGATGCTGTAAAGGGAGTCTGGGAAGGTGCAAAGGGGATCAATAAACTGGAAGGTCATGTCTGGTTCTATTTCTTGGAATCATGCCAAACAACAGGAATGGCAGTCTATAGATTATGTTGAGTTTGCCATAACTACCCTCTCCAGAATATTTTTTTTTTGCTTGTGATAATGAGCAATGGTACAATTTGAGAGACTCACATAATTAGAAGCATTCCAGTAAAGAATTGTTTGAGAGAGATGGGATAATGGGGCATTTATCCGCCTGACTCGGCTGGGGAAAGTGCACATACGGATCATCTCATTTTACCTCAATGTCCACAGCCGTCTACATTTCTGATTTTCTTAAGGAAAAGTATAAAATATCTACTTTGCAGGTTCTCTGGTACCATGGCCACTGTAATGTGCTGTGCAGGAAAAATTGACTTTCTTCCTTTTCCCAATTAATAGAGGAGCATATTTGCGTAACTGAAAAAAGTGGGGACCACATGCCCTCAACTTCTCCGAGTAGAGACTGTTGCTTGAGTATGTCATCATATACCGTCCCAGTTTCCTGTCAGTACATATTAGAACTGCTCAACATGGATTACTAAGGGATATAACAGATTTGTTCTTTATCACATTACTTTTGACAGATTAGTGGGATGACCAAATAAATTAGACATTTCTCATTAAAAACTCAGCTTGGAATTGGATCTTGTATCCTCTCAACAAATTCAACGACTTTGAGTTATGCATGACAGAGCTATGAGTTCTCCTGCCAAGGTGCTCATGCCACTGAAACTGCTGAATATGGACACAATCAGAGAACATTTCCTTTACAGTGCATGCATTTCCCTATGTGTTGTGAATTAGTATGGTAACAGAATAACATGTTTTACTCAGCTAATTGCTGGCTAGTATGGTAGACGAGTTATTTACTCAGAATGTAATAGACAGATACATTGTCTTCCTTTACCCCGTATAGCCATCTGCTACTTGACATATTGGCTTATATGAATCTTTCAGGCTTGTTTGTTTACTCGCTAACTTGACTAAAAAAATTTTTTTTTAACTTTAATCTTTAAGAATTACAGTAGCTCTTCAAAGAAATTCAGATGTTTCAGGAGGAAAAAATAGAATGTTTTTAACTTGGCCTAAACATCCAGCATCTGAGAATGCCAGAGGATGTTGCCAACCAACACCTCTTCTTTGCTATGCACTTCCTACAAAAGGCATGCTGTTTTATTTACGGTTTTATATCTGCCCCTGATAGTTTAATTTTATGTGAAGGCATTACAGAACACAACAACAAACCTTTTCCTGGCTTTACCAGCCCTTTTCATGCATGTGCCAGTAGGTTTAGATTTTTCAAAAACCTACTCTATTTAGGGTTCTCAAAAGCTTCTACCTCCCTTCTAATCCACTGACTAGAAGTAGGGGAGAACAAAGGATGTGGACCTTTTTAGATGTAGTTCCATGGGCCAGTTCTACTCTGTGTTGTCAAGATACCAGGAATCCAGTCCAATAACAAACACCAAACAGCAACACAAATCTAAGGTGGCAGCAGAATCCAGCAGAAACAGCAAGGTTCTGCCAAATCAGCATGAGTCAGCTGAAGTGGCCCGAATCAGCAGAGCACCCTGAGAAGCTCTCTGGAATGTTCATCTCTGGGAAACGAGGACCAGTGAAGTGATGTCAGTGAAAAACAGCATCATCTCGCTGTCTGTGGGGGTTCTATTATAGCCTTTCTTTCTAAGTATCATGTGTCCTCTCACAAGACAGTTTCCAGAAAAACATCACGTGCCCTCTCATGGGTCTGTTTTTCATTAATAGAGATCATGAGGCTATCTTCAGTGGTGGAAAAACCACTCCTATATCCTATACTTGGGATCAAAACAAAAAAACACATGAAAGAAACCAAAGTTACCATTACGCGTGTCAGTTTCTAAAAGAAGGCCTTACATTCCAAAGTTGGAACATGATTGGTTTGGGTTAGTTTTGTATATCTTAAGACATTTAAAAATTTATTATTTTATTCACTTTACATCCCATCCATAGCCCCTTTCCTCACCTCCTCCCAGTCCCTCCCTCCCTCCCTCTTCCTCCATCCCTTATTCCTCAGAAAAGGGGAATTCTCCCCCTACTCACCCACCCCAGCTCATCAAGTCGCATCAAGACTGAGTACATCATCTTCCCTTGTGGCCTGGCAAGGCAGTCCCACCAGGGGAAAGCAATACAAAAGCAGGCAACAGAGTCCATGTGAGAGACAGCCCCTGCTCCCCTTACTAGAGAACCCACATGAAGCCTGAGCTGCCCATTGGCTACCTCTGTGTAGGGGGCCTAGGTCATGTCCATGCATGGTCCTTGGTTGATGCTTCAGTCTCAGCCAGCCCCTCTGGGCCCTGCTTAGTTGTCTCTGTTGGTGGCTGTGGAAGCTGGATAATGACTTCTCAAGGTTCCATATCAGAATTCCAGAGAGGTGACTATCCTACACGTCAAAAGGGACTTTCCAGTTGTGATCTGGATATATACATTAAGGTGTGGAGATAATGTGGTTTGCTTATGGGGGCCTGATATAGTGATAGGATTCCTGATAGGGGGAAAAGAAGCATATGAAAGGCAAAGGAGTTGGTGAAGGATAACGAAGGAAGGGTGGAGTGAAGTGCTTAATTTTTTAAAAGAAGGAGCCAAGAAATCCAAGAAGCTTCTGAAATCAAGGAGGTGGAACCTCACTAGAGCCTGGAAGGAACTCAGCCTGACTTTAGCCCCATGTGAATTTTCCTAACCCACTGTAGACTTCTGAAGCACAAGATGATAAACTCATGTTGATTCAGGCCACTAGGTTTGTAGGACTAGGAAATCATAGTGGGAACAAGTATCTGGTTCAGAGATCTTATTTTCTAGGGTTTCCTAGAACAAGTTTGTGTTTGCCTTAGAGAAAGAATCACATTCCCCAAACAACAAATAGAGTAAACTCTCCAGAGTTTGCCCTGATCAATGATTTCCATGTAGTGTTTGTGTGTGTGTGTGTGTGTGTGTGTGTGTGTGTGTGTGTGTGTGTGTGTGATTTTATTAATTAAAACTTTGTGTTACATAGCAGTGGAGTAAAACTCAGGAATATACCTCAGTGTATGTGTGATAATTTTGATTCTCTGAGACTCAACAATATCACATGATACACTAAAGGCTGAATATTCTCTTGTATGGTGGAGGAATATGCCCAGGAGTGGTATATCTGGGTATTGTGGTAGCACTATTCTCAGTTTTCTGAGAAAGCACTGGATTGATTTTCAAAGCAGTGGTACAAGTTTGCACTCCTACCCACCAGCAAATTGTGTCCATGGCAGATATTGGTATGATTTTTTCCTAATTATAATCTGAGCACTATAACACTTTTCGGGGCATTGGAAGAATAAGAAGGTCAATTTGTAAGAGCAAATATAGCCCCCCAGAAAGTGTTATATATGATATTATCCCTGAGAAGAAATTACTCTCCCCAAACAGTGATCCCCTGATGGACCAAAGTAGTGATAAAACTGAAGTCCAAATTGGTGAAGCAATGATTTTATTGGGGTTGCTTACAAAAATATGGGTGAAGGATTATTCACAGAAGCAGAGATGATTCAAAGACAGTTATATCACCAAAGCCTATCAGCATTGATGACAGTTCATAAAAACTAGAAACCTAAAGCACACTGTACAGCCTTCTGGAAACTCAGCAGTTTGGAGAGTGACTTTCCAGGTTGCTCAGGTGGACTTTGATTCTTCTAGTCAGTTCTACCAGTCACATTTGCTTTTTGCTGGTGGTAACTGCTCATCTGAGAGTGACTCTCAGCAGTCTTTACTGCTTATGAAAGGGAGTGGCCCAGTGAAGCTGGTTGGTTTCAGGAACTTCCTAAAGCTATTGTGAGTTTTTTACTTCCAGTCTTAAGGATCTTCCCTGCTATATTTCACCTCCTCCTAGACTATCCTGTTGTTTCTCTCCACTAAAAACATCTTCTCTTGGGAAGTTTCCATCCAAGATGGAGGGTTTTAATCTTGGAGGAAACGTCTATGCAACAGAGAATTTAAGGTATCTTCAGAGACAGAACTGGACACATCTTTAATTAAATGGGAAGACACAAAAGTACTTACTTCCTCCTCTGGAAGTTTGTAGTCATGGCACTGTGCAAAGCCACAGTGTAGAGGTGGGAAGAACCAGAGGAAACACGATAGAGTGACACCTTTAGCACAAATGACAGCTTCTCATGTTTTGCCATTGATCAAGAACCCATTGAATTGAAAAACTATTTTGGAGGAATTGTATGCCTATGAAACAAGGGCAAATGTGCAGACTGCATCTGAAGAAAGGAAATTTTTCTCAGAGGCAAAGTTTCATGAGATAATAGGCCAGCAAAAACTGAGATCCATGCTAGGAAGATAAAGTGGCGTGGGACTTGGACATAATGCATGTAGACCAGGTTGGCCTTGAACTCACAGTGATCTACCTTCTGTCTCTGAGTGCTGAGAATTAATGGCATGTGCCACCACACATAGCCAGCTATCTTTTTTATTTTTTTTAAATGATAGTCATTCTGAATAGAGTGAGATGAAATCTCCAAGCATGTTTAATTTTCATTTTTGTAATGGCTAAGGATATTGAAAAAGCAGTTCAAAATTCAACAAAATTTCATTAAGCTTTGGCTGACTAAAATATGGATGACTGGTTTTTTTTTTTTTGAACATTTTGAAAGTGATCATAAAACTTGGAAAATTAAAAAGTTGGTTTGGAAAGTTGGCTCTATTTCTCTGCTTCTTTTTCTCTATCAGCACAGTCTGAAGACAATTGTCAAGTTACCAAATATGCTCCTAGCCTGCTGTCACAGGGAGTCTCTTCTGGAGAGTGGCTAGTTACAGCAAACTCGGGGTGTGCAGTGAGTGAGCCACAGAATCCTCTGTGTGAATATTATCGTAGAGCTTACTGGTGTGTTTTGCCGAATTTGCCAAGGCATTTGCAAATAGCCAAGCTGTGCCTCCCACTCTCCAATGTGTGGTGGGATAAATGAGATGCAGAAAAGCTAAATAGTAATAAATGCAAATCTCTGTGAGTTGTTACCTAACAGGATGCAGAGAAGGATCAGTTGGGAGGTTTTAACTCATTTTCAAACCTGGAGTCTTTCCCAAATGGATGGTACTGGGCTTGGAGCTGAGCTCTAGGGGGGATGGTGTGGCAGGGAAGGCAAACTTCAAGAGATTATGAACAGAGGCTCCAGCTGCTACTTTGTCAGTTCCCTTCCTGGACTCGTATGCATCTGCTTGTTCCTCCTGACTTGAGGGGTGGACGGAATCCAGTGTGACTTAGCAATGCTTTTAAATTCATCTTTACCTTTGGACTCAGTGACTAAAAGTATTGTCTACTCAGCATTTTGTCCATGCTGAACTGGTTTGATGATGTCCTGACCACCTCTTGCCTTAAGGCACCATTGTATTAAGACCAGTTATAGCACTGTATTTGGTGTCCTGTTCAAGGGTAATGAATTTGCCATGGATTAGCAAGGTTATTTATTCCTTTTGTCCCATTTGATCCTTCAAACTCTTATCTGTGATATCAACAGGACTTCCTTTAGGATCTGGGTAAAGAAAGAGATGCTTTCATCATCATCATTATCATCATCATCATCATCATCATCATATTTTTTATTTAATCACTTTACTGCTTGACCCCAGCCCTTTCCTTCCTCTCCTCCCAGTTCCACCCTCATGCCCCCTCCCCCATCCCTCCCTCTCTCTCTCTCTCTCTCTCTCTCTCACAGAAGAGAAGCAGAAATAGCTCATTTGGGAGAGCCTTAGACTGAAGTAAATATCTTTTTTTACTGCATGGTTGAAGTGCCACAGAGTGAGTTCACAGCCACTGTCTGATCTTGTCATCTCCCTCAAGGCGGCCACTGAGAAATGGGCTGAGAATGTTTCGGGAGCAAAATTTATATGAGAACGCTAGTAGCAGTTTGCTATATCCCAGGGATGCCCAACAGAAACAGAGTGATTTTTCTTTTTCTTATTGTTGTCATTGTCTTAGAGTAAGAGCCTTTGAACTTTGATTAAAACAGGCCCCTTTCAGCCATCAGTTTATTTGTTCTTTAGCCAAGACAGATGAATCCTTCAAGAGGTACTATCACGTGTGGGCAGGAAGAGCTGTGATGGATCTGTGACAATTTCAAGACAAAGAAATATGTAGCAGCCAGCATCTCCCTGCTCATAATTCAGAAACAATGGTAGAAAAATTGAAAACTGACAGATTTTTCTTAACCTTATCACTTGCATCAGCAGTAATGAGTCTTTTAAAAAGAAGGATCATTTATATTCATATTTATATGCAAAACATTTTCCCTAGACCTTCTATACAATTTTTACTAGTCATTTACATGGTTGACTTATGACTTTTTTTTTTTAGGACTCTTTTAATTCACAAGCTCTCTAGTTTTAGATGGCTTGGGGAGAGCTACAACAACCTACAGGGTCAGCAGAGGCCTGTGAAAGATGGAGCCAGGAGCTGCTGCCTTGGTTTCTAGGCTTGAATCTATCTTGAACTGTGTGTAATGACTTTTCATTATACTGTTTTAGTTACCCCTATTTGTGAGTAGGGTAAGTGCTTCCCACCCTGTACAACGTGACTGAAAATATTCGAGGAATAGCTTCCCGTAGGTAAGGCAACAGAGATATCTCAATGGATCCACACACTTTATTAAGTTATTCTCAGAGAAATGAAGATTAGATATCTAGAATTTGAATAGGAAGATCAATAACAACAAAGAATGTTATATATATATATATATATATGCATATATGTGTGTGGCAATCATGTATGTATATAAATAGTATCATGAGATCATTACTATGCTAATTAAAACAAAAAATAGCTACAGTAGTTTGGTTATGAGTACACTATATATAACAGTAAAATAGGACTGAGCTAACATGTACAGTTATCTTATACGTAGCTGAAGTTAAATAGCTATAACTATATAAAAAACAAAATAGAGGAAAAATGATTAATTAGGAGCTCATCTGAAATTCCAGAAGAATTAAGCAGGCTGGCTTTAGTTTTATATGACAGCTGTTATCTGGATTTATATGATTGTTGTAACCTATCAAGAATGCAATAATTATTAAAATATATTTACAAATGTTTGCATTGGCAAAAAAAGGAAAGAAAGTATGGTAGGCCAGAAACAATGATAAAGTATGAATATAGTCGAGCTGCTGAGTATTGGAGCTCGACTGACTGAGGGCGTTTGTCACGGTGGGCCACACTTTTTCATGGGAGGACAAAGGCTTCAGCCTGTGCATGATTGAGGTTAGATCTGAGATCCTCCAATGAAGCCACTCCATCTCCTGTGTGTGTACATGGAAAAAGTCCCACTTCCCCACCCCTGCAGATTGAGGATACACTGCCAGCTGATGTCTCAGTTCTGGGCCGAGTGTGGAAAACCATGAATTTTGGGGATTGAAATAAAATTCTTTGTGGGATCTAAGAAAAACACAAAAGTAAAAATCTAGAAGATGCTCCTGAAACAGTTGTACCTCAGGTACTAGACAGAGGACACGCAGTCTCCTGAGAGAATCCTTTAAAACAAGACTTTAGAGAATTTCTACAGATACAATTTCAAAAAAATATGATTGCAAAAATTAGTAGGAACCACTAAAAACAACAAACAGGACCAAACTTTTAAAGGAAAGATACTCTGGGAAATTCCAATACCAAATAAAAACAACCATTTTAAAATAAGGTCTAAGGAAATGTAAAATATGTTATAAGGGGGCTGGAGGCACATCATATATATTCACTGAAAAGAATAGGAATATCTTAAAAGAACATCCAAGTATAAATCTTAGAAACAGAAAAGTCTAGTATCTGAGGTGAGGAACCCTATATACATCAAGTACCAGATCAGAGGGAACTGAAGGATGCTGTGCATATCTGGATGACATCACTGAAGAAGCTGCTCAAAATGTAGAAAGATGGAAACAGTATCAGGGCACCTAAAACAAATTCAAATCCCAGTGATAGTATTTTCATCATCAACTTTAGGTAAAAGATGGAAAGCCAGCCTTGGTGGTGCATACCTGGAGCCTTAACTACTGGAGGCTAAAGCAGAAGGATTACAAATTTAATGATTATTTTGGTTACAGAGTGAGTTCAAGGCTACCTAGACAACTTAGTGAGGTAAAGTAAAAAGTAAAAAGCAAAAAGGGGTATGGAAATACAGGTCAATGGTAGACACTTGCACAGTATATTGAAACCCTCTAATTAATGATCTAACTGGATGTCTGTATGTAAAAATGCAAATAGATACTTATTTATTATCATGGACGAAACTAAAGTTCAAGTGGATTAAAGACTTCAACATAAAATCACACACACTAAATATGTTAGAAGAAAATGTGGGGAAGAGCCTCTAAGTCATTAGCACAAGAGACAACTTCCTGACAGAACACCAACAGCTCAGGCTCTAAGATCAACAATTAATAAATGAGACCTCATGAAACTGAAAAGCTTCTGTAAGACAAAGGACAGTCAACAGAACAAAATAACAGCTTACAGAGTAGGAAAAGATCTTCACCAACCCTTCATCTGACAAAGGGCTAATATCCAAAATATACATATAACTCAAGAAATTAAACACCACCAGTCCAAATAATCCAATTAAAATGGGATACAGAGCTAAAGAGAGAATTCTCAACAGAAAAATTTTGAATGGCCAAGAAATACTTAAAGAAGTTCTCAAGGTACTTAGTCATTCAGGAAATGCAAATCAAAACAACTCAGATTCCATCTTACACCCATCAGAATGGTTAAGTTAAAAACTCAAATGGCAGCACATGCTGAGGAGGATGTGGAGAAAGGGGAACACTCTTCCATTGCTGGTGGAAGTGCAAACTTATATAACCATTTTGGAAATCAATCTGGCACTTTCTCAGAAAATTGGGAATAGTGCTGCCTCAAGACCCAGCTATACCACTCCTGGGCATATACCCAAAAGATGTTCCACCATACAACAAGAACATTTGCTCAAGAATGTTCATAGCAGCTTTATTCATAATAGCCAGAATCCGGAAACAATCTAGATGTCTTTCAACTGAAGAATGGATAAAGAAACTGTAGTACATCTACACAATAAAATACTAGTCAAGTATTAAAAACAAGGAAATCTCTAAATTTGCAGGCAAATGCATGGAAGTAGAAATGACCATCCTGAGTGAGGTAATCCAGACCCAGAAAGACAGGCATGGTATACACTCACTTACAAGTGTATATTGGTCCAACATAGATATCCTCTGAGAGACTCCACCCAGCAGGAGATGGGGACAGATGTTGGAACTTGCTGCTGAACTCTGGGTGGATTGCTGAGAGTTGTATGGAAGAGTCTGGGAATGTAAAGATCTAGAGGATTCATGAGTCCATCCCGGAGTTCATCAAGACCAGTGGGGAAGGTCTGGGGGAGGGGAATATGGCTGAAGAGGGAGGTAGGGAAGGTGGGAACTGGAAGATACAAGGGAGGGGATAACAATCAGGATGTAATATGAATACATTACATTAAATAAAAAATAGGAAAAATAACATACACACACACACACACACACACACACACACACACACACACACACAATCCTTAGTCACAGCTCACAGAGAAAATGACCTGGGATAAGAACACCACAAAGCAAAAGTATTAGTATCAAAAGTATGAAAAATATAGCAGGAAATATAAGACAAAATAATCTATGTAGATCTTTTAACTAGAAAATGTAGACTTCAAGACAGAAAGCATTACTTGAAATAAATTATTATGTGATATTACATGTTTTAGCTTCTCAGAAAAGTATTGCTAATAAAGTATAACTAAAAGGTCCACAATAGGAACACCTTCAAACACACAAAGCAATAATTCAGCTAAAATGTGAGTTGAAATCAGCAAATCAACTACTACAATGGGAGAATTCAGTTACCTCTCAAACAGGCGAAACTTAACAGCCAAGAAAGATACAGAACATGTAAAGCTACACCCAACATCTGATCTAATGACTGTACTTTGATCCTGTTCCAAACAACTGGAGGTTCTCTGACTCTGTCTCTCTGTCTCTGTCTCTGCTTCTCTCTCACCTATCTATCTATCTATCTATCTATCTATCTATCTATCTAGTTTTCTGAGCCCCTGAAATACGCAAAAGGAGCATGCTGTAGATCATAAAGCATGTTTCAGCAACTTTCTTTTTTTTTCCTTTTTTTATTAATTTATTCCTGTTACATCTCAATGGTTATCCCATCCCTTGTATCCTCCCATTCCTCCCTCCCTCCCATTTTCCCCTTATTCCCCTCCCCTATGACTGTTCCTGAGGGGGATTACCTCCCCCCTGTATATGCTCATAGGGTATCAAGTCTCTTCTTGGTAACCTGCTGTCCTTCCTCTGAGTGCCACCAGGTCTCCCCCTCCAGGGGACATGGTCAAATGTGATGCACCAGAGTACGTGAGAAAGTCATATCCCACTCTCCACTCTACTGTGGAGAGTGTTCTGTCCATTGGCTAGATCTGGGTAGGGGTTTAAGGTTTACCGCCTGTATTGTCCTTGGCTGGTGCCTTAGTTTGAGCAGGACCCTTGGGCCCAAATCTGCCTATCATAATGTTCTACTTGTAGGTTTCTAGGACCCTCTGGATCCTTCTACTTTGCTATTCTCCCATGCTTCTCTCATCTAGAGTCCCATTAGGATGTCCTCCCCTCTGTCCCAGCTTCCTGGTAAGTGAAGGCTTTCATGGGACATGCCCCTTGGGCTAGTATGAAGATATAAGTGAGTATATACCATTCGAGTCTTTCTGCTTCTGGCTTAACTCACTCATTATGATCATTTCTAGCTCAATCCATTTATCCACAAATTTCGGGAATTCCTTGTTTTTAATAGCTGAGTAGTATTCCATAGTGTATATGTACCACAGTTTCTTTATCCATTCTTCTACTGAGGGACACATAGGCTGTTTCCATGTTCAACCTCCTTAGTCATCAGGGAAATGCAAATCAAAACAACTCTGAGATTCCATCTTACACCCATCAAAATGGCTAAGATAAAAAATTCAAGCGACGCCACATGCTGGCGAGGATGTGGGGAGAGAGGAACACTCTCCTTCATTGCTGGTGGGAATGCAAACTAGTACAGCCACTTTGGAAATCTATCTGGTGCTATCTCAGAAAAATGGGAATAGGGCTTCCTCAAGACCCAGCTATTCCACTCCTTGGAATATACCCAGAAGATGCTCCAGCACACAACAAGAAAATTTGTTCAACCATGTTCATAGCAGCCTTATTCATAATAGTCAGCAACTTTCCAAGACAGTTGTTCCGACCACATTCTAGGATGACTGAGGAGAGAATCCCTATGATGAAGCAAAAGAGGAGGATTTTTATGTAATTGTTCCAATTGGTTAATACTAGCTGGGCCTATTCATCAGAAAAGCATAGTCCAATTCCTCTTTGAAGACAGCGTGAAATGTTAGATTAAATTGGATTTATTTATGGGAAACTGGGAGAAAATGGTTGATAAGACTCTGTGCTGAGATCCAGCTACACTGCTACTGATGTCTAAAGTTCTCATTGCAAGAGAGGTAGCTTTTCAATTCTACAGCCTTTGTACTGGCAAAACAGACATGCATATATATATATATATATATATATATATATATATATATATATATATATATATGAGACATCTGTATTGGTACATGCATGATTTTAATATATTTAATGATAAGGGGTGAACAAGAGTGAAGGTAGAAATAAGGTAACCAAGTAATATCTAAAACATCTTAGGATACACCCAAAAGAATGATATCTGAATCATATTATTTATTATTTTAAGCAAGTTAACTTTTTAGCCTTTTGTCTTGAATATCTTGAAAACAATTACATTGTTTAAATGGATCTTAGTTTAGTTCATTTAATTAGGGATTGTTCCTGTTTATTCCCTCCCTCCCTCCCTCCCCTCCCTCCACTCTCTCCCACCCTTCCTCCCTCCCCTCCCTCCCACCCTCCCTCCCTCCCCTCCCTCCTTTCTGTCTGTCTTCCTGACTCTATAAGGAGTATTTTTTCCTTTATAGTGGTTGCTCTACTGTTCTGATCCAAGGTCTTTCTAATCTTGCTGCCTTTGGAATTGACTGCTTGAGCCATTATTGGCTTCTGAATAAAAAGTTGTACTTGCCAAGTTTATATGTTGTATAGAAATTCCTTTCTGTGCCTGGGAATCTAATCCAAGCTCTTGCTCTTACTAGGTAATTGCTCTACCATGATTCAGCCCTATATAGGGATTTTTAAAAAATTGCTGCAAAGCTTCATGTATATGGATACTAAATGCTGAAATTAGAGTACATTAAAGCTAATTACTTTAGTTCTTGATTCTCTAGTGTTTAAACAAATGGATTTGATTTTTGGCATAAATTGTAACATTAATATGATATACTGCTTATTTTTTCATTATTAGATTTTAAAACATTAAAGCCTTACTATTACATCAGAAGTCAGATAACACATAACGATGTCTTCTTGGCAGACTCATAGATCTGAAGGCACTTGAAAAGAACGGCAAATAGAGAACGAGAGAATTTAAAATATAGTTTTAAGAAAGCATTATAGAAACTTCCGTTCCCTATAGCTCAGTGTCCAGCATTATTTTACCTTGTGTGCAGCCTTATTAGGGCAGATAAGATATCCTCTTATGGTTATGTAAGGAACAAGCAAGTGTAAAATTGGAGTTTGTGAGCATGACACAAGTCAGGGTAAGAACAGTTGCTATGGATTGGAGGGCTTAGGAAATTACACCATGAGGAGATTGCACCATGGATTATTGGTTCTCAACCTTTCTAATGCTACAGCCCTTTCACACACTTCTCCATGTTCTGGTGACCCCTCCCCAACCTTAAAATTATTTTTCTTTTATATATTTTTTATTAATTTATTCATATTACATATGAATTGTTATCCCATCCCTTGTATCCTCCCATTCCTCCCTCCTGCTTTCTCCCTACTCCCCTCCCCTAAGACTGTGACTGACGGGGATCTCCTCCCCCTGTATATGCTCATAGGTATTTTCATTGATACTTCATAACTTTAATTTTGTTACTGTTATGAATTGTAATATAAATATCTGATATGCAGGATATTTGATTTGCAACCCTTGTGAAAATGTTGTCAAACGATAAGGGGTCATGATCCACAGGCTGAAAACCATTACCATAGACAGAGGTGTGATAAAAAAGACTGGGAAGAAAATACAGTAAAAGAAAAGAATGACAAAATCTTTAAATCACTTATCCTTGCCAAGTTTCTGATAAAACATCTATTTTATCTTAGAGGCTTGTTGCTTTCTAATATATTTGCATTTATACAAGTTCTGCTAATTTAACCTGGGCGGCATCACAGTTGCAGGCTACTATAATAATTTTTATACTGATCACCTCGTTTTTGTTTTTGTTTTTTTTCTTTTTCAGTGTAGGGTCTCCAGGATAGATGGTTCCTATTAACCTGGTAGATCTTGGAAAGCCATTGCATTTACTTGGAACCTCTTTTTTTGACAAATACGTTGGCAGTGGCTCTTGGGTGATCTCCCATCATGCTTTGGTGATGCAGTAACTGGAGGGCAACTCAAAGATGAAAGAGAAGCTTGATGTATGGGCTGTCACTCTATTGATCGGCACTCATTGCTGGTCCTCTGAAGGGTCCCATTTCTGTCTGAATAACAGTTGATTCATCATGGAGGACAAGCTTCTGTCTGAGAACAAGCTCACAGAACAAAAATACTCCTTTTTTATTTTAATCTAAAGAATTTCTAAAAGTAAATTATGTGATTAGTTGTAATGGATATTTTTTTTTGAGACAGCATTACTACACAGCCCAGGCTGGCCTTGTAGCCATATATTTCTGTGTTAGTGGTGCATGGAGTGGAATTGGGTTTCTCAACTCAGTGTTTGGCCCCAACTGCTCCAATGACCTCTAACTGGGAAATGTTGCAAATTCATTTGTAGTCTGGAATATAGTCTTTAAAAATATTCCTTAAGCATTCAAGAGTATTGCGAATGCTTTTGTTATTAGATACAAAGTATAGTAGTAGACTTCCTCATTCAACTACATGTCAGTTTCTCCACCAAAACACACAGAGGAAGCAAGAAAGTCCCCTGTATTGTGCTATCTATGTTAAGAATTTCGCACTGTTTTCTGCCAGTTTGGTTTTTATGTACGTCTATTTTTATTTTACTGAGCCTCTGAAGTTTTACATGCTTGTACTTTTGTTTTGGCTTTCTTTGTAACTTTTTTTTTGCCTGGTACTTTTACCTGCAGTTAAAAAAATGTGTTATTTTGAGTGATTGTTGGAACTCCCAATTTTATAGCAGCTCCGGTGCTCAGAGTACTGTGAATAGTGAGGCAAGAATGTTATGTATATTATTTGATACTTACATTTGGTTTGCATTTAATATTATTCTCATTTAATAGTTAAAAAGGGGGGCCTATGAAAAAATTTCTCACATAAAGAGAACAAAGAGAACTAATAATTGGCAGAGCAGGACCTGACCCAGCTTTCTGAGGTTTCTTCTTGTACTGAGCTTTGTCATTTTCCTGTTTCAAAATGGTTTCCTTTTCTTTCCCTCTATCATGACTCTCTTTAATTAACATTAATTGCATCTGGATTTACACATTTCTTCTAGACATGAATTTTATCTTTTAAGACCTGTTAATACTTATATTAAGTCTTAATAGTAACATTTAGGGGAAAACTTAAGGAGAACTTAACATATTTTTTTTCTTGGAAAGCCATTGCATTTGTTTTTAAAACCTATTTTGCAGTTCTTGAAATGCTCCTTTGCTCTTTAAATTTTCAACCTTTAAATAATATCTATGAAGTTGTGCCCTTTAAAAACTTTCAAATAATTACACTGTAAGAGAGTTAAATGGAACTCTTTCTGTTTCCTTTTTCTTTTTTCCCCTTTACTTTAAAAAAGTATTTATTTATTCACTTTGCACTCTGATTGCAGCCTCCGTCCTGTCTTCCCGGTCCCCCTTTGCACACACGTCTCCCCCATTTCCCATTCTCCCCTCTGCTTCCCCTCAGGGGACTGTCCCCCCATGGGGACACCCCACCCTCAAGTTAGGGGAATGGGATCCAAAGTCTGGAAACAGAGTTAGAGAGGGACCCTACTCCAGTTGTTAGGGAATCCACATGAAGACCAAGCTGCACATCTGCTACAATGTGCTGGGGGCCGAGGACCAGTCTGTGCATGCTCCTGGGTTGGTGGCTCATTTTCTCCGAGCCCCCATGGGCCCAGGTTTGTTGATTCTGTAGGTTTTCTTGTGCAGTCCTTGACCCCTCCAGGTCCTTCAATTGTTCCCCCCAACTCTTCCATAGGACTCCCCGAGCTCTGTCTAATGTTTGGCTGTATGTCTCTTCATCTGTTCCCATCACCTGCTGGGTGACGCCTCTCAGAGGAGTTATGCTAGGCTCCTGTCTACAAGCATAGCAGAGTACCATGAATAGTGTCAGGCATTGATTCTCTCCCATGGGATGGGTCTCAAGTAGAGCCAGGCTATGGTTGGCCCTTGCCTCAGTCTTTGCTCCATCTTCGTCCCTGAACATCTTGTAGGCAGGACAACTTTTGGGTCGAAGTTTTGGTGGGTGGGTTGGTGCCCTTATCCATCCACTGGAAGTCCTGCCTGGCTACAGAAAGTGGGTACCTCAGTCTCCATATCCCCTAGCTGCTAGGTGTCTCAGCTAGGGTGACCCCCTTAGACGTCCTGGGGCTTCCATTGTCCTAGGTCTCTGGAAGATCCCAGAGATGCCCCTCACCTCCGATTTCTTTTCTCTCACCCCACCCTCTCTCCCTGGCTCTCCACATTCCTAATTCCCATTCCTTCTCTCTCCATCCCCTCACCCACCCAGTTCCCTTCCTCCATCCATCTCCAATGCCTATTGTATTTCTCCTTGTGAGTGAGATTCAAGCATCCTCCCTTGGGCCCTCCTTGTTACTTAGCTTCTTTGGGTCTGTCAATTGTAGCATGGTTATCCTGTACTTTATGTCTATTATCCACTCGTAAGTGAGTACATATCATGCATGTCTTTTTGGGTTACCTTACTCAGGATGATCTTTTCTAGTTCCAAGCATTTTCCTGTAAATTTCAAGATGCCCTAGTTTTTAATAGCTGAGTAGTATTCTGTTGTGTAAATGTGCAGTATTTTTTTTTTAAATCTATTCTTTCGTTGAAAGAGATCTAGATTATTTCCAGTTGCTGGCTATTACAGATAAAGCTGAGAAAGCGTCATTGCAGGATGATGGAGCATCTTTTGGGTACATGCACAGGAGTGGTATATCTGGGTCTTCAGGTAAAACAATTCCCAGTTTTCTGAGAAAGTGCCAGGAATGGTTTCCAAAGTGGTTGTACAAGTTGCACTCCCACCAGCAATGGAGGAATGTTTCCTTTTCTCCATACATCACATGTGCTATTTCTTGAGGGGTTTTGTTTTTAATCATAGCCATTGTATAGGTGTAAGATGGAATCTCAGAGTAATTTTGATTGGCATTTCCCTGATGTCTAAGGGCTTTGAACATTTCTTTAAGTGTTTTTTGTCCATTTGAGATTATTCTGTTGAGATTTTGCTGTTTATCCCATTTTAACTGGTTTTTTGTTGTCTTTTTTTTTAGTTCTTTATATATTGTGGATACTAACCCACTGTAGGATGTAGGGTTGGTGGAGATCTTTTCCATTCTGTTGGCTGCCATTATTCTTTTATTTCATGAGTGTTTCCTCCCATTATTTAAGAGTGTAGCTTTTCTCTGGCTTATATATTTTTGTGATATCCTTCCTATATAGCCTTACCCTAAATAGCATACATTTTGATAGTGTTAGGTTCCATATATATCTCTCGCTGAACATTTCCACTGATTTCTGGGAGTTTGTTGAGCATATCTAACACTTTTATTAATAGCTTGATATTATATAATTAATTTGGCTCTACTGTTTCCAGTAGGATTCACCTCTCTTGGTTTTAATTTAAGAACCATCATTAGATCATAACAATAATTTAACATGTATACAAACACTATTGAGAGTTGAAAAACTAGTCTTGGCAAAGTTTACACCTTTATCACAACATATTGCAGGCATTCTTATGTCTCCAAATTGTCATCAAAATAATTAAAATTCTTCTGTTGCCTAGTGATTTTTGTCTTCTGCCCTCCTCACTGTGGCTGCTTCTTAAGCATTTAGAATTAGGAATTCAGCTAAAGATTCATCAGAGACTTCCTACCGTCCTTTAATTTCCAGATAACGGGGAGAACAGGGGTTTGCATTATATTGTGGCTTCATTTATTTTGGAAAGAATTACTCCTATGTCTAGGAATTCATTATTGTAAGTAAAAACCCCATTTATTCAGTGAATATTTATAGAAGCCATCTTTGTGTCTCACTGCTGGTCCAGAATACACAGAGATGAGCAGGACTGAGTCTTGTCTTGTTCTTGGACAGCTATGTCTCAATTTTGGTGAGGTTGCTTCCAGATGCACTCAGTTTAACTTGAAAATGTATCCACTTTCTAGTGTACCAAACACCATACCTTAGCAACACGGCAACTTGAAGAGGACTCCTTGTTGACTGTAGGTGCCTCCATATTGGCTGTAGAGACCTTCTTCTTGGCTTCTCACTTGCTATTGCCCAGCAGTGAGAAAATAACTAAAAAAAGTTAATAATTAATATCTGGAGAATGATTTGGAATGCCTGTCACATGGTGTGTTCTAAATCAAACCACTATAAGTTATGGACATCTATATAGTTCTTAGAGAAGTTATATAATGGTCAACCAGTTAACACAAAAATCTATATAAATATTAGTAGTGATAAAGGATGCTTGGATTCTTGTGAACCAGGTCTGATCGGAAGAAATTGGTCAGGGTAATGGTCAGATCATGTGGTGGCACTTCAGGCCATGTCAGAGAAATGGAGATCACTCAAAAGCAAAGGAAACCTCTGAACAAATATTACCTAGGTGAATGCCATATTGATATTCGTAGGATTAAATAAAACAGTTTCTGGTTTTCACTGCAAATAACAGATTTTTAAAAGTCAAGTGGACATAAAAATCGCATTAGAATGTTCACTGAGACATGAAATATGCATTATTGTACCTTGGACCAGGTTTGTTGCAGTGAAGATGGAACAAAGAGGACAAATTTAAGAACCGAGTTAGATAGAACGGCATTATGCCAAGGGATGGGTGGCTGATTCACTGTGGGGCTGAGGAGGGATTCACTTCCTTGCCTGATGCAACAGCTGACGATTCCCGGGTAGCCTGTAATTATATCTGAGTACTCTGGAGCAGTGACATCACTAAGCACAGCAGACACTGCACGTTTAAGCATCTAAGAGTGTATCCTCTCTTCATGCCAGCATCCTATTTAATAAAGTTAATGGTAGATGTTGTTTTCATTATTTTTCTGTCTGTCTGTCTGTCTGTCTGTTTGTCTGTCTGTCTGTCTGTCTCTCTCTCTCTCTGTCTCTCTCTCTCTCTGTCTCTCTCTCTCTGTGTCTCTGTCTCTGTCTCTGTCTCTGTCTCTGTCTCTGTCTCTCTCTCTCTCTCTCTCTCTCTCTCTCTCTCTCTGTGTGTGTGTGTGTGTGTGTGTAGTACCTGATGCTTTCCTTGGTGTGGTGGCGCATACCTTTAATCCCAACACTCAGGAGGCAGAGGCAGGCAGATCACTGTGAGTTCGAGGCCAGCCTGGTCTACAAAGTGAGTCCAGGACAGCTAAGGTTACACAGAAAAACCCTGTCTCAAAAAGCAAAACGAAACCAAAAACACAAAAAGAAAAAATGTTTCCCTGCTAAATGGGAAATTGGATATGGCCACTGTTTTACATAGGAGTTTCCTACTAATTCTTAGTGGTTGCTATGCTGTGCTTTCTTGGCATATTCATTTATTACATGATATAGATTTGATGTTGTGTTATTTAAGAAACTGGCCTGCAGACATACACAGGAGGCAGTTATGTGACGTAATGAGGAGCTATAAAAGGAAAATGTAGCAGTCATCATCCAATCAGGGAAGCCAAATGCAAGAGATTTCCTGTGTTAAACTGCCTTGGATGGCGGTGAGGTGATTGGAAGCCATAGGGCAGACTGTCAGGGAGGACAAATGCCTGAGTGAGGCTTCATTCCACACCTGAACTTCTTCTGAATGGAAAGTCAATTCTACTCTTTAAGTCTGTCAACAGATTGAACTGGTCCCCCTGGGTTGCCTCGGTTAGTCTGTCTTATAGTCATCTTTAATCACTTTAGCAAAAATAACTCACAGACTCTTGGATTGTTGAATTAAGAAGCTGGGGCCTGTGACCTCTATAACCAGCAAGTAAAGCAGTCACAGAAAATGGTATTTAGAATCTTTTAGAACTAGTTTTGTTTGTTTGGGGGAATGGAAAGTGATCTAGAGGCACAACCAGGAGAAATCAATTTTTACTGAAAACAGTTGTTTCTCATACAATATATTCTGATTATAGTTTCCTCCTCCTCTATTCCTTACAGTTCCTCCCCACTTGCCCTCCCCTCTAGATGCATTTTTTTTTCTGACTCTCATTAGAAAAGAGCAGGCTTCTAAGAAATAACAACCAACCATGACAAAATAAAATATAATAAGATGAAGCAAAAGATATCATATCAATATTGGACATGGCAACACCCCCAAAAATGGAAAACAGTCCCAGGAGCATGTGAAAGTATCAGAGGCTCACTCATTCTCACAGTCAGGAGCCCCATAAGAACACTAAGCTAATAGCTATAATATATACGTACAGGACAGTGTGTAGACCCAACGGAGGCCTGTGCTTGCTGCTTCAGTCTCTGTGAGCTCATATGCCCCTTGCTTTGTTGATTCAGAGAGCTGTGTTCTCCCAATGTCTTCCATCCCCTCTGGCTCTTAAATCTTTCTGCCTCCTTTTCTGAAAGGTTTCCTAAGCTTTGAGGGGAAGGATTTGATAGAGGCCTCAAATTTAGACTCTCTCCGAAAAACATCCGGTTGTAGATGTCCTTTTTTGTTCTTTTTTTTTTTTTTAAAGATTTATTTATTATGTATACAGTGCACATTAGATCACATTATAGATAGTTGTGAGCCAACATGTGGTTGGTGGGAAGTGAACTCAGGACCTCTGGAAAAGCAGTCAGTGCTCTTAACCGCTGAGCCATCTCTCCAGCCCCCCCTTTTTTGTTCTTATCTGCTGCCAAAGGATTCCTCTCTGATGATGACTGGATAGGGCACCGATCTGTGAATATAACAGAATATCATTAGGAACCATTTTCTTGATTCTTTTGAACAGTTGTGTTTGGCTTTATGTAGTAAGCAGTCTCTGGGCTACCTGGTCTCTGGTTCTTGGTTTCTCAGGCAGTGAAGGCGATGGGCTCCTGCTCACTGAGTGGGCCTTAAGTCTAGTCAGACACTGGTGGCTACTCCCACAAGTTCTGTGCAACCACTGCCATAGTGTATTTTTGTACACGGGGCAGATGAAAGGTTTGGAGGCCAGGTTGGTGTCTATGTTTCTCTTCTGGTAGTCTGCAGAGTACTTTCCTGTACCAAAGAGACTAGACGATAGAGGTAAAGGTTCCAGGGAGGGAGCAGCTTCAACTTCTCCATGTTTGATCAGTTGTGTGAACGTTGTCCCCACAGTAGAATCCTGCTGTCAGTCTGTGGAGAACAACCCTTTGTCTTAACATCACCCTGGGTTGTTTGGGGAATTTTTTTTTTATAGGACTTCTTTGTCCAACAACTCTACTGAAAGCCTCCCACTCCCTCCACGGGGAGCCTTGCCTGGCTATAAGAGATGGTCATTTGAGGCTCTGTATCCTTCATTACCCAGAGTCCTCATTAGAATCACCTTCATAGATTGCAGGAAGTTTTTTATTGCACTACGTTGCTACCCCTCCAGATGCCTTCCAACTCCAGTTGTATCTCTCCACACTCTGTCCCTCCATCCCATTCCCACCTGATCCCTCCTCTCCCCTCCATACATGCCCGAAGTCTACCCTTTAAATCTGTTATTTCCCCTTCCTGGGAGATCTGTGCATCGCCTCTGAACTCCTTCTCTTTACCCAATCTCTCTAGGTCAACAGATTGTGGCTTGGTTATCATTTATTTAATGGCTAATGTCCGCTGAGTAAGCTGAGCTTACTACACTGTGTAAATGTACCACATTTTCTTTATTCTTTATTCTTCTGTTGAGACACATTTAGATTATTTCTAGCACCTGGATACTATGAATAATGAACGTGGTTTAACAAATTGCCTCCTGTGCCACTGTGTTCAAGGCTATTTCCCACTTTCTTTTCTTTCAGATTCAGTATATCTGGCTTTATGGTGAAGTCTTTGATCCATGTGGCCTTGAGTTTTTTGCAGGATGATAAGTATGGATCGATTTGCATTCTTCTACAAGTATGTCTCCAGTTTGACCAGCACCATTTGTTGAAGGTACTGTCTTTTTTCCCAATGTGTGTTTTTGACAACTGAAGGAGATCAAGAGGGATACAAGTTGGAAAGGAAAAAAAAATCAAATTACTGTTATTTCCAGCTGATCCTAAAAATCCAACTAGGGAACTCCTACAGTTGATGAACACTTTCAGGGAAATGGCAGGATATGCGATCAATTAAAATTCAGTAGCCCTCCTAAATACAAGTGACAAGTGGATTGAGATAGAAATAAGGGAAATGAAGCCTTTTACAAAGCCTCAAATAATATAAAATATGCTGAAGTTAAAACCTATAAAATATATTGGAGTAACTCTAACCAAGCAAGTGAAAGATTTCTATGACAAATACTTCAAACCCTTGAAGAAAGAAACTGAAGAAGATATCATAAGATGGAAAGATCTCTCATGAATCAATAGGAACAATATAGTAAAATTGCAATCCTACCAAAAGCAATCTACAGATTCTTTGCAATCCTCATCAAAATTCCAACTCAATTCTTTATATACCATGAAATAACAACACTCAACTTCATATGGAAAAACAGACAAACAAACCAGGCTAGCTAAAACAATCCAGTACAATGGAAGATTTGCTGGATGTATCACCACCTTTCATTTCAAACTGTACTATAGACATGTAATAAAAAAAAAACACATGGTATTGGCCCAGACATAAATTCAAACACATATGGACCCCTGACTTTTAATAGAGGAGAAATCAATTTTAAGTTATTGGAATTTTACCTACCATCCAAACTATACTCTTTAAAATATAAAGTTACTGAGGAGGTTTCCTAGTTAAGACGTGGCACGCCATGTCATTTCTCCATCCATCGTTACCCCTCCTACTGTCCTCCCAATACAGTTGCTTGCATTCTGAATCAAATGGTAGAGGCAGCCAATAATATTTGCTTGTCCTTTCTGATTAATTTTTCTGTTCATAAATTTCAAAAAAAAAAAAGTAAGTCTTCCCACGTACTTACCTTCTTTTGTTAGCCCATCTTTCCCTAAAATCTAGTTGCTACAAGGCACTCTCATCCTCGACAATTTCAGAATTCTCAGTAGACCTCTATTTATTTCCGTCCAGCCATATCTACTACAGCCTTGGTTGGAAGTCTAGTCAGAATTTATTATCTTCTAATTTGACTCTGGTCAGCAGCAAAGCCAGTCCGTTGCTTAGCCCTTTACAGCATGTGTGTTGACGTTGTTTACCCAACAACAATGTGATTGTGCTGGCTCACTCTCAGCATCTACAGTGCTTCACATGTCTGCTTTCAGCTTAGAATGTTCACTTGTAGTGAGGGTGAGCCAGAAAATTAAAAGAGACTCAGTAAAGCTGTGCAGAGGGAATGGGTGAAGGCAGTCATTGCTGCCAGCTGGAACAGCGTGTTTGGTGGAGAGGAAGCATTTAAGAATCAGGAGAATGAAGATTAAAGTAAGTGTCAGGAAATCAGCCCAAGGACAGTGCTGGGAGGGAAGGAACCAGCAAGGACTACAGCACGAAGTGAATAGAGAAAAATTAGAAACAAGTGTTGTGATTTCTGGAGAAAGGCAACAAAAGGACTTTGAGAAAGAACTATGCTCTCCCGTTGTGATACTCTGAGCTAATTAATGTTACATCCGGTCAAACCCTCTAAGCAAACCCTCCTCATAAGCAGAAGTTTTAAAAATGCCTTTTATTTAGTTCTCTGCCATTTTGCTCAAGTAAATATTTTTTCCCATTGGTTTATTTTACTTCTAAATAGATTTTCAATCAGGTTCTCAAAATTGGATGAATTTCATCTGGAAACTTATCGCAACGGCCCCTTATAAGCGTGTGTTTCTAGACGTCCTGGAGTAAGAACTCGGGGTCTGCAGACCAGCAGGGTGCATCAGGCAACTCTTCCAGTGTGTGAGCTCTGTCTGGATCAGCACTTCTGCTTGAGACCACAAAGGCCGTATTTGAGGTAACTAACTTTCAGGGGTTGGTATCCAGTTTCTTCTAATTCTGTTAGAGGGTGCTAAGCCTAGTACTGCGGCGTCTCTACATCTGCCACGGCCAGCAGAGTAACAATTAAAGGGAGCCAAGAAGGTTGTTGGGTTTAGTGTGACTAAATAGCCAGTGTTGGATAAACTTTGAGAGTTTGGTACCAAATAGATCTTTTTTTTTGCATATTTAACTTTTAAAAAAAATTAGGCATATTTAATTTTTAAATTTTAGGCACCTTTAAGCACTGCACAATTTGTTGAGAACTTTCCTGGTGATAATTAGTTCAATCTTGAGTGCACAGTAAAGCACAAAGTAAGCTAAATAGAAATTGGAGGTGACTACATCCAAACTCTCTGTAAAGTACTGGAGACGCCTTCTCTAAAAATGGGTTCTATAGACTGAGAGAAGGAAGCTTACCATAAGGGTTGGTGTGGGGTGCTGGGGAAGATCCACAGTACAAAGGTTGCCAGGCTACCCAGTGTTCTAATCAGATAACAGGTTATCCATCCTTTCTTTGGAGAAACCATTCTACGTGCCTAATACGCCAGGTTCTCTAGTGCTTAACAGTGAGCACAAGCACCTTCATGCCTCATACACAGTACCCAATCCAGTATTCCTTGTGAGTTTATTTCTTTCACCGTGCCATCTATACTTGTAGTACATGATGCTCTTATTTCCAAAGTTGAAAAATCACCAAATCCTTATCTGCTAAGTGAAAGCCTAACATTTTTTCTGAGCATTTTTTTTTTTACATCTTGTAATGTACTTAAAATAAATCCAATTTCTTTACTCTTCTGAAGCACATATAAAATTCTTATTTTGAGGGATTTTGTGTATTACAAATGTCCTTTGGGTTTATTTCAATTGAATTTATAATCAGGCTCCATAAAACACTCATGCTAGGAAGTGACTCTTTCAACCTTTTGAAGTGACTCGCAACAAATTTTCCTGAAAGGGATTCTCTTAGAAAACCCATGTATATTTGATCACTCTTGTTCATACTGCCTTGTAGTCTTTATGAAACATTAAATAAATGAAGGAGTCATGTCTACTTCTTTTTAGTATGATCGCTTCCCTTCATCAATATCTCAGCTTGAAAAACTGCATGTTGTTGACTACATACGGTAATTGAATAGAGGGGGAGTGTCATGAAAAAATTTGCAAGTATAAACAGTTTTCATATATCAAGGACATAATGAATCCAAGGCATTTATGGCAGCCCTTGTTCATATTGGACCGCAATCTCTCCCGTAGCTTTGATTCTGAAGATGTAACATGTGAACTTTGCAGTGAGCAGGCCGTCATGCTCACATCAGCACAGGCCTTGTGATGCTAATGAACGAAAAGTGCCAGAAACACCTCAACGTAGATTCCAGATAACAATTCCTCTCATAGTCTAAGAGACTGGAATTTCTGTTGGATCTTATTTAAGACTTGGCCTAATGGCCTGCCATGTACCCAGACTGTTTGTTTAACCATATTTTAAGAGAACCAACAACTTGCAACTAACAAATGGCCAATTTGCCTTGGATTTCCCTTGCAATAAGCATTTACAACCTTATTCATTGCATAGCTGTAATTTTAAATTAAATTATGTACTCTTGCATTCCTTGACTCAGAAATGTCTGTCTGTCTGTCTGCCTGCCTGCCTGTCTGTCTGTCTGTCTATCTATCTATCTATCTATCTCTATGTGTGCATGTAAATGTACATGTGCGTGTGCATGTGTGTGTGTGTGTGTGTGTGTGTGTGTGTGTGTGTGTGTGTGAGTGTGTATGTTATGGTCATCATTTGCTGAAAAAAGAAAACCCAACATATTGAAAACAACCTTAAACAAAAAATATCCACCATTAATGTGGAAAGAACCATGAATATAATATGATCATGTATGTTTGTAATATTGTTTGTAATCTGCAGCAGTGGAGTAACATAGTCCCTTGCAAAAATTTTTATTAATTATCCCTTGTTTCTTATCCATTAAGTACTCTCTACTCTTCAATAAATACAGAACAAAGTCTTTCTTATAGGCACACATGGGGTAAGGACATACCAGAGATGTATGACGGTGTATGATAAGCGAGCAACCACAAACTAGGGGTAGACAGACGACACACAGAAAGAGAATTCACACGTGGACTCACTCTTGGTTAAATTAATTTTAAGTGAAGTACTGAGTTGTTATTTTTTTTCCTTAATAAGGTGGGAGGATTCATTTGTTAATTGAAAGCTAAAGCATAGATGCCTTTAGCTTTCCTTCTTGAGTAGGAGATGAGGTCATCTCTTGAGATTGAAGAAATAGATGAATTGGAGAAGTGTGGAGATGTTGGTAGTTAAAAATCTTGAAATACTCATAAGCCAAGTTATCTTCCTATATGCTCTTGCTTTGCCTTAAGGCAGGATCTATAGATCTTCGCTGCGATCCTGTGTATCAAGTCTTTGGACATTAAAGACGCATACAATGCCTCTGTTCTGACCTGTGAACATTCCTACATTTCTGGTATATTTAGAAGACTATTGATTGAGACTTTATGAGAAGGAAAAATATGTGTCACATTCACTGCGTGGAGTGGGTGAGTGAAGTGATCACTGATGTGCCATTGGACCCCAAGGCTATCTTAAGGGATGACAACGATTGTCACAAGTTTGAGATCAGCACTGAAGGATTTCTTCAGGTACAGACACGGAGAAAGAAGGCAACCTGTGGAGAGTTGAAGTTTTGTTAGCAGTTCAGTTAAAAAGCCAAAGCTATCTCCAGTTGATCATCACTTGCAAATGAAAATTTAGTTTTCTCCAAGCGAATCTCGCTAGGAAAATACTCTTAAGGGTAGGCTGCATGCCCAACAGTAGATGACCAACAGAAAACTTACTCAATGATATCTTTGCAGATTCCTTGCTCACAAAGTCTTGTTAGGGATTTTCTGGTGTTGGTTTTTTGTTTTTTTTTTTTTTGGTTCTTGTTTATCTTAATTTTATCTTATTTAAAAATTTTATTTTATTTATAAATATTTTCACTTTTTAAAAACTGTGTAGGTCCTTTGGGTGTATAGTATACCTTCCAGTTTAGTGTTCTTTATTGGATTCCCGAGTGTGTGCATTAGGGGTCTCTGCATCTATATATGTTTCTTGTGATTTTTGCATATGCAGGGCTCTTTTTCTTCTGTTGGTTTGTTTTGCCCTATTCTGATATATTAGTTTTTGTTTTATTTCATCATTATCCCTTGGAAGCTTGATTTTTTTTAATAAGAGAGGGTGGATAAGGATGGGAGGGAAGGGGAAGGAATTGGGAAGAGTGGAGGGAAGAGAAAGCATAGTCTGGGTATATTTTGTTAGGAAAAAAATCTATTTTCAATAAAAGGAGGACAAACAAGCCAGAGGTGATTCATCCCTATGGTAAATCAGGAAATTTTGAGTTGAAACCATTTAAAAATCAAGTGGATGTAAAGATTACTAGCAGGGAAAGCTAGCATCGCAGAGTACTCTGAAGTGGGCTATCTTTGCCCACAAGAGGTTGCACCATTCATTGCTTTGAGATATTTTACAACTTTATGAGTTGTAGAAGACTGGCAGGAATGCAGCTAACGCTTGCTTGTAAAGATGTGTAAAGTTTGTCAAATAGAATTGCAATTTGTCCTTGTCACGTGCATAATTGCCATAAGTTAGAAGGGAGTTATGTGCACTTACCAAATAAAAGTTGTATTTTATTATGCTGAGGGCCATCTCACAAGGTTCACACTCTAAATTCCTAACTACAGACCTAAGTCTATCCTCCTCGGGATGCTCACCTATGGGATGTATCTTAGTCAGAGGAGGTTCGGTCGAGTCTCTTGGGGGGGGGTATCTCTCAGGTTAGTTTCTGGCTGGAGGGTCAGGATCTTGGGGAGACTCCTCAGCAGCAGGACAGATCACAGTGCTTTCTCTTCAGTATCTCCAGTAGTCCTGAAGATGTGCAGAATACAGCATTGTTCTTGGTCTTTGCTTATATACTGTCCAATGGGTTTTGTGGAATTCTAGTTGTGTGTCTGGTTATCCTGAGGAAGTGATGTCACTGGGTTCTATTTATCAGGTGCAGCCTTGGGTTTAGTAGAGGTCCTGACTAAGCTATTTTTATATGTCTAAAGGGCATTTTTTTTTTACTATGATCATCACATTAATGATGTGCTTTACATTGATCAGCAAATTTGTTTCAGCATTTTTTGTCTTCCTATATAAGTTTTTCCTTCAGATTTTAAATCAAACTGGTTTTCTATATTTTACATTGTTTATGATTAATCAGTTTGAGATATCCCTACACACAGTCACAATACTGACAAAGAGAGATTATGCAATAACTGTGTAACCTCACACCCATAATAGCATCATAGCTTAGCTTACTCTACCTTGTAAAGGAGGAGAACATTTAAATTGGCCTTTGGACAAATACATCTAACTCAAAGTTTGTTTTATAATAAAGCTCTGGATAACTCATAGAATTTACTTACTATCACACTGAAAGTCAAAAACAAGGTTGCTGTGTGAATATTCTTTCATACCATGATAAAGTTTGAATTTGCAAGCCAAGCAATTGCATCACCTGTATTTCACTACCCTTAATAGCATTTTCTTCCATGCATTTTGAGCAAGAGGCCTGTGTTCTCATTTTGTACCTAGCCATGTAAAACATACAGCTTCCCCTATTTTATGTGTTTAGTTCCTTCATTTAACAGATGATTATAAAATAGCCTTATGTTGCCGGATCAGGAGTTCATTGAGAACTCTTCGGGCTCCTCTTTATTATTCCCTTTGGCACGGCTGCACTCTATACCAAAGTATCATTCATCACTTGCTCACTCAATGAACACAAATTATTCACGGGTTAGGATCTGAGTAAGATTTGACATCCTGTGGACAGGCAATTCTTGCCCTGACATACAAACTCACTCACCAGTCAGATAGTCTCAGCATCCATCATATGCTAGTGAAAATTCTTTGGTCCGTGTCACTACGTGAACTGCCTTTTTATGGTTTCCTCCCTGTGTACTTACTTATTTTTTCCAGGAAACATTTTTTCCCCTCTTAGAGACAATGCGTAGTTGTCCCCGACTCCCAAGCCCAGGCTCCCTCCCCATGAGTTTAGGATGCTCTCTGGCCTAGGAACAGCCTTTATTTCTGAAGTGAGCATTGCCAGATATTTAGCAATTTTATTTACCTTCCAAGAAAAGCAGAATGAAGGGTGGCAAATCATTAAGAAGTTTTTCATGGAGACTGTAGGTAAAGAAAGGCTACGAGCTTACCAGGAACATGACAAGAAGTGTATAACGTGCTCAGCAGTGGAGGTCCTGGTCCTTTCTCAACATCCACTGCACTGCTGTTTCCTCAGAGATTTACTCGCTCCTCCGCTTTGCAGCCAGGCCCAAGCATTTATACTCATCTGAATGCTTTCCTCTGCTTTCCCTGTCCATTGTCTCTGTTGCCTTCAGTCATTCCTGACAAGGCGATTTCAGCTTCATTTTCTGTTGACTCCTATTTCATTTTCTTTCAGGAGATGGAGAATTCCAGTTTAATGGGGAAAGAGGAAGCGTAGTACTTCACAAAACTTTTCGTTCTGCCGATTGGAGAAGGGATTGGCAGTATTAAGAAAGTTGGAAAGAGCACAAAATAAAGAGAGGATGCTTATGTTTAAGAAAAAAGGGAGAGACAGAACAATGTTCCAATTAGAACCGCTGTCACCAGATGCCTGTATGAATACATTATCTTCAAATTAAAATATTCTATAAGCTTAAAAATAGATTTCCCCAACGCCAATGTGTAGTGGCAACACTTTTTCAAGGACAATAAAAAAGAAATCCTCCTGAGTGCTCTTGATGAAAACAATGAAAATAGAAGACACTGATAATTGTGTTTTCTGGCAAATATAGAAATGGACTTCAGAAATATCCAAAAATGCTTTGACTGTTTAACCCAAGTATAAATTCTTTCTTACAAAGAATTAGTTACACTAAAACAATTGGAACAACTGGTTTTAACTATGAATTTAAACGTCTGATCAGATCTGGTATAATTTTCCTTTGTTAATAATGTCAGATATATTTAAAGGCGGATCCTAATTTTAAAACAAGATAAAGAAGTTATTTAATAATAAGATCATCTTGTTTAAGGATTTTACATAAAAGATATTTTGGGCAAACAAAATCTTATACTGTAGAATTCAGAGAAGATTATATAGTGAGAGTATTTTTGTGTTATTTCTTTTATTTTGATATATTTTTTCTTTTGCATTGCCTTCCTTCAGACCCTCTCATAAACTTCTCATATCTTTCTTTGTTTCTTTTGGGATTTTATTTTATTTATTCACTTTACATCCTGGTTGTAGCCCCATCCCTTCTCTCCTCCCAGTTCTACCTCCCTCCTTCTCCTCCTCTCCCCCTCTCCCCCTCAGAAAAGGGGAGCTCCTCTTCCCATCCACCCCAGCTCATCAAGTCCCATCAGGCCTGAGCTTGTCCTCTTCCCCTGTGGCCTAGCAAGGCAGCCCTGCCAGGGGGGAAGTGATAAAAAAGCAGGCAAAAGAGTCCATGTCAGAGACAGCCCTGCTCCCCTTATTAGAGGACACACATGAAGCCTGAGCTGCCCATTGGCTACATCTGTATTGGGGGCCTAGGCCCAGTCTAGCTAGGCCCTCTGGGCCATGGCTAGTTGGCTCTGTTGGTCTTCTTGTGGAACTTTTGTCACCTCCAGGTCCTTTTCTGCCCCCCTCCCCCACCTTCACAACCTTTTTTTCTTATCATTTGCTGTTACATGCACACATGTACATGTATATTCCTAAATACACATATATTTCCAAGGGTAACCTAATCAGTCTGTACAGTGTTGCTTGTGTTTTGAATACGTTTTAAAATAAAAGGCGCCTGCCACTCAAAGGCTCATACAAGACTCCTGGAATTGGTTCTTCATTATGTGACTTATTAGCATTAAAACAGGTGAGGGTCCAGTGTAAAAAGCCAATGGATTGCCATCTCCTTGTAGCCTTCCTTTCTTTGAAAATGTTTCCCTCCTCAAGCTCTTCCTGAAATTTCTCATAGTCTGCCATATGTCTAGAGACTGTCTGCTATCCATATTGAGAATGATCTTCTTTGTGCACTTACAAAAGGATGCAATGATTCATTCAACACAACTGGGTTCCAATATAGTCAGCCTGAAAACCACCTATTGTTATTGAATTATGTTCCTGTTGTATTTACTAACTTAATTGGAAAACTAAAAAATTATTTACTCATGCATATTTTCCTTTGGTGACAAAGCTTAGATCTATGATTTTATGACAGAGCAGGTGGTTGCAAGCTTCAAACAAATCAAGGAAATAAAAGCTACTAGAAATAAGAAAGAATTACTACATTTGCTCATTAAAAAGCCACTGGAAGTATTTGAGATGGTCACTTCATTCAGATTTTAGGACAATTGTTCTACTGCAAGAAATTGTGGGTGAAACAGACTCTGGGAAAATATACCAGAGGTTGTGAATTACATACAGAGTTTGGTAAAGAAAAGGAAAATAGCAGTGTGGTCAGGATGGGCCAACTGAATAAAGTCAACTCAGACACTAGGATGACAGAAGCCAAAGTAATGATTTGTCACCTTACAGAAGCCTCCTTCTGAGTTTTGCTTTAGCCATCACTGTTGTTATGACAATTGTAGTGGCATTTACCAAAAGGGCTAGAACCAATTGTTTCATTGTATTGCAGCTGGTTCATTGATATTTGGGCTAGTTTGCTCATTTCACCTCCAAGTCACATTACCAAACTCTTCCTATAGCCATTCCACTTTCTTACAGCACTTCCTTGGCTGTCTCTCCTTTCTCATTCTGCCATCTGACACCTGCTTGATTTTTGAGTTTCTTACTAAGCAGGAAGTTTTTCATCCCCTTCACACCACCCCAACCCATGCTTGGCAAAATTACTTGGTCTAGATCTCCTTTATCTTTCATTGAATCCTGTCCCATCCCCATGTTTTCCTAGAGGGCTGTACTGGTTAATCTTGCTTGTAAACTTGACTGGATCTGAACTGCTTAAGGGAAGTCTCTGGGAATACCCCTCCTCTGAGGAATTTTCTTGATTAAATTATTGAAATTGGAATATTCATCAGAATGTGGTGTGCCTCAGATTAGGAAGTCTGAGGGAACTTTTTTTTTGGTCTGTTTGCCTTTATGTTACACTAATGACATTATCAAACCTCTTTGTGACTTGCTGGCAGGTTCATCTACCCTGTGGATACCACTGCTGTATCAGCTACTACTGCTACCAGTCTTTGCTACCAAAACCCAGCTTCTTTGGCTTTTTACTGTGAACTGAAGGCCAGGGTGGGCATTCTAGAAATCCTTCCAGCTTCAGCATTAGATTGAGAGTGCCCAAACATCCAGATGGGCTGCCTGATTCTCAGTCTCTCCAGTGTGAGGACAGCCATTATTGAAATGCCCAGACCATAGTGTTCAAAACTGTCTAATAAATTCCCCTTTGGTATATGTTCATTCTATAAGTCTGTTCCTCTGGAGAACCCTGATTAATATAGGAGTGAGTGGGGCTCCATCCCATTTTTTTCATGGTAGCTGTTGAGGCCTGCTCCTTTTGTGTTGCATAGCTCCAGATATTTTTATTTCACACCCACCAGGCACATCATCTCAGCTTATTGCTGATGTAAAAGAATCTCTATACAAGGTCAGGTTGACCATAGACTAAGTTTATGATCAACATACTCTTTGGCCTTATTAATTAGCAAACATTTCCCAACCAAGAGCCCAGTTGCCCCAACAGCCGGGCACACTTTCAAAGTTAGCTAGAACTTCTGGTTAGCAAAAATAAACTCAGTCAGAGCTGACCACACTGTTCCACCATGCCCCCATGTCTGTGCTATTTGAAGGTGAAAAATCTCAGTGATAGCAGCTGATAGGACTTTACTGAAGGTTCAGCAAACATTTCGGTTCCAAGGGCCAAAAGAGTGCCATAATAATTATGACTGCTTTAATGTGTAGAGAAAAGAAGATGTATAAGGTATTTATCAACATAAGACAGGTTAGAGAAGTTGAGGGAAAAACTAATAGAAAGGAAAGTGTGAAGAACAATAATAACAACAAAACCCAGGATGCATTTACAACATTTATTTAAGAAACTCTTATTGAGTACCTATGATGTTTCAGACTGTAGTTTAGGTGCTGGATAATTCTCCTAATGGGAAAAGGGGTGACAATCAATCAGTCAATCAATCAATCATGGAAATTTGTGGTTAGTGTAAGAACAGTAAGTCAGAGTAAGGAGCTTGAGGCACTGTGCAGGTGAGAGATATAAACAAACAATGGTTAATGATGACATCCTATGAGTAGGGATATGAAGTACAGGCTTTCTGAGCAAAGAATATTCTACAAGAGGGCACACAGAAATAAAAAGAAAATAAAAAGAAAAATGTAAAAAAAGTTAGGATATGTGACATTTCCTTGGCACCTTGGAAGAGTAAGTAGAGAACTAATGAAAACGAGACAGAAGCTGGAGTCAGACCTTTGCACACTGCACCCTGGGGTGGGGATGGGGCCATAAAGCAGCAGGATGTCATACTGGTTGGCATTATTCTTGTGCAGGGAGGAATTTTGGCATTTACGGGATATGGTGGTCAGTGATACTCACCCATAGGCTATTCAGTGGAAGGGTCTTGAATTCTATGTGTCACTGTTTAGCTGTGCTAAAATAATATTTACACGTAGGGGTCACTGCTACTGCCTCAGTATTTTCTGAATGAATAAAGTAGATCACATTGGCCTTGTGTGACTAGCAGTGCCCATGCGAGGGTAAAGGGTGAGGAAGCCCAGATTTGGATTGATTCTCCAAACTGGCTTAATGGAGAGACCTACGAGCTTTTCAGGGCAGGCAGAGTTCACCACCCAGACAAGTTTCTGCTTCTGTCTTTCTCAAATCTCTTTCTTGCCTCAAATTATAGGATTTCCCAACATTGACATTCTTAACATTGGGGATGGAGAGTTCTTGGTTGCAGGGGTTGCTCTGTCTATCAGGGAAGCTTAGCATTACCCTGCACTACACCTGCTAGATGTCAGGAGCTAGCCCCAGTCTCAGACACAGCCAAACCCTAGCTGGCCTTTGACAATTTATCATTTGTCCTCAAGTGCCCAAACTGCCATGGTGCAGAGCCACTGTCTTATTAGGGATGGAAATCTTCCTGGAATGCAGGGCTTCAGAAGGAGAGCAAGGAACACGTGCACTTACAATACTTCCCAGGACATCAGAAATATTTTTGTAGAATACTGCCATTTTCAGGGTAAAGACAGGCTCATCATTGTATATTTTGAAAGTTCCCTTTTTAATGATATTTCCAAACTCACAGCTCAGAATAACCAATACATTTGAAAGCTGTTTTCCCCCTGAAAATAAGGAGTCAAAAAATAGCAAAGCGTTACTTCTGCCATCCTTTGAAGAAACAGTTTTTCCTCTCATCAGGGAGCCTTGTGGCTTTCCCCCAGTGGAGAGGGCAAAAAGTCTCTTAAGAAGTAGCCATTGACCTCCCAGGGTGAAGGTGAAGGCTTTTCTGCACTCAGTAGACGCTGTCCCCCTCAAATTCACAGGCTTGAGCTTCCGCCCCTGACATGACTGTACTTGGAGACAGGACATTTAAAGAGGTAATTATAGCTTACTGAAATCACATGGGTCAAGTCTATATTCATTAGGGTTGGTGTGACTAGACACTCACCAGAGCCAGGATGGTGGTGGCCCATGCCTTTAGTCTCAGCACTCAGGAAGCAGAGGCAGGCAGATCTCTGAGTTCAAGGCCAGTCTGGTCTAAAGAGTGAGTTCCAAGATACTTGAGGCTACACAGAGAACCTCTGTCTTGGAAAAGAAGAAGAAAAACAAACAAAGAAACAAACCAACAAACAAATGAGATAGGTCAGGGGCTCTATCGCTGAGCTATGCCCCAGCCCCTAGTGTGTTGCCCTCTTTTGGTTATGAATATCAGCTTCACTGGATTTAGAGTAGAAAATAGGTAAAGCACACTTTCTGGGGACATCTGTGGAGGCGTTTTCAGAGAAGACTGGCATGCAGCTGAGTGCAGTGAGCGAGAAAGCCCTTCTGCGTTGGTGGGTGGAACCATCAGATATGCTGGGAGCCCAGATGGTTGGGGAAGAAGAAAAGGAAGGCTTGTTTTCTCATTTTCGTTCAGTATCTCCTATGTGGGCGTTCACACACCCCTTCTTGTGTGGGCATGCTCTTTTGCTACTGTCGCCAGTGAACCTCAGACTTTGGGTTTTGGCGAAGACTTGTACCAGTGACTCTGACAAAGACTTCCCTCTCCAAGAGCCATTAGGCCTTTGGCTTAGGACATGGGCTGCGTCCTTGGCCTCTTTTAATCTTAGGCTTCCAGCTTAGATGGAGCAGTTGTAGATCGTGCCAGCTTTCCATCCGGCCTCCAGAGAGCAGCTACGCAGAATCATAGGAGTCAACCTCCTACATCCCTTCCCATGAGAACACATACCCTCTTGGTTCTGTTTGTCTGGAGAACTCTGACTAATACACTTTGCAAGACATTGCGTCGGCATCTATTTGAGTCCTGCCAGGGTCTTAATGTCTTCTCCCACTTTGTGCTTAACCTAACTCATGAGGGGGTAACTGAGGCCCTGAGATAGCACTTGTAAATGTCATGGACACCGACATCCATATGCCCAATTCCCACTCCACTTCTCTTTATCTTACTACACGTTGTTGCTGACAGGATTGGAGTCCATCTGAACCTGTATTCCTAGAAACCAGCAACAACTAAGAAATTATTATGGGGTATCCCATGCCATACCCATTATGCTCTGGGAATGACTTCCTGCAAAGACCAACTCTTTTCCGTATGACTGATACACTTTGTGGTGCATGTCTGTGCCAATGCCATTAATAGCTCTCCACTTTGACTTCTTCTTGATATACATGCAGAGTAGAGTTGCTGGATCACATGGTAATACACTTAAGCTTCTTGAAGAGTGTTGCTTTTTAATGATTATCATCTTACATTCCCACCAATAGTGCTCAAGGGTCATGATTTCTTCATCTCCTCCCCAATACTTTTTTATTATCACAGTTACACTACCTACTTTGCACCACTGTGACAAAATACCTGACAGAAATAAGTCATGGGAGGAAAGGTTTGTTTTCATGTCATGGGTATCTAGGAAGAGGAGAGTCCATATGAGCCAGTGCCCAGGCTATAGCCTTCAAAGCTTGTCCCCAGTGAGCCTTTTTCTCTACCAGGCCCTACTTCACAAAGGTTGCACAGACTCCCAAAACAGAGCCATAAACTTGGGAACAAGCACTAAAAGCATGAGCCTGTTGAGTTGTCTTTCAAATTCAAACCACAGCACCAGTCATCCAAATGGGTAAAGTTGCATTCTTCTGATAAAGTCTTTCCTTAAATTAAGTCTGCACTTCTAACAATACTTTAAAAAATGAAACCAGTGGTTATTCAAATAACAAAACAGAGATATTAAACTTAAATATTAAGTCATAGTTCATTGTGATAGGTTTTCTAAAGAGGTATTTACTGGTTTTTCATTGTACACACTCAATATAAAAATTTTGACATCTACAGAAAAAAATCTAAAAAGGCAGCAACAAAACACTCATGTATTCAGGGATCAGAAGCTAACACTATCAACATTTTGACAATTGCATCTTAGATCTGAAAAAAGTATAAAAGTACACAAGCCTGTAAACAATCATCAGTAATGCTCATTACTACTACCTACTACTTCTTAACTTCTACGGTGAATGTTTATACAGAATAATTAAAAGGAAGTGTAGAGATCTAGGTCTGAATGCTTCCCCTGTATCTTTGAAAGACATCAGACTCATTCCATGCTAGAACCACTTAACTGAATAAGGCAAAGTTAACAGATAATTTTATTTTTAAATTTGAACCTTGGGCTTTCAGACTTAGGATCTGATCTCTTTCCAAATGAGCTATTTGGCCTCTCTCTATTTTGAAACATGAAAATGTATTTATTTATATTTTTCTGGGGATCCAATTTGTGAGTGTGTAATCAAATGAAAGTAAGTCAGTTTGTAAAGAGACGCCTGTACTCTTGTGTTTACTGCAGCATATTCACAATAACAAGACACAGAATCAACCTGGATGGTCATTGCCACATGAAGGATAAGGACAGTGTTGTCTGTATACATAGTGCTCTACAACTGTGCCTGAAAGTTAGAAAACTGTGCTAATGCCAACAGCATGGGGTGAACCTGGAAGAGATTATGCTATAAACATAAGCCAAGCACAGGAAGACAAATGCCACACAATTTCATTTACATGTGGAACCTAGAAATGATGAACCTATGGGAGCAGAGAGCAGAAGTGTGGTTATCAGGGCTTAGAAGTGGATCTTCTTTTCTTATTTCTCTCCAAAGTCTTTGTTTATTTTTTGACAGTCTGTCATACACACACACACACACACACACACACACACACACACACACACACACACACACGTTATTCATGTCACATCCCAGTGGCAGCCCCATCCCTCCTCACTTCCCAGTCCCACCCTCCCTCCCTCTCCCCAACCCCCTTCCCCTACTCCTCAGAAAAAGGGACGCTTTCCCCTCCCCAGCTCATCAAGTCCCACTAGGACCAAGCATATCCTCCTACCCATGGCTTGGCAAGGCAGTCTCACCAGGGAGAAGTAATGGAAAATCTGGCAAGAGAGTCCATGCAAGGGAAAGCCCCTTACTCTTCAATAGAGAATCCACATAAAGCCTTAGCTACCCCATAAGCCACAACTCTGAAGGGTGCCTGGGTCCAGTCCATGAAAAGTCCTTGGTTGGTGCCTCAGTCTCAGCAGGCCCCTCTGGACCTTGGTTAGTTGGCTCTGTTGGTCTTCTTGTGAAGCTCCAGATCTGTTTCTCCTTCCTTCTATTTTTCCATTAGGCTCTCTATGCCTTGCCCACTGTTTGGTTGTGAGTCTCAGCATCTGTTTAGAGGCATTGCTGGGTGGAGCCTCTCAGAGGACAACTCTGCTAGGCTCCTGTCGGTAAGCATAGCAGAGTATCATTAACAGTATATCCCTAACCAAGCAAGCGAAAGACTTGTATAAAAAAACCTTCAAGTCTCTGAAGAAAGAAATTGAAGAGGCTATCAGAGGATGCATGCTCATGGACTGGTAGGATTAACATAGTAAAAATGCCCATTGTACCAAAATCATCTTCTGATTCAATGTAATCCTGATCAAAATACCAACACAATTCTTTACAGACCTTAAAAGGACAGTTCTAAACTTCATATGGAAAAACAACAAACCCAAAATAGATAAAACAATCCTATACAATAAGAGACCCTCTGGAGGTATCTCCATCTCTGAATCAAGCTATACTACAGAGTATTAGTAATAAAAACAGCATGGTACTGGCATAGAAATAGATTGGCTGATCAATGGAATCAATTAAAGGCAGAAATAAACCCAGACACCTAAGGACATTTGATTTTTGACAAAAGAGCTAAAACCGTACAATGGAAAAAGAAAGCATCTTCAACAACTGGTGCTGCTCTAACTGGATGTCTACATGTAGAAAATACAGATAGGTCCGTATTTATCATCCTGCACAAAACTCAAGTTTAAGTGGATCAAAGACCTCAACATAAAACCAGACACACTAAATCTGTTAGAAGAGAGACTGAGGAGGAGCCTTGAACTCATTGGCACAGAACTTCAGCTCATGTTTAACATCAACAATTAATAAACATGACTCTTTGAAAGTGAAAAGCTTCTGTAAGGCAAAGGACACATCAATAGAATGAAACAACAGCCTACAGATTGGGAAAAGATCTTCACTAACCCTACATCTGACAAAGGGCTAATATCTAAAATATATAAAGAACTCAAAGCATTAAATACCATAGTGCTTTGCTTTTCCTATTCCTTTCCTACCATCTTCCTACACACAACATTCCATTTTCTCTTTCTAGGCTTTTGACTCAATGCCAATATAAAATTAGTTCATAATATTTGACTTTTTTTCGAAGAATAACTACATGTGAGCTAATTCTGGAGAAGTAAATGCCTTCAGCTTTCAAATGTGGGCACTTCTTGTGATTTTCATGGTCTTCTTAAGTTTTGCAGGGACGGAGATGGTGCCGTGTTAAACTTAAGTTATCTTGAACTTGTGATAATGAGCCAAAGAAGCACCTTATTTAATAGCAGAAGAAGGGTGTTCTTGCCTCCGTGGGCTGAAGTTAAAGCCTGTGCAGTTAGGTACAATGCTTGAGAATAGAACTGAGCACAAGGAGAAGTACAAGGCATGGGGAAATATGCGTTTCATGTGTATTTTAGGACTTTTGGTTTCTGTGGGTCAACAGAAAGGAGACGAAATTTAGTTTGGAAAAAATGAATTTGGTAAATGTAAAGTGTCTAAAATTTAAGACATTTGAAAAAATTAAGACATGTGAGAAGATATCAGGAAATCTGAGTATTTACGCAAGTGAGGTTCTGTTCTCTGAATTTTCTTAATACTTGGTCCAAGTCAATTAACCCTTTTAGGTAGCTTTGGAGATAAAAATGCCATTGTGACTTTGGCCATATACAACCTAGCTTTGGGATGACTGTAATTCATGTTTCATCCTGACTTATTTTGTGGGTTTTTAAGACAATGCAAAACAAGAGGGTTCCACCAGTTTCAGTGGTTCTGCAGATGCTTTGAATCAGCACTAAAATATGGAAAATTCAAGTATAGCTTTGTTGATTGGCATCTCCCGGAAACTTATGGGAAAGACAACAAAATGTGGTGCATTGGCCTTAATCACTTTTTCATAACTTTCCTAAGATTAAGTTACAATTACAGGCAAGGGAATCACTGGGCTAATTTTAGGGAGGGGCTGCATAAAATGTTAAGTATTGTGCTTCTGCCTGGAATGACATCATTATCTGTCTCTAACTACTTATCTGTCATCTATCTATCTATCCATCTATCTGTCTATCTATCTATCTATCTATCTATCTATCTATCTATTATCTTTCTTTCTTTCTTATACCTACACATGGGCTCATGTGTGTATGCACGCGTGAGCACACATGCACAAACACATCACCACCACTGCCACCACCAGTTCTTGTTTGTTCACTTTTCATTTCACCGTTCTTTAGGCAATGATATGGTTTCCTGAAGGAGATGGTTTCCTCTTTATCTCGTGAGGTCTGGATGATACAGTTCCTTTAAAGGAACTCAGCTTCAGTCTAGCATAACAGTGGCGACTGACTGAAGGAAGATCAAGTTACACCAGTATTTCATTTCCTGCACTACTGAGACAATGCCAAGGCAGGAGTATTGCTGTAAGCCCAAGGCTAGCTTGGGATACACAGCGAGGTCAACATCTGTTTGGGCAATAGAGTGAGCCATTGTCTGGAAGAAGCAAAGGGGTGAAGGGAAGAAAATAATCCCATTCAGAAAATGGAAAATGAGCTCCTTGTTTCCCTTCAGGCCCTTACATTATCCCTGATAAACAAAGCTAGCAGCTCTACACCTGATTATGGACAGAAGCCTTTGAAGTTCTGGTTAAAGTTTTAGACTTTCTCTAAATGCCCACAGGCACAATACCTTCAAAGTTGAACTACTGTCATGCAGAAATGTAACCTTCCCCTCTACCTGTAACTGGATTAATCTGTCTCAAGCCTGCATCCTGAGTAATAGCAGGGACTCCAGATAGTCATTTCTCCATGACTTAATAATATAAATCATATAGTAACTGCCAAATCAGGTTCCTTCCTTTCCTCCTTCTCCTACTGAGGGTTGATTACACATCCCCAGGGCCCTGATTGACCTGTGCTTTATCTTTGTCCAGAGCTCCAACCTACGAGGCACAAAGTGTCAGGTTGAGTGTGGTCCTTGGAACCCATTACTATTTTCTCTCTTTGCTGAGGTAGCTATGACTTTACTTTATCTCTCCGCTCTTTTTGATTACTGTTTTGTTGTTACTGTTGTTGCTATTCGGACAGCCAGATTTTTTTCTTGTTGCCAGATCTTTGTCCCCTGTCCAGGTCCCCTACTCCTCTCCCTTCCGTATTCTTAGAAATCATCTTACCATTATTTAATGAAGTGTACGACAGAAAGTCATCCTACTCTCTCCTAGTTATGTGTGGAGAAGGGATTGTAGGGAACATAGATAAACAGCTTAGGTTAACAGCTGTGGTGTAACCTTTCTTATGTTGTCATTAGTAGAGTAAAGGTAGACACAGGAGGACAAGTATCACATGCTTTCTCTCTTCTTTTTTTTCTCCTTTATTAATTTATTCTTGTTACATCTCAATGGTTATCCCCTCCCTTGTAACCTCCCATTCTTCCCTCCCTCCCATTTTCTCCTTATTCCCCTCCCCTATGACTGTTCCTGAGGGAGATTCCCTCCCCCTGTATATGTTCATAGGGTATCAAGTCTCTTCTTGGTAACCTGCTGTCCTTCCTCTGAGTGCCACCAGGCCTCCCCCTCCAGGGGACATGGTCAAAGGTGAGGCACCAGAGTATGTAAGAAAGTTATATCCCACTCTCCACTCTACTGTGGAGAGTGTTCTGTCCATTGGCTAGATCTGGGTAGGGGTTTAAGGTTTACTGCCTGTATTGTCCTTGGCTGGTGCCTTAGTTTGAGCAGGACCCCTGGGCCCAAATCTGCCTATCATAATGTTCTACTTGTAGGCTTACATTCTAGTGGGACTCTAGATGAGAGAATCATGGGAGAATGGTAAAGTAGAAGGATCCAGAGGGTCCTAGAAGCTTTCTCTCTTTGATGTGACAATGAAAGAGAGAAAGAAAGAAAGAGAGAGAGAGAGAAAAGGGAAGAAGGAAGGAAGGGAGGGAGGGAGGAAGGGAGGGAGGGAGGGAGGAAGGAAGGAAGGAAGATGGCCTGAAAGTAGAGGAGGAATGATTAAGGGAAGGGGAGGGGACATGCTGGAGGATATAGAATGAGATGAAATAAAAGTGGCACATGATCACAGAATAATTTACTTTTCAATGAATTTCTTGTTATTTAATTTAACTTGTATAAAAATGTTACAGTGAAAGCAATTAATTTATACAATTAATACACACACACACACACACACACACACACACACACACACACACACACACACACACTGCCAAGCCTTGACCTGGATGGCTGTGAGTAGACTCCTGATCCATGACTATTCTTTTACACTGAACCTGGTTGTCAGCATAATTTATTGCATCAACTGTGAGTTATGCTTTGCAGCTGCACAAAAGGAAGAAATCTAGGCAGGCAGCTGCTTCTCGCTCAATGCCTGGTGAAAGGTAAAGTGAAAGGCATTTAAGCTGAGGCTTATGTGGCTTCTTTTGCTCCCCCCAGTACCTGACTCGTGAATAGATGCATCACCTATAGTGAGTGACATGTTGGACACTATGTTTGGGTGTCCAGGTCCCCCACTGCTATTGCAGCTACTGCCATGCCTGTAGTATTATATAACTTCCTTCTTTAAAATCTTTTATTTACTTATTATTTGAGTCAAGGTTATAGGTAGCCAAGGCAGGCCTCATACTTGCTAGGTAGCAGAAGGTGACTTCGAATTTCGGATCCTCTTGCTTCTGCTTCCTGGGTGCTCAGATCACAGGCACATGCCACAATTTCTGGATTTATACAGTAACAGGCAGGAGTTGAACCAGGAACTTTGTACATGCAAGACAGGCACTCTAGTAATTGAATTAAAGCCGTAGTACATATTATTTCTTCTTTTAAAGCTAATCTTTTAAAGCTAAGTAAACTAATGGTTGAGTAATTTAATGATATCTTCTGCATTTGATTGTTAATCGACCTGAAACCCACACTCTGGGACTTTCAGCATATGATTGAGCCTATAATCTTTTCTCTTTAGATTTTGAGTTTAGGTCGGTCACACATGTTCTAGTAGGAATTTTTCTTCTTAGCTTCTTCCGGCAGTATAACACTCTGATAAAAATGTAGAATAGTTCTTGCTGTCTAGACTTCAAAGTTACATTTGCTGCCATTTATAGGCCTTTCCTCAAATTCTGTTAGCATGCTTTCTTTTCGATGACTTTTCTGTTATTTAAGTTAACTAGAGAGTTTTCCATGATCTACAGAAAAAGGGCTCTGACTGATACAGCTATAAGGTAAATCATCACTACATTTTTATCTTGATTAATGTTTCAATTGGTTATTCTCTATACAATCTCTAAACCCAGTGGTCTGAAGAGGTGGTCATTTTATTTGGTTCACAATTATGCAGGTCAGGCTGGAGTGGTTGGATGGTTCTTGTCTCAGCTGGATTCTGTCATGTTTCCATGGCAAGATGTTGGCCTGGTGAGCAGTTTTCTTCCTTGGAGTGGGCAGGTTGAGACAGTGGAGGGCAGGTCTTAAGATAATGTGGGAAATGTTTGTGGTTAATTGTGTTTCACCTCCTCAAACTTATATGTTGAAGATACAACTCTTAGTATCTAAAAATATGAATATGTGTGAAGACAGGACAGTGAAGAAGTGGCTAAGTTAAAATGAGGATATTAGAGGCCTTTAGACCAATCTGATTGGTGAATTCATAAAGACAGAGAATTTCGACACATGGATAGCAGGGATTGTGCCTTCAGAGGAAAGACTATGTAAGGACATAACAAGACTACAGCCATTTCTTCCTTCCTTTCATATATATATATATATATATATATATATATATATATATATATATATTTCATATTATATATATAGTTTATAAAATTCCTCTCATAACCATATATTCTTTTTTTTTTAAATTTTAATTTGTTCACTTTACATGCAGATTGTAGTCCCCTCCCTCATCACCTCCAGGTCCTGGTCCCACCCTCCCTCCTTCATATCCTCTCTTCCTCCCCTAGTCCTCAGAAAGGGGGAGCCCTCCTCCCCTAGCATCTGATCTCAGCGTATCAAGCCTCATCTGGACTGCCTGTATCCTCTTCCTCTGTGGCCTGGCACAAGGGGAAATGATCAACATATGGGCACCAGAGTCCATGTCAGAAATAGTCCCTACTCCCGTTATTATGGAACCCATAAGAAGACTGTGCTGCCTATCTACTATGTCTGAACAGAGGGTCAAGGTCCTCACCATGCATAGCCCTTCGTTGGTGCATCAGTGTCTGCGGCACCCGCCTCCACTGGGATTTGTTGGCTCCACTGGTCTCCTTGTGGACCTCCTGTCTCCTCCAGGTACTTCTATTCCCCAACTCTTCCATAGGACTCCCTGGTCTCCCCACTGAAGTTTGGCTGTGAGTCTCACTATCTGCTTCAATCCCCTGCTGAGTGGAGTCTTTCAGAGGACATCTATGATGCTTTGTCCTGTTTCTTCTCTTCAACTGCTTCCAGTGTCTATTCTATTTGCCCTTCTGAATTCTAAACCAAGAAGAGAGATGCTCCAGAAAAAAAATAAGACACATTGACACCTGTTCTTGGATTTTTAGCTACCAAACTATGAGAAAATAAAATTTGCCATTGATGTCTCATAGTTTACAGTATGTTGTAATGGCAGCACTAAAAACTAGTATAGAAAACATGAGTGTGGAGTCTCTTTTGGCTTGGGTTTGGAATCAGCACAATATCACTACAATTGCATTATACTGATGAAATTGAATCACAATTTCAGCCTAGATTGGGGTTGCCTCACAAAGGATATGGTGACAGAGAAAGAAATAATTGTAGCTATTTCATGCAAACTATCTGTCCTGTCGTAGTAATTAGAGTGGTGAGGAAGCTTGTGTGGCAGAAGGAGAAACTAATGCAGGGAATGCTGCTGGCTACTTTAATCCGTAATTGTTTTTATCCAAAGCACATTTCTACTTGATTAGCATGAAATAGGCTAATTGATTTCATCCCAGAGCGTACATGGTGAAAACGTGCCCTCCTATTCCAAGGACACTTCACTCTTAGTGATGCAAACCAAATTACCTGAAACATGACCTGAGTGCATGAAGAATGAGTTCTTTTTGCCTGTACAGTTCAAGTGATCTTATACAAAACCAGGCTCATTGTGTCTACATCCCATTTGAAATGTGTAATTGTTACCAAGTCAATGTTGAAAAAATAGAGTGGGAGAAGAGGAGCTTCATTTTCCTTATCATAAAACGCAAGATTTCTGTCTCATCAAATACAAGCTTTCTGCTTCACCAGGCTCTGCCTCTTGGTGACCATGACAGGCTGTACAGGTGAATGCTCACACAGTGAGGTTAGCTCTGGATTCTGTGGTAAAGACCATCATCATAAGCTTTGTCTTGACCCTTGTCACCAGCAGACTCACAGTCATTGATGGGCAGGTTGTGTCTTTGGCACCCTGCAGGACTGAAAAGGAAGTTGTTATGATTCTGGCAATATTCATCTAATGCTTTCTTTAATATTCAGTAGAAAAACTGATTGCATACTAATCAGTGTTACCCTTTGTTCTGTATGTAACCCTCTTGCCCTCATTTACTTCTCCTCAGTGAAAGGTCATGAAACCATCAGAAAGCAGAATGTACTGAGGAATTTGATGGTGTAGGGTATTTGCTCACATAATGGACATTCTTTCATTTATCAAATACTTTAGCAAGGGTCCTTGCCAAGCTGTCCAAGTCCCTATTTTTACTACAGCTCCAGGTTCTCTGCCTTCCTCCCACCCTCATTCAGGCTCAACCTTCTTCATCCTGACTCCTGTTTTCTAAACCTTTCCCTAGGATTCTTGATCCTTCTTTACTTTCTTAAATAAAGGGATGTGGTGCTGTTAATAGTCTAAATCCACACTTTGGTACCCGCCAGATGTCTACCATCAAAGGTAATAGGCGAGGATGGAAGTTTCACTTCTATTTAGGAAATATCAAAATCTACTCCTCTTACAAGACCACAGGACAGTAAACCAGACAATTTTTTCTATTAACAAATTCTACAATAAAGTCTAGCAAACACATATTTTAAGTGCTCTGAGTGGGAAGGGTCAGTTTTACATTTTCCTTGTGTTTAAAGAGTTGTATTCATTTATGAACATGAGTCAATTAGTTCCTATGATATTTTAGTGACTTGTATCGAATAGATTCCTGGAAAGATCCAACTGTTTTGTGTACTGAATATGTAATGGAAGTTTTGGTTGCTTTGTAAACTCAGTTGTGCTTTCATTTTAATCACACGTGTGGGATTTTAGTTTGGGCTTAGATTGTCCACAGATGATAATTGTCTTATTCAGCGTGCAGTCTTTGCCAGCTGGTAATGGCCTGGCACAGAGAGGGGCATGATCTAGGAATCTGAGGGAGATAAATAGAGGGAAAATGTGGTGTGGCATCTGGTGGTGGCATGAGGTGTGTGGCAGTTTGGAGAGCCCATAGACTGGTGTGGCAGTTGGCAATGCACTGGCTTAGAGGAGACTGCTGCTGTGTTTGCTGTTGTTGGAGATTGGTAATTACTCCAAAAGAACCCAACTGACCCTAAACAGCCAGGAGAAGTAAAGGGGCACGTTCTCCCTCTCCCCACTAACGTTCTTTCTCATACCCATGGTTAAGAGGTTGGTAGAAGGGAGGTAGAGGCATCAGTACCCCAAATAAAACAGTTTTTAAAAAATAAGCATCAACAATTTAGGTCTTTAGTTATTGTGATGGTAGAATTAAATACACCCGTAAGGAAATAGTTGATCATAGCAATTGGAGGTGAATGTCTTACTTTATATTAGGACCCTGTAAAATTTGTACAAATATGTATTCTACATACAGGGATGGGGGCATGTTAAGAGGAGTTATTGGAAGGATGCATTTTAAAGCTGACATTGATAAATCAACTACAGTAGTTGTCCATTCTACTCTCACGACTTGGACTTTTACTTTACAGTTAGGAAAGATAAATATTATGTTCCTTTTGGCTACTTCATTGGAACCTTTTGGTGCCAGCCTATCTTATGCCAGTTATTATTGTGAGACCAATTCTCTGTGGGATTTTATGAGCATCACATAGACAGAACCTACCGACCCTTCACCCCAGGCTCTGCCATATGCTTCTCTTGCTCTTCCCCATGATCCAGCAATAGACATTTCAGTAGGATTAGTAACTGGGAGGTGGTATAGGGTACAATGTGAAAAGTACCTCCGAGTCAGCACCCCCAATTCAGAAGTTCAAGGAATTTAAGCCTTAGAAAGTGACTATTTGGTCAAGAGTGAATAGATACGTCCCTCTCCATTCTGACTTCCCATTTGAATGGTCCTTTATACTTTGCAGAGGTTAGACACTCTGGGAAATTCTGTGGTTTGCTGGGGGCCAGTTACTCTGGTAAGTTCTGTCTTTACCCATCAATATTCTGTTCGTTGCTTTTCTATCCATTTTCCTGGAGCTCATTCCTATTCTCTGGATAACTTGAAGTCTTTGTTTTCAGGTCTATTTTCTAAGAATATCATGGTTTAGGCAGTCATCAAAAGAAAGGGTAGAACTAGAAAAAGTCGTCTTTACTGTGAAGTGCAATTTACTTATTTTTTGTTAATTAAATGTATTCTTTGACAATTTCATACATACACATAATATATATTCTGATTACTTGCACTCCTAGCCTCTCTTATCTCTCTTCCATCCCTGTTAGCCCTCCTTCCTATAAGTCCTTCCCCATTCAAGTCGATTTGTCTCCTATTACCCACTGAGTTTACCCAGGCTGTGTGTATGACCATGAATTTGAAACTATACATTGTAGTATGGTAGGTTCACCATCAGGTATAAAACTAAAGACAATGACTGTCCCTCTCCCGGAATCCACCAGTAGCCAATAGCTCATCTGGGAAGGGTAAGGCCTTGACAACCCTTCCCCAGTCAGTAACTGACTACCGAGACTGGCCCAGTTTTATTGACATCCTGTGCATGCAGTTACAGCTGCTGTGAGAGCCTGACTGCATGTTTGTACCATGTTCTGAAGATGTCTGAAGCACTTCATTATTTCTTCCTCTGCCTTTCAGCTCTTAGAGTCTTCCTGTCTTCTTTTCTGTTATATTCTTCCACCAAAGACTGGGTGGTATGAATGTTCTGTTTAGGCCTGAGCACTCACCTGCTCTTTATTCTCAGCACCTTGGACAGCCACGAGTCTTTGCATTCACCAATGCTCACTGCGGAAACGAAGATTTTCTGATTAAATATGAGAGTAGCATTTGTCTGTGAATACAGGTATAAATATTTAGAAGTTGCTTAGTTTAGAAGTTATTGATTAGCTAAATTAATATGAATATTCAGTTGATTAATTCTAAGTTCCTCTAGATTTCCAGTACCAGAAATGAATTGCCTCCTGTAGAAGAGGCCAAGAATACAACCACAAAGAAACTGGTTACCCTCATTTTGTTTTGTTTTGGTTTCGGTTTTTCAAGACAGGGTTTCTCTGAGTAGCCTTGGCTGTCCTGGACTTGCTTTGTAGACCAGGCTGGCCTTGAACTCACAGAGATCTGCCTGTCTGTGCTTCCCTGAGTGCTGGGATTATAGGTGTACACCACTGAGGCCGGCTTGGTTACCCTTCTAATAGTCTTGTCACAGTGAACCCATATTTCCTAATAGGCTAGCACTGTAGTTTATTAAGTTCCCAGATGGTTAATAATCCCTCCATAAACATGTATGGCTTTTTTTTCTGTCATTATGAAAACAAACCAGGAGGAAGAAAGTTTTCATGTCAGTTTCACTTTGAAATTGCTGTATCTTGAAACCAAGGTACTTAGTATTTTCAACACTAGGGTCTGATCAATGAATTCTAGTGGGAAAACAAGAAAAATGGCAAGAGCTATATTATTTCCCTCACTTTTGGAGCCTCTGAGACCAACAACAACTCATACGGACGTTGTAAAGTACATTGTAAAAAACTGTAAGTACATTGTAAAATTAGAAAACTTGAAGAATTCTTAGAATTTCCCAGAAAGGAAAGTTATGAGAAAATGAACAGGAAAAACCATGTCTAGGTAAATTCTCCCACCTGTTCAAGTTGGCTTGCCTCTACTGCCACCATTATTGACTCAGGTCCCCTGATCTCTTACTACAGCATCTTCATGTTCTTATGTTCCCTCTGCTTTACTCTTGTCTTCCTCCTATCCCTTCTGCACACATTTCCACCCAAGGGCTCTACCAGTTGTTGTTCCCTCTACCCAAGATGCTCCTTGCCTGGTTCTGCACCTAGATAGCTACTCACCCTGAAGAACCTCTTTTATTTATTTTTATTTTTTATTTTTTTCATTTTTAAAAATTAATTTATTCATATTACATCTCAATTGTTAGCCCTTCCCTTGTTTCCTCCTATTCCTCCCTCCCTCCCACTTTCCCCTTCTCCCCTCCCCTATGTCTGTGATTGAGGGAGACCTCCTCCCCCTATATATGCTCTTAGAGTATTGAGTCTCTTCTTGGTAACTTGATATCCTTCCTCTGAGTGCCGCCAGGCCTCTCCATGCAGGGGACGTGGTCAGAAAAGGGGCACCTGAGGAGTTCGTGTGAGAGTCAGATCTCACTCTCCACTCAACGGTGGAGAATATCCTGTTCATCGGCTAGGTCTGGGTAGGGGTTCAAAGTTTACTGCCTATATTCTCCTTGGCTGGTGCCTTAGTTTGAGGAGGACCCCAGGACCCAAATCTGCCTGTCATAAAGTTCTTCTTGTAGGTTTCCAGGACCCTGTGGATCCTTCTATTTCCCCATTCTTCCATGCTACTCTCACCTAAAGTCTCAATAGGAAGTCCTCTCCTCTGACCCACTTTCCTGGTAAGTAAAGTTTTTCATGGGATGTATCCCTTGGACTAGTGTTTCGATTTAAGTGAGTATATACCGTTTGTCTCTTTTTGCTTCTGGGTGAACTCACTCATTATGATAACTTCTAGTTCAATCAACTTGTCCACAAATTTTGGGAATTCCTTGTTTTTAATAGCTAAGTAGTATTCCATAGTGTAAATGTACCACAGTTTCTTAGTCCATTCTTCTACTGAGGGACACTTAGGCTAAATGTTTCATCTTCAGAACTGCCCTTTGCCTCCTAAAATATAGCCATCCTCTCTTTCTGTTCCTTATAACCCACCACTTTTCTTATCCCACTGTTCTGTGACTTCATTTGTAGTGATGAACAGATCACTAATGCACTCACTGTTTTTGTTCGCATCAATGTTAATGTGTTGATTGTTTCCAGAAGATCAATAACCACAAGGTTAGAGGCATGATCTGGGGTCTTTATTGCCCTCTTTTAGGCTACTAGCACAATTAGTGACACAGTTAAAAAGAATGACCCTTCTTATATAGCAGTCTTGTTTGTCAGGCATGCAGCCAAATGAGTTCTTAGGTGATGGGAACTTAAGGACTGTGCTTTCCAGGGTATAGAGTAGAGAAGAGGAAAACGCGCTTTGCCACTTTATGACTCATATGATTGATCATTTTTTATACGTATTTTATTTTTATAGCTGGACTTTAAGTATTCTGTAGACATTATCTTTTTATGTTCTTGGAAATTTGCTTATTTAGTATAAACAGAACATTCTCCAAAGCATTTGAATGTGATAAATTATTATTTATTATACACTAAAGTATAGTCTATTGTTATTAACTATTTGTTGCTAACACCTAAACTAAGAAGGTGAGTGTCTGAGAGAGAGAGAGAGAGAGAGAGAGAGAGAGAGAGAGAGAGAGAGGGAGAAAAGACCATAGTTGCTGAGTAGTGGGCCAAATGTATGTGTTGGATTGGAAAGCCAAGTCCCAAAGTGCTGTGGAGAGTCTTATGCTTTCATTATTTACTAGAACTTTAGAACAACTTAATATCTATCTATCTACCTATCTATCTATCTATCTATCTATCTATCTATCTATCTATCATCTATCTATCTAATCTATCATTTATCTGTAAGAAGGTAAATGTGAGTCTGATGAAATTATACTATAGGAACCCCAAATCCATGAACTACACATTCTGCAACATTTCCAGGGGAGACACGAAAAAAAAAATCCAGTTACTGAAGGTCGGGAACTGACAACAGAACAAAACAATGAAAGCACAAAAGTGTAGCCTGGGGAGCCTGTGAATTTTGGGGGCTACTTACAAGAACATGGACAGCTCACAGTAGCTTCACTACCCAAAGCCCACTCCAGTAGGGGTGATGACACACAGAAGCCACAGTGGGAGAGCTCTCTGCATGACTTTCAAGAAGCTCAGCAGGTCTGAGAGCATCCTCCTGAGAGCATCCTCCAGGTAGCTTAGCTGGTCACAGAGTCTTCTCCATCAGCATCTGCTTGCTGTTCCTGTAATCTTAGGAAGGGCCTTTGTACACCTTTAAATTTCAGCTTTCACACACATGTGAAGTTCATTTATTTTCGAAGCCTCATGAGCCTCTCCCTCCTTCCTAGAGGGAATGTTTTAATTGGAAGGAAATTTCTACACAATACCAGTGCATATTTTCCACTTGAAATTAGCTTATTATTTTCTAGCTTCCGCATGAAGCCTCACAAATTAATTAAAAGCATACATTCAGCAGTAATAATTTGTGATGTTTTGGGAGAAGGCAATTGTGCACCAGCTTCACTGTAATTTTGCACCTGTAATTTTATTAATTATTAATAAAGACCAATGTAAATAATTCATTTCCTATTATGTTTACTAAGCCGGTGGAGCTTAGTATCTCCTGAGACAATATCAGTATCTCAGACAGAGAAAATTCCAGATGTTCATCACCTTGTAGTGAGCCAAGAAAATTTCCAGCTACTACTAGTGGGATAATTGTTAATGTATACATGTGGCATGCTGCTGGTGAAGCCAACTGTTGAGATAAAAGTCTCTAAAATACAAAATTTGGTAACTTTCAGGTGGGCTGAATCCCAAATGTTTTAGAACTAAATAGTTATAAAAAAAAAGCGTGTGTGTATGTGTGTGTCTGGATGTGTATGTGCATGTATGTGCATGTGTGTGTATGTGTGTACATATGCATGCCTGTGTGCATATGTGTGTACATATGTGTGTTAATGTGTGTCTTAATGTGTATGTGCATGTGTGGGTGCATGCATGTGTGCATGTGTGTGCATATGTGTCCATGCATGTGTGCAAGTGTGTCTGTATGTGTATGTATGCCTGTGTGTGCATGCTTGTACATGTGCATGCCTGTAAGCATGTGTGTGTGTGTTTGTGTGTGTGCATGTGTGTGTGTGCAAGTGTGTATAGGTACCTTTTGGTATGAAAATAAAGACTATTAAGTATAGTGTGTAAATGAATGATAACAATTGATCCTAGAAGGTGAAAAATATATTGCTCCTTCCAGAACTCATTTTTGAAAGAATAATAAAAGGCTCCTGACTACAATCTAAAGGTTGAAAATGAAGGCAAAAGTCTGGTTTTCTTCACTGATCCTTCTCACATTATTTTATTGATTTTCAGGGCTTCTGTCATGGTGACAGTGAATATGGACAAAATTAGAAGGGAAATCAAAATCCCTCCTAAATACAGCACGTAGATTCTCTAGGCATTCACTCAGCACATCCCAGCCCAGACCCACCCCTCCCTCCTGCTCGCTGACTCCTCACGGTCATCGCCGTCCAGCCAATCTCTTAGCTTTCAAGCCAACTTCTTTTCTTTCCTCACATTTATTCATATTTCACAGAAATGAATTGTTGTTTCTCCCTATAACTCTTTTTTGAATCCAAACCTCTCCTCTCTACTTCCCACTGCCTGAGTCCAGGCCCTCAACAAAAGAATCAATCACCTGACACTTCCTGTCTAACGAAATTCCATTTCATCATCTTCATTCTGATATAGCAGTCCCCACTGTGTGGTCCGTAGTATTCTAACTCCCTGTGATATTCTAAGAGGCTCCTTCCAGCCATGAACCCAAATACCCATCCTTCCCACACTGTTCTCTCTTCTTAACACTCCCAAACTTAGAGTTCTTAGGCACATCTCAGTAGATGAGTCCTTTACCCCATGCTTGTAATATAGTTCCCTCCACTGGGAATCCTTCCATCCTCCCACTTTAAAAAATTGACTATGAGGATCCCATACATGCGTACAATATATTTTGCTTATCACCATGCCAGTCTCCCATCACATTTCTTGCACACCCACACCTGGCTCCTGTAACTGGGGCATTGATGGCTGTCTAGGGTTTCATTGAGTCTGTTACCTGTCACAAAGAATTGAGCATCCAGGAAAGGTAAGACCAAGCCACCGAGAAAGGGAAACTAACAGCTTTATCCATTTGGGATCCAAGAAGCCTAAGGCTGGAAGTCCAGGAAACAGTTGTTGGCTTGGGTGTTTTATAAGTCTCCTGGGTCCTTGTTTCCCCCTATAGACCTTCCTTAGATACCCACCCCAGGCCTTCCTGCTAGTTCTCCTCAGTGTCTTCTGAGAGCAAGAAACTGCCATCTCATGGAGTCTACTTGTAATGTCCTTGTCTACCTATGCCCCTCTAACTCTCCTTCATCTACCTCCCATTCCACATGCTCACAACTTCCTAGTCATGTAACCCACTGAATCCAATTAGCTCTTCCATATGTATATGGATGCAGCGTCCCTTGCTGGAGCAAGGAAATCTATGAAAGACCAGATCCTATAGAAAGCTGAATGCCAGCCCCGGAAGACTTTGTTGCTTCCTCTTTGTTGCTGGGACACAGGCCCAGGACCCCTGCAAGCAGGGGTGAGCTGACACAGAGTCAACCACACAGACCCTGGGAGTCAGGTGAGAGGCAAAACAGACTCCTTTATAGCAGAAATCGGGCATGCCTTTATACCCAGTGTCCCATTGGCTCCCAAACTGTGAGCTACTGCTGTGGCTCCTCCTCCTTGGGTCACTAGACTCTGGGCAGTCAGTCTCTGGGCATGCCCTATCATGTTCATGTAGGTCTTGGCCAGACTCTACATGAAGGCCTCCTTCTGTGCATGCATGTTGCCAGACTAGCCTTGTTCCTGCTCAAAGCAGGTCTCTTTCCTCCTACAAGTGGTGGGAGGAGATACCCTACAGAAAACTAAACACCACCCTCCCAAGTAGACATTGTACCAATAGCTATGTTAGGGGTTGGAGGACATACCCTGCAGAAAGCAAAATCCCTCCTTAAGCAGACATCATGCCAACAGCTTTGTTACGTGTGGAATCTCATGAGCACCTTTCTCACTTATGGTGGATTTTTTTTATTGACTTGCTTTTGTGTCGGTTGTGTATAGGTAGATGTAGCTGCTGGAAGCTGGTGAGCGCAATGGTCCTGGCATGCCCAGAAGATACTATTTTGCAAGCATTCTTTATAACCTCTGGCTATTGGAGCCTTTCCAGTCCCTCGTCCACAGTGCGCCCTGTGCTTTGGGGGAAGGAGTGATGTAGATGTCCCATTTGGGTCTGCATTGCTACTTCTTTGTTTCCCTGCTGATCCATTCTGAATGCCAGAAGAGCCTTGTTCTGAATGTATAACAGTGTACACGGATGAATAGTGTGGGCTATGGACACAAGTAGACTGTGTTGAATTTTCCATCCATCTGCAATATGAACTTGGGAATATCGCTGAGCTCTTTTTTCCCCTCTGGGTTTTTATGTCTATGAAATGGAAAGACTAATCATATATGTACATGATAAGGTTGGTGTGAGGCTTACATGCAAATAACTATGTAGATCCCCCTATCATGGGAAATGGTGTGCTGCACAGACTTCAACATCATTTTTGAGCACACAGGGGACATGTAAATCTGGTACCTACTATATCCAGACTATCCTGATCAGCTCTGGGAGGTCTGAAGAGAACAACTTCGGTCTATAGGAGGCTATCCTGAATTCTTTGGAAAGTACTAGGGAAATCTTTATAGTTAGGATAGAAAAATCATTCACCAGGGACATGGAATGGCTCATTTGAATAACAAGACCGTTGTAACTAAAATGCAAATTTACCTCTTTTTGTTATCTGTGCTCCATATGCTTTCTCAGCCACTGGATAGGAATTCATTAACTCCCATGGATATCTGTTCCCTTTTGAGTAATATACTTTTTTTTTTGTCTCCTAGATTACAATCCACATCAGCTTATATGATTTCCAGTCTCATACATGGATAAGGCCCCACATTTGTGTTAATGTTGGACTTTTTCCTTCCCACTGTCCTGTCGACACGAAGCTGGAGGTGCATCAAGATCACAGGGAGGGCAGCGCTGAACAGTGATGCGCGAACACATCATGACCCATTTCTTGAAGAGCTGACCATCTGCTGGTGGGGCTGAGAAATGACTGACTGGCTTATAGTGTGGCACATGATGTGCTAGAAGGACGCTTTGTGACCTGACAACGGAGAGGAAAGGCCCTGAAGGCCAGTGTGGAGAAGACTGAGGGTTAACAGATGAAACACGGGAAACAAAGCTTGTTCCAGTAAAACAGACCAATTATGACATTATGCTGTCATAAATGGCCAGTATCACATAAAACAGAGAGAACGAAGCATAAGCTGAGTGTTGCAGGCACAGCAGTTGTGCTTTTGGGCTTGAGGAAGTGGTGCTTAAGACTAGGAAAGATGGAAACCCAAGCGTCACGTGGTCAAAGGGAGCATCTTGGCTGTAGATCACAAGAGAATCAGTTGGGCTGGTTTGGATAGAGGTAGGAAGCTTAGTCAGGTACCTGATGTGAAGAAAGTAATCTAGAAGTTGGAACATTTTGTTTCAGGGTTTTAGAGGTGTGGACTATGATCATTTAAATTAGATTTTAGCCTGTCCAAGGATAGTGCATCATGGTGAGTGTTGAAGAGGAAGACTGTTTTCCTCATGGTAGCCAGTAAGAAGAGGGAGGGAGGGAGAGAGAGAGAGAGAGAGAGAGAGAGAGAGAGAGAGAGAGAGAGAGAGAGAGAGAGAGGAAGAAATGGGACTCCAACAACCCTATCAAGGACATGTCCAAGTGAATTAACTTCCTTCCACTAGAACCTACCTACCTAATCTACAAGCTAATGACCAATCCAAATGGAGTGTTGTTGGACATTTAAGAGACAGACAATACCACATGTGTGGCAGCATAATCTTAGGAATAGGATACGATTCAGATGTATGCTGGATTATATTAGACACGGACTAGGATATGTACTGATGATTTTGAGTTCTACTGTTTAGTAGTTCCATTATCCTGGGCTTGTTGCTTAACGTCTTTGACCCCAATCAATTCCTTAATATAAAAATGGGAGGTTATCAGGGGCAAAGGGAAGTGTCTTTGATGGGAGTGAGAATTATACATATCTCTGAGTATAAGGATATGCATCACAATGTGGTTAAGGATTTACGATGCGTAGTTGGCTAGGTTTTCAGCACTACACATTCTAACAGGGATGGGGGGGGGCGGGAAGGGAGGGAAGCCCTAGAGGCCTCAACCACACTCAAAGAATTATAGGCAACCTAGGAATGCTGAGGGTGCTAGAAATAGTCTTCTCCAGGGAAGAGAGCACCAACTGGTTATCCAATGACAAGTGGTCAGTTCTGAAGATATACATATAAGTAACATCATACAGACTGAACAGGTTTCATATATGTATTTAGGAATATATTTAGGAATATATATTCCTAAATATATATATACAGCTCTTCAAGAAATGGGTCACAATGTGTTTGCACATCATTGTTCAGTGCTGCCCTGAAGTGGACTGTGTATATGTATGTATGTATGCATGTATGTATGTATGTATATATATGTATATATATGTATATATATAACAACAGTTAATGAAAAAAGAGCCCAAGAACTTGAAAACAGGCAAAGAGGGGTATATGAGGGGTTTGGAGGGAGGAAAGGGAAAGGGGGAAATTACATAATTATAATCTCAAAAATAAGAGAAATAATTTAACAAACACAGAGGGCATCATCAACCTCAAATTCCAGATATTTCAATGGGAAAATATATGTGTACAGTTCTTTGTTCTAAGCCTGACACTTAGTTTAGACTAAATAGTTTTTAGTACATTTACTAAAACTATCCTCCCTTCTAGGTTAAGGAGGAGGAGGACATGATATAAGCTAAAAAGAGCAATGTTTCAATGTAGGTATGAAACTGTGAGCCAGAGTTAGCCTGTTGATAGCAAGACTAGGAAAGAAACCACATAGACATGGCAAGAATGGCTTAAAATAAATAGACTAGCAGTGCTTGTTCTCATTGTTCATGTTTAATTGCATTTTCATTTGCCCATTCAATTGATTGTGTTTGATTGGGCCGGTGTGAGGACCCACAATCATTTCCCTGGTGATCTGTTTTTTTTTTTTCTCTAGACAAGGTCTCTCTGTGTAGCCTTGGCTGTCCTGGACTCACTCTGTAGACCAGGCTGGCCTCGAACTCACAGTGATCCTCCTGCCTCTGCCTCCCGAGTGTTGGGATTAAAGGCGTGCGCCACTACCGCCCGGCTTTCCTGGTGATCTGAATGCTGCTTTGTGTATTATCCAAGAAGATAAAATTGAAGTTACTTCTACAAAGAAACCACGTTTATATTTAATGTGAGGTGCCACTTAGGAAATTTTAACTTAGAGGCATCACTAGTTTATTACTTGAGCCAATAATGTTGGTGCAAGATGCTCTCCCAAGATACTTGCTGTGTGTGTTTCTTAATTGCCTTTGATTTCTAACACAGATTATCTTGATTTACTTAAAATGTACGGTCATTCATTTTAAGTGGTCTGCCATTAAATGGCAATCTGAAGAAAGATTTCAGAAACTGTATGAGGCTGGACAACAACCCGCGCCCCCCCCCCCCCCAATTCTGGTGCTCAGAGGCTCCTACATAGGCAAATAATGTTGCATTTCTTATAAATTAATATGGACAGCTAGATGAGGTACTGGGTATGGTAGAGTAGTTGATAGTATATTTACTTTTCCAGCCTTTCTTATCTTTTTGCTGTCTCATTTCTTTACCATTTTAAATGATTTAGACTCAATTCTTAGCAAATGCTGTAATACATGTTGAAGAATAGATGAAGCCCTATTTTTGTCTTCTTAGGATTCTGGCTGGACCCAAGAATTAAACAGATGTAAAACAAATCAATGTAAGAAATGCTTGAAATTTTATTAACACATACTTTTACTTGGTACAAGGGATTCATAAGGAGATTATAAACCAGTGAAGGAGTTAGTGTCTTACACACTAGCAAAAACTGAACTGAACTGAACAGAAAGTAAGAAGCTGTAAAAAAGCAACAAATGGTACACAAAGGGTTAAAAGTTGAGCTTATTTTACAATATTCTCTACATGGTTCTTCTTTCTTTCTTTCTTTCTTTCTTTCTTTCTTTCTTTCTTTCTAATTTGTACACATTTCATTCTGATTGTTATCTTCTCACTCATTTCTTCTTGTTCCCACCCTCCCTCCCTCTTTCACCATATTCCCTTCCCTAGACCTCTGACAGGGGGGCCCTCCTCCCCCACCCTCTGAACACAGCCTATGAGCTTATCTGGATATCCTACATCCCCTTCCTCTGTCCCAACTTTTGGTCTTCGAAAAAAAAAAAAAAGGATGTTCTTTAGATACAGAGAGGGTATCTTTTACATGAGAACTTTATCTCCTATCTTCAGATTTGGAAAAGAATTCACAATAATCTTGAAATAGTTTTGTTTTCACTGTCTTTAGCTCAACAAAGTCATTAAGCCAGAACAACATAAGTGGGAGGAGGCATTTCTTAAGTCGATTACCGTCAAGAGTTTCGAAGTAGAAGAGTACAGTGGCAGCCCAAGAAGGCAGGGATAATTACTTATGATATTGGTTATTTTCTTTCTCTGACCTGTTGCTGATGTACAAGTGGAAGTTCTATTAGTGACGTTGACTTGGAATCTGATTATACCTACAGAAAAGTCGTTCACAGAAATTACATTGTTTTCAGGTCGTGAGTATTTAGCCCAGTTGCTCACATTGACTCGTAATACTTGCAGTGCTTTTGATGGCAGTTGCTTGAAGGAAGACAATCCTCCCAGGCGTGTTACCAGTTGCACAGTTTGTCCAGCAAATGGCACCATTCTTGGTATGCAGCAGAGAGTCACTCGTGAATGTGAACTGAAGCCGAAACTAAGGAAGTGTTTGTTTCCAAGTAGCTGTGATTTGAATTTTTATACCTAGGTAAGGGAATATGTCATCCATATGGAAATTTAAGATCCAGTCTAGGCAGTGAGAAGCTCAAGTGGTAAATTGAAGTTATTTGTAAAGATTTCTACATTCATATTATGCCAAAAGTATCTTCACCAAATGTCTAGAAATATGGTCCTTTTGTAAGATTTAGCACATCAAGAGTTGTTTCAACCCAAATATGTACTTTCCACATACAGTTTCATGCTATAAACTTAAACAAAGAAGACAGAGCTTTTTAGCTAGCAGTGGTGACTGAGAAACTTGTGGCATTTTAAATAATGGTGAATGGCTCAGTCATTAAAAAATATCTTCTTTGTTTACTTTCACAGATACAAAGGCAGGTTGGGACATGATATTGAGTTAATTATGAGTTTAGGCCTTTTCAAACTAAAACTGAGTTGAAGGCAGGTTGACATTTTCAGTAATGTCATGGGTCAGAAGGTAAGCTAATTTGGGCTCATCTAAATCCAGGAAGCAGCTTTATGTTTTATACAGTAAAGGGAAGGCAACACAATTTTGAAGTCACAAGGGAAGGACCTTAATAGTTATATAGTTCAACCATGGCACCTTTGGACAGGCTAATTGGAGAAAACTTAGGTATGTTGACCTAGGATGTTGCCTGAGCTAGTCACGAAACTAAAGGACTAACTATGACATTTTGAACCAACTAATCATGCATTGTTATAGACATTGCTCAGTGTGTTACTCTCTATGTTCAGGGTACATGCAAGTGTACTCACTTCTGTGTACAGAAGCATGAGAACACACACACACACACACACACGCACATGTATGTACATGCATGCACACACACACATGCATATGCACACACGTGGACATGCAAAGAGAAAGGCTTGGAAATAGGAAACAGAAAGTCTGTGTTTTGTCTCACTCTATTACATAACAGCTGTGTGTTCTAGGGTAAGCCATCTAAAGGGTGGGATAGATTCCTTTTTCTTTGCCCCTAGATCCCTTTCCACCTTTCCTAAGCTATTTCCCCCAGATTCTGCCTCTATAGACTACATTGGAGACTTCCTAGTCTCTTGGCTTCCTGTTGGTATTTTACATGCCAAGACCCATACTGGAGCCAGCGGTGGTGCTGGTCTTGATCTGGGCAACTGGACTTTTAGTGACATTATCCTCCTATCCTCCTTCATTGTCAACTGAACGCCACAGTCGTGCATGTATCACCTGTTATTTATGACTCTTTGTTATCTCACCTCCCTAATTTCTATAGCACTTCTTACCTTTAAGGGTAGTTTTCCCCTGAACAATCTCTTCACTAAGCCACCTTTACGTTGGCTCTGCTCTGTTTGCTGCTGGCACCATGACTGGTGTACTTGATAGAGCGCCTTGTTCCTGAGAAGAGCTTGCTCCTAACTTATCCTTCTGGTCATGGAGAAAAGGGACTGCAGTGTGACTAGGAGAGCTCAGCATGAACTTAACAAGAGGAAAAAGAAGCAGGAATGTCCAGATGCAGGCACTCTAGACGGCTCCTCTAGTTCTCGACACCTGTGATTCTGTGTGTAAAACACTGAAAGGGTTGCTTTATACTGTGAATGTTTATTGCTATAACAAATCTGGATGTGGATGGCTTAAAAAACATCACTCAGAAGAAGTCACCAGCAAGGTGTAGTGTACTTATGCAAACCAGTAGAGAATCTGCACAAGAAAATTACCTTCTAGCTCATACATGTCAGTGGGTTTTTTGTTTGTTTGTTTGTTTGTTTTGCTTTTGATTGGTTTTGCATGAACTGTTACTTTTATAATGTGTATTTAAATACAACAAACTCTACTATAAAGTACATGAGCATATGTAATAGTTAGGCAGCCCTGGCTTGACAAGATGGTAGAAACCTCCACCACCAATTATGGTGCTGCCATTCTAAAATCGGGGCATATTTTCTGGAGATCAGTTCTTCTTATTTTCTTCCCTAACCACTAGGTTAAAACCAAGTCCATGCACATTCATGGCTTTGAAAAAGTAGCACCTTTGGGCCTGGCAGTTTTCCTATAGTATGTATATATGTATGTGTGTATATATATATATATATACACACACACACACACAAGCCAGGTATGCCATTTTCATCACTAAGGTGAGGCTTACATAGTGGGGTGGAGTCATTGTCCAGATTCACTTTGAAAAAGGATCAATGATCATATCTGTTTATGATCCATAGTGTGAAAACAGCTTTTCAGAGGCATTTTCTTTTGTGTTAGAATAACAGAAGTTACTTTTATTCTTGTCAGGACATTTTCTGACATGAGATTTGATCATCTGACCATGTCAGTAGCTGTCAGAATGTGACACCAGCTGCATACTTTCTCTCTTTAAAAAAATGTCCTTTAAGAGCCTTATATTATGAATTTCTCTAAAAGCAGATGGCCCAGAACAGCTGCCATATTTACCAATCAAAAATATAAACTGATTAGAGCTGGGGAAATGTGTCTTATTTATCATAGCTACAAGATGGATAATAATTGTCAAGTCTAACTGCCCTTGTTTCCATATTGTTTTCTTGGGTGGTAGGCTGTCATGAAATTGATGGAAACATGCCTCTTCTTGATACTGAAGTGAGAAATTAGAAGCAAAGAGCCTACAAGGACACACTGAGATCTTGGCTTGTTTTTTTTTTTTTATCATCACACCTTCAGTTTTAATTCATCAGATGCTCAGATTTAAACTCAAATATGCTGCATAGCTGTAGGAGAGCATTCTCCATTCTTGAGATCTTATGATGAGCTAGTATTTGGAGGATGCGCTCCCATCACTCGGCGCCTGGTGGTACTGACAGAGCTTGTCTCCGCCTCTATATTTAGCTTTAAGAACAAATGGGATCTACTATTTTGAGACAAGGTTCTGACCACTAAATAGACACAGACTTTCTTCATTTCCTAACCCACTCTTAACTACTTTCTATCTGAGTCTTACTATGTAGAAGGGCTAAGTATCTCAGAATACACCCTAATTGTGAATGTCAGAACACCACAGGGAATAGAGATTGATATAGATGGCTTCACACACTTTCAAGCCTCTTCCTTCCAATGAGGACAGAAGTTTTGTTTGTTTGTTTGTTTGTTTCACATTGAGTCTCCAGTTGAGAAAAATCAGGTCCAGAAAAACTAAAGTAATTCTATTTCTTGGCAGTAAAAAGAACGGCATTGCTTATCCTAGTCAGCTTGGAAGTTTGAGTTTTCAAATATTAACACATGTAGACGATGAGCTCTGGGTGTAAGGGTTGGTAGCAGATAAACAGAGGATGCAGGCACAGCTTCGGTGGGTGCCTGTGGTAGTCAGCTGATTACCACTGCAAAACAAAAACAAACAAAAACCAACCAAACAAACAAAACCCTAGACAATAAAGTAATCAGGAAAACAGGTTGTTTTGCCTCAGAGTGATAGAGGTTCCAGCTCATGGCTACCTGGCTTCTTGCTTTCAGGACTGTGGCTAGGTAGTGCATAATCATGAAGGGATGTGGTAGAGCAAACCCTGAATCCTTTGGTAGGAAGCAAAAGAAAGAGAGGGTCAGAGAGGCTAGGGTCTATACTTCCCTCTTAAGGTGTACTCCTGGTAACCTGAGAGCCTCTCATTAAGTCCCACCTCTTAAAATTATACCATCTCATGATAATGCCAGATTGGAGATCAAGTCATTGACAGAGCAGCGTGTGATACAAGAAACAGACTGGGAGGTGGAAAACGTTATCGAAGCAATCCTAGAGAAATTAAACACACTTAGTTTTGCATTTGACATTTGTATCATCCTGTAGGTAATCCTTGGACCCATAGTGGAGGAACAGGGAACTAAGATGGCAGTATAATGCTGAAAACTTTGGGTTGTGGAATGAACATGGAGATTCAAAAACTGCAGTCTTGCCTCCTGCACTTAGACCACTCTGGATTGGTTGTTTCTATTCTCCTTTGCACATAGAACACTAGACTTATCTGAAGAATTTTGAAAAAAAAAAAAAGCAACAACAACAGATGGCCAGGTATAGCTCTGCAACATTTCACTCAGAGTGAGGGTGGAGAGCTGGATCAGAATGTCGTGGTTTCATAGCTGTGATCCTCAACCACTGGCATGTGCTAAAGTCAATTGGGCTTTGTGCAAATGGACTGCTGGGTTCCATTAAAAACAAAAGTTAGGATCAAACAATTGCTCTATAGGTCACAGCGTTTGAGTGTGTACTCCTTCTAAAATATTTGATGCCGTGTCTTACCACGTATGAACAATGGCTCAAGGGTAACATGATAGAAAGAGTGAATCATTCTGAGCGACATAAAAGACAAATTGAGATCTAGCACATTCATGGATATAAGCTTACTAAGTCCGTGGGAATCCGGTGGCTAGAGGTTTTAGTTCCATTTGGAGGAATGTTTAGGTTGTGTACTCTTACACGAAGCCATCTTTATCACTAGAAAGAAGAGGATGCCTACTCTTAGGCAATAAACATGAGCACAAGAATAGAGCAATGTGGATGTGGGTGATCCAGTCACCAAGCACACAGACTACAGTCTAAGACATTGCTTTTGTCATAGAATGAGCGGCATTTCTGCTTGCCCCCCAAGGATGTATTTTTAGAATAGCTGGAAGCTTTGATTCATTGGAGGGCAAAGGGGGTTGTATCTCATCAAATGAGGTAAGAGGCTTCATAGCCTTGCTCCATTAAGTATGGTCCATGAGCTTGAAAATATGTTAGGAATGTAAATTCTTAGGCACCCACTCCATAGGCCTATTGCTTCAGAATGTGTTCTTGAACAAGATTCCTAAACAAGTCTTAGGATGAGTCTACGATCCAGCATTACAATTCAGGGCAGATCATAGACTAACAAAGCATGTGAAGACACACCACCTTAGGTACTGCTTTAGGTAAGAGATGTGTGGGGTGTAGGCAAAACCCGCTGAGCAGAAAGTCTCCAAAAAATGATCACAAAGGTAAGAAGGTGTGTTTGAGGCTTAGCACTGTTAACCAGCTTTTCTTTTTTTTTTAAATTAAATTTATTTTTAAAATGTATTCATTTTATATCCCAATTGTAGCTTTCTCTCAGTCTCCTCCCAGTCCCACTCTCCATCTTTCTACCCCCTCTATGCACCTCCCTTAGTCCTCAGAGAGGGGGAGCCCTTCTTCCCTATCAACTGACCCCTGCCTATCAAGTCTCATGAGGACCACCTGCATCCTCTTCCTCTGTCAGTTGGCATGACCTCCCTATCAGGGGGAAGTGATCAAAGAGTAGGCAACAGAGTCCATGGCAGGGAGAGCCCCTGCTCCCCTTACTAGGAGAACCACTAGAGACTGAGCTACCTATCAGCTACATCTGAGCTGGGAGCCTAGTTCCTCTCCATGCATAGTCCTTGTTTGGTCTCCCTGGGCCCAGCTTTGTTGGCTCTGTTGGTCTTCTTATGGAGTTCCTGTCTCTGTGGGTCTGTCTATCCCCCCCCCATCAATTATCTTTTTAACAGCCTAAACTAGTACTGCTTTGAGATTAATCTATTAACTTTTGTGTGGAAAAGAAGTATCACCATAAATAAAAAATTAATTTTTATAATGACTATTGGTCTTATATTTTAGGGAATAAAACTAGTTGAAAGTTAATGACTTAAAAGTCCAGAGTATTAAAAGAGATAGATAGATAGATAGATAGATAGATAGAGAAAATTCAAGAAAGACACAAAGAAATTAGTTCTTTGCAAACATCTCTTTTCTCAAAATATATATAGCCTTTGATCCTCCCTTACTCAGCAAAACTACATTTTTATGTAGCAACTCAAAATGCCAGGAGAATGAAACACTTTATTTCTATTTTTGGAAAAGATGATCATTTGCCTGCATGTTTTATTATCCATGAAAACCTTTTATTTTTTAAAATATTATTTGTTCAAGCAAATCAGTGAAAGTTGCCTAAAGGCCTTCAGATATTTGGTGCTTTGTAGTTTCTAAGTCAGGTCTATCTTTTGAAGATGAGAAGCAGAGAGCTTGGTACTGTGGTGTCAAATGAGCCAGGCAAGGAGATTGTCACATGTGACAGCACCCTTTGGAGGATAGGTTATGTTTAACAGGTAAAAGCTGTGAATTCTTCTTAGGGGAAATTATACTTCCTTGACTGTGGTGTCTGCACTGTAAAGACTGACCTGTTCTTCTAAGAATATAAACCAAAAGGAATATAATTTTAGTAATTTGCAAGATTAGGATGGGCCAATCTTGCTATGAAAATTCCTATTATGGCACGTCCTAATTTTTAAATCATTATATACATAGGATGAGCTGGAACACTTACGTTCATTTGAGACCACACCACTCCCTATGAAGGAAGCATTTCTCAGTGTTATGAGGGGAACAGGAAGTTGGGTCAAAAGCTGACTAACAAGGAAGTACATATCCTCAATGACCTTCAAATCAGTTAACCCCTAGCTACTTATTTAACATCCAAGTCAAGACTTAAGACCCTAAGATCATTTAGGAGATTGAAGCTGAATTGATTTAGCTACTTATGGATAAAAAAAAAAAGGAGTGTAGGCGGGTTTAGAATATCCATTCCTGCTGACATTTCAGGCCTTGAGGGGCAATGAGGTTACATTATTATATACTCTCTGAGTGCAGAAGGATCATAAATGAGAAGGATGATATCAAGAGAGCAATTGAGTATACAAAGCCAAATGGTTACGAGCACTACTACTAAGATTATAGTAGATATAACTCATCTCCGTTACGAAAACAGAGAGAACCATTTACAAAGTTGTTGGCCAAAAGGAATGGCCATGTCCACACTAGAATTTTTTGATATGACTTTATGTATAGCTTCCAAGAGGCTGTGTGAAAGAAGAAAGATAACAAGAAACCAGACCAGGGACCAGCAATCTCCAAACACTTCTGGTGTTTTGGGCCTCTGACCAGGACAAAACTAAGAATGTGTCTGATTCCTAACCAAGGGTGAGCATGTGGTTCTTATCCCTAAAACTGCCTAACCAGTTTCTAGATCCTGCTCTTACTATTAGTAGAGACAATCATATATATGAGAAACCCAGCGAGTGGGATGGCAAAAGCCAGGGGGCATCTTACCAGTTCCATATCCATCGATATCCTGAAATCTTTAGCACAGTTACTGCATGTTGTTTGTTTTTGGATTCTCCAAGAGAACTAAAAGATGATCTGTGTAACTGATAGGGAGCTAAGTCACAGAACACTTATGAACAGTAAGACAAGGGATTCCAAGTGTGTATGGGATGACTTCAGGCTTGGAGATGTATGCAGAAGTTGAATAAGATTTCTGGGAACAAAATAACTTGAATCATGGTAGACCAATGTATTCCACTTATTAACACAAATGCTTGGTGCCAGGAGCTGGTTCAGTCAGTAAGTGCTTGTCATGAAAGTATAAGTTTGGTCACCAGCGCCTATGTCAAAAAGCTGGGCATGCTTGCTTTCTCAATGCTGAGGGAGTAGAGACAGGAGGATCCCAGGGATTGGCTAGGCAGCTTGTCTAGCTTAATCAGCAGCCTCCATGTTTAATGAGAGACCCTGTCTCAAAAAATAAGATGAGGGGCCAATGATATGCAAAGATATGGTTCAAGATACGGCTGAGAGCACATGATACTTTCACAGAGGACCATAGTTCAGTTCTCAAACCCTCATGTACGGTGGCTCACAACCAGGTGTAACTTCAATGTCAGGGGATCTGACTCGCTATTCTGCCATCTGTGGGAACCCTTATGCACACAAACACACACACACACACACACACACACACACACGGGGAGAGAGAGAGAGAGAGAGAGAGAGAGAGAGAGAGAGAGAGAGAGAGAGAGAGAGAGAGAGAGAGAGAGAGAGAGGAATAACAACTAAAATAAATCATCGACTACCTCTTGCTCTTACAATCTTTCAATCTTTCTGCCTCTTCCTTGAAGATCCCTGGCCCTTGGGAGAGATGTGATACAGACATCCAACTTAGAGCTGGGCATTCCATAGTGTTTTGTCTGCAAATTGACTATAAAATTCTCAAAAAATTAATAACACCATGATTTAAAAACATATCCTTTAAAAGTAATAAAATGGAGAAATGTTTGAGAAATGCAAAAGAAACCTTGCACTCACATACCAACACACACATGCGAGCATGCACACACACAAGCGAACCAGCCATCGTCATAACTAGCATGGAAATATGAACATTGTGCTTCATACCAAGCCAGTTCTCTTACATTCACCAGCTCTTGTTTCACCATCCCAAGAAACCTGCGAAGGACGTGTCATTACCTTCAGTTTTATTTTTTTAAATATATTTTATTAATTTATTCATATTGCATCTCAATTGTGAAGCCCACTCTCTTGTTCAGGTTGGTTATGGTCAGTGGGATGCACTTCTTCGTTTATAGCCCTTCCCTCAGTCCCTTCACTTTTCCCAGGAGTGCTCTGCAAAGATAATTATGACCCCTCATATTTATTTTTATAGTTTCTTTTACATGGCCAGGATGTTTATATCAGGCTAGGACGCTGAAGTTACTGGTGGCAGTTTTGAATTCTGTACTGCAGTTCCAAAGTGAAAGGTGACATCCTTTACTGCTTTTGTGGTTTTTGACTGAAAATATTACTTGGTGTTTCTGTTATTTGTCAGATTGTGCAAGTCAACATGGAGAAAGAAGACTAAGTTTGAGATCACTGCAATAAAACAACCCTTCTCTTCTCTTGATTGCAAGTCTTTTTCTTTTTTACCAAAACAGTATTTTCCTCCCATTATTATCCAATTGTTAGTAGAAGCTATGCTATCCTCAATTGGCTCTTTGAGGCTTTAGAAATATTAATGGATTAAATTAGTGTTTCTGATATTGGTAATTTTCTACTGATGTCAAGAACCATCTTCATAGTTACCTTCCTGTGAAGTATTTGTTTTTATAGCAACAGGAAGGCCAACCAAGTAAAGAAGAGAAATCTTTCCTGGAACAAAAATAAGAAAGGAGTACCAAGAGTGATTTCAAACTTAGCCTTGTTTCTCTAGGATTCAGGTGAGCAAAAGGAGCCAGAGGACACTGGGTGCTTAGGGAGGCAGGTTAACAGTGCTCCAGAGATGATAGGACATCTGGTACATCTTTCTGCAAGTAGTCTAACAGAACACTTGCTCAATTTCTTATCTAACACAGACAGGTTCAATATCCTGTAGAGAAACTGTGATACAGTATGGAACATCTTATACTACTTGGGTTCTTGACACACATAATCAAGAGTGGTTTATTTTGATTGTTGATTAAGACCACTAAACCATGGAGGCCACTAAAAATCATTTGTTGATGATAATTCTTGTCTGTTGAAAGAGTAGTCCCTAACTATGCAAAACTAATAGTTTACTTCCTTATGAAAGTTATTCTCACCCGATCCTGCCCTGATGTCCATTTCTATCTCTCATTTTCCACTTTCTTGTTTCTTGGCTTCTTATCTTCTGCCTAATGTTTGGACCTCAACATGTCGCGGTGTGGGTGCTGTGTATGTTCACACTTTGTACATTTCTTTCTGTTATTTATCCTCCACATCTGCCTAGCTTGAGTCTACTGATCCTAGGACTCTGTTATCTGTTACATTAAGAGTTTATCTGATGAGCCAGGTCACCCTATGTTTAGTAGGATTTTTTCAGGTACCACTGTGAGCTTGACTAGGTTTTAGTAGATACAATGTGGTGGTGGGAGTGGAAGAGTCCCTTATGAAAATAAGATTGCAAAATACTGTAGGCTTAGTCATTCACTTGAAGACTTGTGGGCTCATGTGCAAATTAAAGGCTCAGAGAAATCTTTCAGAAAAAAAAACTGTTGTGATGAATTTACTATGTTGACTCTAACAGGATGTAAACTAAGCTGTGCATCTTTGTTTTCTGTTACTATATTTAACATGAATCTCTAGTGAAGCTGTGTCTTTAAATGATGATCCTTGTGTAAGAGTTTCTGGTAGTTCTATGCTATTAGCAGGTAGCATTTGGCATAGAGCTTCCTGTAGTGCAATCCAAATTAATTTTGGTTTCTTTTGTTTATTTTCAACTTTACTAGACCAAACTACAGACTTTGAATAATCCAAACACTTCTGATCTACTCTGACAAAATCTAGAAAAAATCTGGACAAGTTCAAGGCTCTTATCTTAGCAATTTCTATAGCTATGTGTGTCTAGATAGTCTTTGAGAAGTGTCATGTATGTCTTTTCCCACTAATGCAGTAATGTTAGGACATCCAGCATTTAAAAATTGCTTTGACCTAGGATTGGAGTCTTCTTTCTATTATAGGCACCTCAGGCCAGGAGCAGACCTTTCTGATAATATGGTCAGATGGCTAAATTGCAATCCCTTCCAGACAACACTCTGCTTATGAAGACATTTCTGCTTACCTGGGAATTGGGATATGTTGGAAATTATATTTTTAAAGTGCTTACCTTAAGAGGATGCCACTGAGACGATTCAAAATGAGGCCACAGACCTGGAGAAATGGATATTGCCTTGGGAGTTTAAGCTGTCAAATAGAATACAGAGGAAAAATGCTGGCAGTTCAATTTCCTCCTTCCTTTTCCTATAAGTGACTCTGGAACTTAAGACTCTCTCTCTCTCTCTCTCTCTCTCTCTCTCTCTCTCTCTCTCTGTCTCTCTCTCTCTCTCTTTCTCTCTCTCCCATCCCTCCCTCCCTCTTCTTCTATCTGTCTCTTCATTTCCCCTTCTCTTCTCTATCTTCTCTTTAATTTTTATATATTTTTAAATGTATTCACTTTACATCCAGATTGTAGCCCTTCCCTTGCCTCCTCGCAGTCCCACCCTATCCTCCTCCCCTAGTCATCAGAAAGAGGTAGCCCTTCTCCCCTGCTATCTGAGCCCAGCCTCATCAAGTCTCATCAGGACTGCATGCATCCTCTTCTCTGTGGCCTGGTAAGGCCACCCTTCTCTTTTCTTTCCCTCAGTCTATTTGGATGCTAACCCATTACTCCGTAACACTGAGATTTATGCACTCTATAGTCTAATAGCATCTTAAACAAATATTCCTTTTGAATTAGCTTGTAATTTTACATATTCGTAGGGTACATTGTGATGATTCTATGCATGGATACAGCGTGTTCTTGCCAAATTAGGGTAATTAGCATTATTATCTTTACTTACCATTTCTTTGTGTTTGGAGGCTTTTCTCTTCTAGAGCTTCATAAAATATATAAAAGGCCAGACAGCATTTTTATCTTTGTAGAAATTTGCCATTTAATTTTCATGAAGATAACATTTCTACAAGTTTGTGTAGGAAAGCTTTTCTTTGCATATATTTGCTTCTTCTCTTACTTTTTAATTGCAATTCTTATCAAATTTGTTTAAAAATTTCATACATATATATGATGCACTCTGTCTACTTTGTCTGTTGGTGATATCTTTGTTCAGCTCAGGTCTAGGCAGTCATATTGGTGACATTTTTGGGATATGGCTTCCAATATTACTAGGCATGTAACAGCAATTAATTAAAAAAAGAGGACATGAATTTGAAAAAGAGCAAAGAGGTGTACATGGAAGGATTTGAAGGGAGTAAAAGTAAATAATATGATTGTATCTTAAAAATAAAAAAATACGAGAATAGTTTTTTTTAAAAGAAATCTCTTATTGCCCCCTTAAATTCATTCATGTCCTTTTCTGAACTCTTTGAGCTTTTAAACACATTTAGAATTGTTCTTCCAAATCCTGAATCTTGTGTTTCATCCAAGTTACTCTTTGTTGGGGACCATTGCTATGAGGTTTGATGTTTGGAAGGGTTATGTTGTCTCTTTTTTTAAATTGCCCATGTTCTTGTGATGGAACCTGGGCGTCTTGAGATAAGTTGTTGGTTTTGTCTTTTGATGGGAGTTTTAGGCCACTCTTCCAGAGTCTTAAGATAAAGCAAGGCAACTGGGTGGGTGCCTTGGGAGAGATCAGAGGGTACATGACTGAGGAGAGTGGGTCTCTTATGGTGTGGTCACAATTCCCTTATTTGCTCTATGTGACTACAGAGGAGAATGTCAGTTTGAGCTTTTAAGAGCTATATGGGATACAGTAGTTGGTGAGGCTCACAAAAATATCTGGACATTTTGATCAAGTGTATAAATCCAGTCATGCTCTGCAGTTCACAAAGTCAATGCTGTACCAGAGCTCCCTTTGCCAAGTATCATTAGTTTTCTTGAGCATGCCAAGTATGTGGACATTTAAAGTGTCTAATACAGCCATACCATTGACAATGTGTCTTATTAACTGTATAGTTGCTGTATTTCTGTGATTTATAACCCCTTAAGAATTCCCATAATGTCTCCACAGTTATGTGGAGAGCAGGGACTAACTCTGACATGAACTCTGGTGCCCCATATTTGACCACCTCCCTTTGATAGGGAGGCCTGCTGACACTCAAAGAAAGAATAAGCAGGCTACCAAGATGAGACTTGATAGCCTATGACCATACAGTGGGGGAGGAGGTCCCCCTTGATCATAGACCCAAGGGAAGGGAATAGGGTGAAAGTGGGAGAGAGGAGGAACGGGAGGATACAAGTGATGGGATAACAATTGAGATGTAATCTGAATAAATTAATAAAATAAAATTTCAAAAAAGAAAAAAAAAAGAATTCATGTGATGATTGTTCCCTCTCATAATATTAAGTAAGGGTCTGCATGGTCTAGGATTTCTAAACTGCCGTATTATGTTTATAGTACTTCATATATTCTAGTTATTTTAAGTAGAGCTTTCACTCTATGAACAACATGTTTCTGATTTTTAATTCTTGTCCTTTCCTTGAGAAGTTGGAGTGTTTGGTCTTGTCAGACCAACTTTCAGTCTGATGCTAGAACTTATTATGTTTACAGTGTAGGTCTCTACTATTTTTCTGTACTTTGGATAAGATTTGACAAAAGGCAATGATATATGGGCCATGAAAGCCCATAGCATAGACTTACCCATAATGTATGTGCTTCAAAGCATCTATACCTAAAAACGGTTACAGAAGATGGCCTATATCAACCATAGCACCCCACACTTGTGGTTTTCTCTTGCTACAGTGCTGACTAGTGAAGTAAATTGAAGTTTATGAATATGATTATTTCTTTTAGTGACCAGTATGTTACAGGGAACATTAACACGGCTGTACTACTTCATTAGCTCATGCTTCATGAGTTTATGCAATAAGCTCGGGGCAACCAGTATTCCATTATCAACACAGTAACTTGTCTCAAACTTCTGTCTTTACCCAACTCCGCTCAAAGTTGCCTCAAACAGGCAAGTTTTTGGCCTGTTACTATTTACTGGTTACATTTTTTCCTCCTTTACTTTAACATAAATAACACTAGGTTTGTGGTACTGGACTGAGCCGTCTAGGAGTACTATACGAAGTACAATCCCAAAGGACTTTTTACTCACACCTGTTCATTCTCATCTAGTGGCTAAAAGATTAGAAATTTCGCAGTCTCTGTTTTTGTAAAGTTCATCTTGCGAACATACCTGAAAGCCCCTGTGAATTAAGTAGCATTACCAGCACAACACATTCCATCTTCCCTGAGAGAGCCTAATTCCTTCCTCCTTCCAAACTGGGTGGATTTTCTTCCTTTATTTGTTTTCTTCTTCTTTCTTTTGCTCTTAGACTATTGAATTCAAAATTACATGTTCTTAACTAACATAATTTGTTGAAAACCCTTTTGCTTTTAAAACTGAGTGTAATACGAGGAACCTGCACCATTAATCTTAAACGTTATTGATTAACGTTTTTACAAAAATTAACCAATTTTTACATTACACACACAACATTAGCACTTCCACTGTTGCAGACAACTCTCTCTTATATTACATTGAATAGTTCTCACCTTACAGTCTGTGTGTCTATTCCAGGAAGAAAAAAAGTCAAAATGGCTGTGTGTGATGGTGCATACTTTTAACCCTGACACTCAAGAGGCAGAAGCAGACAGATACCTGAGTTTGAGGCCAACCTGATCAATGCTAATGAGTTCCATACTCTAACCAGGAGCAGACAAGGAAACCCTATCTTGAAAAAGGAAAGAAAATAAACTGCATTCAGGAGGAAGTCACTTAGTGGTTCCATCACTAATAACTTTAAATATTTAAGTTAGTATTTAGTTAGGAAGTGTGATAGGCATCTCATTTATTAATATTTTTACAGGGTCTCACTATGTAGTCCAGGCTGACCTAGAACTTCTCCTCAGTGCTGATATTGTATGTGTGCACAGCCATACTCAGCAAAAGCACTTCACCCCCTATTTTTCTTTTATTGAAAATAGACTTTTTCTGTAAAATATATTCTGCCTATGTTTTTTCCTCCTCCAGATCCTCCCAGATCCACCCAACTTCCCTTCTATCCAAATCTACACCCTTTCTTTTCTCTTTCTTTCTTTCTCATTAAAAAAAATGGACATCTGAAAAATAATAAAATGAATAAGATAAAACAAAAACCCCATACTGAATTGAAATATAAAAACAAACAGAAAAAAAGTCAAAGAAAAAAAAAAAAAGAAAGAAAAAGCACAAGAAACACATATAGATGCAGAAACACATATTCACGTACACAGAAAGTCCATAAAGACACAAAACTAGGAACCAAAATACATATACAAAAGGCCTATAAAGTGGAAAAAAAAGCCCTAACAGAGAATTATGACACAAGGGACCTTCAAAAATAAAATGCCTTTGTGCTTGTTCTGGGTTGGGAATCTACTGCTGGGCATGGGCCCTGCCTTAAGAGTGGTTTGTATACTCAGTACCATTCTATTGGAAAAGAATAATTTTTCTTTGTACGTGACTATCAATTGGAGATAGCTTCTGTGTTGGGAATGGAGGTTCATGTATGTCTACTTCCTTTTTCAGTGCTGGAGCCCCATTGCTGCCACAGTCTCTGTGAGTTCATGTATGTGTCAGCCCCATTTTAGACCTGGATTCCTTGGCGTCCTCAATCACTTCTGACTCTTACCCTCTTTCTGCTTCTTTTTCTGAATCCTGACATCACATATAGAAGGGAGTATGCCAATCTTGGCACATTGTCCACTTGTGGGTCACTGTCTTTTGTTTCTATCCACTGCAGAAGGAAGCTTCTCTTGTGATGGTTGAGCAACACACTGATCTATGAGAATAGCAGAGTGTCATTATTTCTAATTATTCCCACTCAACAAATGCTATTCAAGCACAATAATTGTCCAGTACTTCTCAAATTTTAGTCTAAAACATTTTGGTATGCAACAGGAATAGATACTGCACTAAAGAGTTTTATACAATTAAATTATTTCTCAATCTCAATAGTACACATAATGTTACTCTTGAAATTACAATAGAAAATATAATAAAGATTCTAAAGGAGTCTTTTAGTAAGGGAGACTCATTAATTTTGTGTTGTTTTAAAGAAAGAAAATCCCAATTGTTCCATTTCACAATAAAGACTCAAGAGCTAGATGCTGGGGTGAAAACTTGTTAGCTCAGAGAGACAAAGAAAGCACCCAGTTGACCTTCCTACTCAGCCAACAGAAAAAGAAAGACCCTTCCTACTCAGCTCACATCTCAGAAAGAAAAAGCCTTTTCTGTTTCTCCAGGCTGTCTTAAATACCCTTCAACTGAATGCCCCTTCTTCCTACTTCCTGTGTATTTCTCTATCCGTCCTCTGATTTCCTCTCACTCTGTATGTTTTTTTTCCCATGTGCACTTCTTGTCTATCTGGTTGCTTGCTCTGCCTCTTTACTCAGGGTTAACTTTATTTAATCCTGTTTACAGAAAGCTCTTGGATTAAAGGTGTGTACGAGGGCTAAGCCATACCACGACCACCTATTTACAATAAACAGAATGTTCTAGGATCAAAGACTGAGCCATGCCACCATTAAAAACAGATTTTTACAATTCACAATCTATGGGTTCACAATAGGATAAAATATCCTGCAACAATTTTGGTCTATCTAATACTTACTAAGTGTTAAATTAAATTATTAATATTCAAATGGACAAATTTCATTTTTCTCATTCTACTATTAAAACACATGTGATAGCTCTGCATAAAAAAATGTATCACAATGATTTACATCTTTTAGTAGAGGTATTTTTGGAGTCATGTGGACAGATTTATCACCTGCTATCTTTGTTGGTTGCCTAACATTTCTATGCCTCAGCTTTCCTAAGTATAAAATGTATATTTTATTAAGATATATATGATATATTATGTATATATACATATATGTGTGTGTGTGAAATTAGATTGGTTCCAATTATCTTAATGTTAACATATATGTGCAATAAATAATATAGAATACTTTAATATATTTTCCTTGGTATAAAGACTGGAGAATGGCAAAGTAGAAGGATCCAGAGGGTCCTAGAAGCCTACAAGTAGAACATTATGATAGGCAGATTTGGGCTCAGGGGTCCCGCTCAAACTAAGGCACCAGCCAAGGACAATACAGGCAGTAAACCTTAAACCCCTACCCAGATCTAGCCAATGGACAGAACACTCTCCACAGTAGAGTGGAGAGTGGGATATTACTTTCTCATGAACTCTGGTGCCTCACCTTTGACCATGTCCCCTGGAGGGGGAGACCTGGTGGCACTCAGAGGAAGGACAGCAGGTTACCAAGAAGAGACTTGATACCCTATGAACATATACAGGGGGAGGTAATCCCCTTCAGGAACAGTCATAGGGGAGGGGAATAAGGGGAAAATGGGAGGGAGGGAAGAATGGGAGGATACAAGGGATGGGATAACCATTGAGATGTAACAAGAATAAATTAATAAAGGAGAAAAAATGAAAAAAAAAAAGCTTTTCTACCCCCAAAAAAACCTGTTATTAAAGAGCCTTTAGTGAAATGGAACCAATAGAACTTCACACACATGCTACACACACATACACATACACACACATACACACAAAGACACAAAGACACACACACACACAAAGACACAAAGACACACACACATACACACACACACTGGAATTGACTCATGTAATTGTGGTTTTAAGAGTTTTTAACATCAGCAGTTAGTGTTGGCAAGTTGGACATCAAGGACAAATGAGTTGCAATCTAGAAGCTAGGAGGCACAACACTTAAAAGGAGGCAATATTTTGGTTTGAGCTGAGTCTGAAGGCTAGAAGAGATGGGTATCCTTCTCAAAGTAGTCTGAAAGAGGGAATTTTATTCTATTCAGATTTTGTATTCTATTTAGTATTGAGCTGATAGAATGACACCCATTCACATTGGGTAGGAAAGGCTACTCTGCTTGGTCTGCTGATTCCAAAAACACACCTACAGATACACCTCAAATGTAAGAGTACCCACCACCTGAGTTGGCTAACAAATTAAGTCAACCCACAGGACAAATGATATACTGTGGGTAAGATGCTTTATACAATGCTAGATACAGAGGTAAACAGGAGGAGATTGGATTCCATCAGAACAATCATCCTGGAAGTTATGCTTCCCTATCAAGAGCTACGGCAGGCACCTAAGGTCCTCCAAAGGTTGAGGAGAAAATCTGTCTTTTCATGGAAACACTGACTGTTGAGTGGCACTTGCTTCCGACCAGTACAGTCGTTGTCACCACAAGCCTCGGTGATATTGTGATCTTAATGACTTCTAAGCTCTTATTATTAGAATCTTTCCCAGTTCAAATCTGAATCCATGGGAAGGAACAAACACTACTGTAGCTCCCCAAAGGTCTCAAGGGAGAAGAGAATCCTGATGGCTCGTAGCTGGGAATGGGCTGAGAACTCATCATCGGATCAGCTGTCCTCCCTTCTCTAATGGCTGTTTCCATCTCCTGGTACTTGGAATCATCTCCCTAAATAAACACTCTGCTTGCAAGCTCTAGTCTCAAGCTCTATTGCTCTTTTGGACCCAAGTGAAAATAATAGCAAACTATCAGGAAGATAATTAATAAACATTTGCCACCTATTTAGATACTGGAATGAGTACGTAAAAACATTAAAAACGCGCCATGTTAAGTGACTTCAGAACACAAGACAATTATTTTTTAAGTAGCATTCATCTCAGGAGTAACGCTTTCCTATCAAGAGTTATGGCAGGGACTAAAAGTCCTCCAATGGCTGAGGAGGAAATGTTTCTTTTGGTTGAAACCTAGACTGTTGACTGGCCCTTGCAGTGGACTATCTGTAAAAGCAGGCAAGCGTGGCAATGAAGATTCGTATGAACCTGTGCTTTCTCAAATTGAGAAACCTGTCTTTGAAGTCTGATCTCTGCATAATTGTGGGCAGAGGCAGCAATTATTGCTGGGCATGGATTAGCCCTGATCTAAGGCAAAGTGTGGCCTGCCACAGGCTGATGTGGAATTGAATAGGGACAGGACCTGAATACAGAAGGCAGTCAGTGAGTTCCACACACCTAGAATGGCAGCATGACAAGGAGACTTGTGTGTGCTTCTTCTTTGTGGTTTTTAAAGCCACCAAAAGACACAGGCATTCAACAATGCACCTGTGAGGGGACACTGGCCCAGAAAGACTCCTCACTCGCCTGCCCATCAGTTTTGCTATAGACATATTTAATTTCAAATTTAATTACTCAATGAAACACACATAATTAGTCCAAAGTATTGCTTTGTTTCTTTTCAACTGTTTACTTTAGATGCAAATTAAAAGATGCCTTTCCATACTTTGTTGGTGTTGAGGAGTTGGATTGTTGGATATCAGGTGACAACAGATGCCATGAAACTGGTGCCTAGGGAGGGACAAGTTTCCCTGGTATGTAGGAAGCTTGACCCAGCTCGTTCATATTAAGGTAGGCCATGGAATACACAACAGCGAGTAGAAAAGAATGGCATGTCCAACTCTGCTGGGCCTCTTTTGTTAGGCTTTTTTTGAGGAGCGAGTAAATGTGCATTTCCCTGCCAGGGAGGCCAGTGGCCTGTTGCAGTTACCACCGGGCAGCTTCTCTGAGAGCAAGGAAGGAATGATAAAGTTCCTTTTGTAAGTTCCCTGGAGCTGTGATTTTTCTTTGCAGATTCGGGCTTCAGAAACTGTTTACTGGGGTCTGAGAACAAAACTGAGGGGATGAAGAATTAGGGAGAGAAAGTCTCTCTTTTATCTTTTAAAAAATGAGTTTGGAGAAAAGCTGACTCCATAACAATGGCAGTAATGTTCTCTCTTGGCCCTTGTTTCCTTTTTCATTGCTAAATACTTTATTTTTTCTCACTTTTTAAAAATTAAACTAATTTTTTATTAACTCATCCATTCTACATCTCAATGGTTATCCCATCCCTTGTATCTTCCCATTCCCCCCTCCCTCCCATTTTCCCCTTATTCCCCTCCCCTGCCAATGTGACTGAGGGGGATTTCCTCCCCCTGTATATGCTCATAGGGTATCAAGTCTCTTCTTGGTAGCCTGCTATCCTTCCTCTGAGCGCCATCAAATATGGGGCACCAGAGTTTGTGTGAAAGTCAGTCCCCATTCTCCACTCAACTGTGGAGAATGTCCTGACCATTGGCTAGATCTGGGTCACGGTTCGATGCAAACTGCACATATATTCCTTGGCTGGTGTCATAGTTTGAGCAGGACCCCTGGGCCCAGATCTGCCTGTCATAATGTTCTTCTTGTAGGCTTCTAGGACCCTCTAGATCCTTCTATTTCCCCATTCTCCCATACTTTTCTCACCTAGAGTCCCCATAGGATGTCTTCCCCTTCGTTCCACTTTCCTGATAAGTGAAGATGTTAAGCTTGGACACTTCTCACTTTTTTTAAAAACATTTATTTTAAAGTCATATGTTCACTTTACATCCTGATAATAGTCTCCCTCCTCTACTCCTGGTCTCTCTCTTCCTCCCATCTTCTTCACCCTATATCCCTCCCCTTGTCTTCAGAAAATGGGACCCCCCCCCCATCCCACTCCAGCATGTCAAGTTTTTTCAGGACTGAGCTCTTCCTTATCCACTGAGGCCAACAAGGCAGCCCCTTAGGGCAAAGTGATCAAAAACAGAGAACAGAGTTCATGTCATAGACAGTATTTGCTCAAGTTACCCAGGGACCCACATGAAGGTCAAACTGCCCATCGGTTGCATATACATAGGGGCCCCAGGCCCAGTCTGTGCACGTTCTTTGGTTGGTGCTTCTGTCTATGTAAGCCCCATGGGTCTACGCTAGTTGGTTCTGTTGGTCTTCTTATAGCATTCTTGTCCCGTCTGGGTCCTTCTATCCTTCCATCCCACTCCTCCACAGGAGTCCCAGAGCTCCCACCTAACCCTTGGCTGTGAGTCTCAGTAACTGATTTGATCAGCTACTGAGTGGAGCCTCTCAGGGAATAGTTAAGTTGGGCTCCTGTCTGTAAATATATCAGAGTATCTTTAATGGTGTCAGGGCTTGGCTCTCTCCCACGGCGTGGGTCTCAGGTTGGGTCTGGCATTGGTTGGTCATTCACTATGTCTCTATGCTCTATCTCTGCATATGTCTTTGGCAGGGTAAATTTTGGTCTGAAGGCTTTGTAGGTGAATTCCTGTTCTCCTCCCACCACTATAGGTCCTGCCTGGCTAGAAGGTGGCCTCCTCGGTCTCTAGGAGGCTCAGCTAGAGACATCTCTATTTCCTCCCTGTAGCCTACCCTGTCCTAGGTCTCCATCTTGTATTGGTGATGCCCCTGCCTTTGGTTTCCCCTTCCTTTTTAGGCCCTCACATCTGTCCTTCCCACTCTCCCCACATCTGATGTCCCCTCTCTTCTCTCCCCGACATCTTCTCCTATAAAGTTCCCTCTCTACTTCCTCTTCCACTGTCTATTCTACTTCTCCATCTGAGTGAGATTCAAAAGGGCCTCCTTTCGACCCTCCTTTTTTTTTTTTAGCTTCTTTGGGTCTATGACTTGTACTATAGCTATCCTGTAATAAATGGCTAATATCTAATTATAAGTGAATACACACTATGTGTATCTTTCTGAGTCTGGGTTACCTGGCTCATGATGGTCCTTTCTAGTTCCGTCCATTTGCCTGCAAATTTCACGATTTCCTTTGTTTTTAATAGCTGAGTAGTATTACATTATGTAAATGCACCACAGTTTCTTTATCCATTCCTCAGTTGATGGATTTCTGAGTTGTTTCCAGATGCTGGCTACTATGAAAAAGTTGCTGTGAACATAGTTGAGCAAATGTCCTTGTAGTATGGTGGAACATTTTTCAGGTGTATGTACAGGAGTGGTATAGCTAGATTTTGAAGTAGAATTGTTGCCAATTTTTTGAGAGGGCGAGATTGATTTCCAAAGTGATTGTACAAGTTTACACTTTCATCAGCAATGAAGGAGTGTTCCCTTTTCTCCACATACTTGCCTGCATGTACTGTCACTTGAGTTTTGATCTTAGCTATCCTGATATGTGTAAGATGGAATCTCAGAGTTGTTTTGATTTGTGTTTTTTCCTGATGACTAAAGACATTTCTTTAAGTGCTTCTCAGGCATTCGAGATTCCTCTCTTAAGAATTCTCTGTTTAGCTCTGTACTCCATTTTTAAATTATATTATTTGGTTTGTTAGTATTTAATTTCTTAAGTTCTTTATATATTTTGGTTATTAGCCCTTTGCCAGATGCTGAAGATCTTTCCCTAATCGGTAGGCTTCCATTTTGTTATGTTGACAGTGTCCTTTGCATTACAGTTTCTCAGTTTTATGAGATCCCATTTATGAATTGTTGATCTTAGAGTCTGAGGTGTTGGTGTTCTGTTCAGGAAGTTGTCTCCTGTGCCAGTGAGTTCAAGGCTGGCTCCCTCTTCCTTATCTAATAGATTTAGTGTATCTGGTTTTATGTTGAGGTCTTTGATCCACTTGGGCTTTAGTTTCGTGCAGGGTGATAAAATATGGATCTATTTGCATTTTATGCGTGCATACATTCAATTGGACCAGCAACATGTTATTGGCTCTCCAATAAGACTCTTAAAATTTTCCTTTAAAAAAAATTCTTTCTTATTTGTTATTTGATTGTATGGATTATTCACATGGAAGATATAACTAGGAAAAAATTTGAAATTGTACCAGCCAATGATAACTCCTTTAAAACTCTACCCCTTTTCACTGGCAAGGTGGTTTGCAGACTATCTCAGCATCACTTGGAGTAACATTTAAAACTCAACTTCCTGGATTCTCAAATCCACTGAATCAGAACTCCCAGATTTGGAGTGTGAGAGAGAAGTTCTAAGTAGAGCAAGAGTGATGATGCTCAGCCAGAGAAATCTCCACTTCTGGGACCTTTAAGCCATGTGTGTGGGGTGTGGAGAGAGGAAAAATAGGATTTAAGAAAATCTTAGCAGAATTCAGTATCTTTTTTTTAATTTTAAATTTTTTAAATTTTTTTTTTTTTAGAATTCAGTGTCTTTAGTGTTTGTTCTGGCCAGTCGTTTGCAGTGTTTGAAGACAACAAACCCCATGAACCAAAGAAATCTTAACGATGCTGAAACATGGCTCACTTTAAGCTAAATCTGTGCTTCAGATGAGTGGGAACCTCCACCTACCAAGCATGCCTATATCTTGAACATAGGGAGACATTTAAGCACTCTTCTGGTGTGAGATGACATTTACTAGCTCTTGCAGCAAGCCAGAACCAGTTCTTTACAGGTGCCTTTTCACTGCTCTAGGTTGAGTGTGTTTTTTACTCCCCGAATTTACCCCTGAAATTCACAACTAACAATCATTTACCTATTGTTCAAATATTGGGAGGAAAAAATGACAAAAAGCCATGAGAATGTAGAGTACCTGACCTAATAAGCTGTATATGGGTATTTATGTGTTTATTTATACATGGGTGTGTGCCTTTGAACATGTGTGGGGGTAGGGGCTTGGGCAAAGCCAGAGATAAATGGTACAGGCCATGCAGAGAAGGGTGTGGCAAGCTGGCAAGCAGGTGAGCTTTCTGGAATCGGCCCATTGTTTTTTGGACCCCAGGGATTTTTATCCCCAGACAGCTCCTTGCTCTTGATATGCCTTTTAATGTTTGTCATTGCTGTATCTCTCATATATGTCTGGCATGGCATGGAGAGACCCTCACTACCTATTGTTTCCTGGGTATTTATATACTCTGTTGGGCAGATTTCCTACAGTATCAATATGAAGATGTTCTTTCATGAAATAGTGCTGTTTAGATGAATTGAATAATTTATAATGATTTTATAGAATTCCTGATTTGATTTAAGTAACTTTAATCTCCCTTTGCAGAATAGCAAAGCATATGGGAGTTATATGAACCTTTTTATGTCACAAGCATATAAATTGCACTAGGAAGAAGAATAGGCTTGAAGCAAATTTATAATCTAGGAAGCCATTGACTCCTGGTTAAGTCCAGAGATGGGATCATGGGTCTCTATATGCACCATGATAACTAATTTAAGCCGTACAAAGCCTTAAAATAAGAAATAAAATAGATGACCTGTGTCTTGGTTAAAAACCTTGCTAACCTATGACATAAAAAACTAATGCTCTGAACTTATAGTGAGCTTGCGGAATGAATGACAGATAAATATATTACTTTGAACTTATAATGAATGTGTGGAGCTAAGAGATAGATAAAGAATGTTTAGTTAGTGCAAACCTTGATGAAAAGACACATATACAATTATCTTGTAAATAAATAGTGCTAACCTTAAACCTAGTTAACCTATGACAAAATGTACTATTGCTTTGAACTAACACTGAACTTATGGATAAAGTGATAGATAAGAAATGTTTAATTAGCCACAAGTAATCAATAATCCTGCTGTCATTTCTTAATGTCATTTCTTTATCTGTTTCTGTGATAATTGTTTTTATGGAAATGAGATAAATTTTCTTCTGATGTATGGAGCTTTACTTTAGAAGGTATACAAGCCTAGGGTGAATAACAAAAGTTGCCATGACCTGTTTGTTAGGGCTTTGCTCTGTGCACCATCCACCAATATGTATCTGTCTGTATGATTGTCTGTATCATGTATGCATGGGTATATGTGAAGTTGAGGCTGCCTTTGCTTCATCCACCAAGTGTGTGTGTGTGTGTGTGTGTGTGTGTGTGTGTGTGTGTGATTTCCCACACCTCCACTCCCCTTCTTCTTTTCTGCTCTGGTTCCCTCTTTTTCTTTTTTTTTCTTTGAGTCTTTCCCTCATGGAAGGCATCAGCTTATGGCCCCAAGTTGCCAGTTACAAAGTACTAACCCTAAAGGGTTAAGAAAGAGAGTTCAAAGAGTTCTTGCCAGCAATAAGCAGTGGTGGCTTTCCCCACCCCTTTCCCCCTCTTTTAATTGCCCTTTGCCATCAGTGAAAGCACCAAGAAGTCAGAAGCTACGAGCCTTTGGCTTCTTTTGCAGACTCTGCATCCAACTTCAGTTAACCCTGGTATCAAATCTGGCTTTTGACAAGTAAACTTCGAATGTCATTCCTCACAAACTTTCCAATTATTTTTGGAGACAAGGTCTTCCACTGAAACCTAGGCTAAGCTGGCCAGCCAGTGAGTCCTGTTCTCATAAATCACTTTTCACTTGCCTTTTAGGTCTTGACTAATAAGCATGGACCACCATAGTTGGCTTTTTACATGAATGCTAGGAATTGAACTCAGATCCTCATGTGAATGTGGCAGCAATTTACTGACTGAACCATATTCCCAGTCCCAGAATTTGTATTTTATATTATGAATCTAGTTCTGAGAGACAGACTCTTGAGGATTAATCTGAATATTTTAGCTCTTCCTTAGAGAGATAATTTTAAGATAATATTTGGTTTGGTAACTTCTAAGTACTTAGATGAAAGTCATTATTATGAAATTTTCCTTAGATATAACATGTGGCATTATATATATATATATATATATATATATATATATATGATGTTGTTGTTCAGGATAAAACCAAACTTACACACTTACATGATACTATTGCCTTTGGATCCTTAGGTTATTAAGAAATGAGAAACAAAAGAGTGGTTTTAAAAGAGAAAAAAATTATTGAGGTCTAGTTTCCTAAAGAATAACACTACTTTCTAAATACTGGAGTGTATCTATCAGCTGGTATGAAAACACTGCATGAATATCAACAGAAAATATTTCTAGCGAAATATTTCTATTTGTGCTGAAATGACAAACATGCACCACCGCACTGGCTAACAATATTTAATGGTTACCGTATGAGTATGGTATGAAATAACTAGTTGTATTTTGATAACTATTTAACATAAAGTCAATACATCAAAAGTAATGACTTTTAATGTATAAAAAAACCAGTTCTGAAGCATATGAACTGACGTAATAATACGTTTTAGAAACTTAAAAGCTGATAAGCAATTGAAAGACTGATAGCATTTTATAGAAAATTCTGGGTGGCATTAGAGACTTCTGTACCCAGAGTGTGGGCTACAGCACTGTGGTTCCTTCTGTAATAAAAGCGACTGTGCAGGACAACAGGTGTCTCGCGCCTGCTTGTGGCCTGGATTCATTTCGTTCTTCCTAGTGGATCTGTCACCTTTCAGGAAATGAAGACAAAGTAAATTAAAAGCATGCAGCATATAGAGAAAGACTCAGCTGCCCAAGGTTATTAAGAAACGAGAAGAAAAAAAAAAAGAATTTAAAAGAGAAAAGTTTTCTTTTCTTTTTTTAAATTAAGGTTTAGGTTCCTAAGGAATAACACTATTTTCTAAATTCTGTGTTGTGTCCATCAGTTGGTGTACTAACATTGCATGTTATCAAGCAAAAAAAAAAAAAAAAAAAAAGCTTATTTTTCTGGCACACAACTATAAACATTTACTGTCCTTTGTGCACCTGCAAGTCGTCTGAGCCTCAGACGCCGAAGGGTGGACAAAGCTGAGCTTTACTTGTTTCCTCCCCTAGAATTAGTGAGTTGGTGTTTCCTTTGCTATAGCAGAAAAACAGGCTGAGGAGCCCTACGTCAGCATATCGTAAATTCTTTGTGATATCACGCGGAAAATCCCCCTGGCCAATGTCAAATGGCCCAATGGATGAGTCAAAGGGAAACACTTCTGAAGAAGTGGTGTGTGTGTATGTGTGTGTGTGTGTGTGTGTGTGTGTGTGATGTATTGGTATTTCCTGGATGATAATATAATCATTTCTGCTTATATTTTCAGTATTTCCTGAAACCTATTCAAAAATTTGTATTAGTTGTGCTCTAACTTATGGGATGCAACTTTCCCTAGCTTCCACTAAAATTAACAAACTTCCTTTGGCTCTTTGGGGCCACTGGCTGCCATCCACATCTAAGGAATCCTAAAAAAAAATAAATAAATAAAGTGTGAAGTTTTCAATGTGGCTGTGGTTGCAGTGGCCATGGTTCTACGGAACAAAGGCCTGCAAGCTCTAGCCCTGTTGGTGGTTCACTGGAAGAGTGGTAGAATTTATAAAGATGGTGCCTTGTAAAAAGCTAAGTTCAAGGCTACCTTTAAAAATCTATTCTCAAGTCTACCCTGGGGAGCACAGTACAGGCCCATAAATTTGGAAGCTAGTGGAGCAACAAGCACTAAGCTAAAATGGCCTTGTTCTAAGTATAACTATGTTAGGCGTTATTGCCACATTTGAGTGCAAGGAAAAGTGTGTAGAAATCACTTGATATAGATTTAAATGCTGCTGTAGTCGTTAACCATCAAGTTGCTTTATTTTCTGAGATCCAATTTCCACATCTATGCAATATAGTATTTAATTCGCATGTTAATATATATATATAATGATTGTATTGTGTAGTGTAATATTATTAGTATACATATTAAAATAAAGTGGAGATAGTGGTTTGTAAAAATTTATAGCACAGACTTCAGGATTCATCTCCTTGGACTGAATTCACTGTTTAATCAAAGTCCAGCCAATTTAGTATATAGTGTGCATACAGTGCGAGAGGAAATGGTTCATGCTTCCGATGGGGGAAAAAAGTGGGATGGTGCAATAGTCCATGCTACTCAGATGCTATGTAAATCTAAAACGTATAAATTATTCTGAAATGTGGAAAGTGGAGCTTCACTTAGCCAACAATTCTGAGTATCCCATTTAACATGACAATTGTTAAGGATGTAATGCTGACATAGCAAATGAAGGCATCTTTATTAGACCATGACTGTCTCTTCTTAAAAGGTGTGGCATGAGAATGTTCCAGCTAAACTAACTAGTGCATTTTCTGATGAACGCTTTATTATATTACCACTTAATGGGAAGTAAAACATGATTTTTGTGCAGAATCTATCTATCTATCTATCTATCTATCTATCTATCTATCTAATCTCCTGTTCAATGTCTGTCAATGACTTTAAACATACACTTAAATTAGGATGCATACTGTGCTCTCCACTTGGGGTCACAATGGTTTCATAGCCTCATCTACAGCATTTTCAAAACTTTGATGCAGACAGAATAAATAGATACTCCAAATCACCTTCCAAGTTATCCCAGGAACATATAGGTAGATTTGGTAAAAATATTCTCTTCAAAAAACAGCCCTGTAAGCCTAAGCCCAGTCTCATCACACTTTGTGTGGAGAGTGCCGCAGATGGAGCAAATCAGTTGAGGAAAACATTTGAAAACTGAAGTGTTTCCCACCGTGTCCCCCAAGGCAGTGATGCAAGCAATGTACCAGAAGTTGAAATACATATCAGGTCTGTAAGAGAGTGGGAACTAAAGCATATTAAAATGAGATATGTATGCTTTAAAAGGTTTACTGAAAGAACCATTCAGAAGTATGGTGGCTAAGATGTGGCCAAGAATATTAAGAGACTGCTGTCTTATATATAAGAAGATTGCCATGCCCAAGGCAAGATGGATGAAAGAAATGGAAGGCCCCTAAAGCGCTATGAAGGGAACTATGAGGCAGCCAAGAACATTTTCACCCTTTCAAAATTTTTTCTTGAATGTCTTTGATGTGCTAGCTAACTAGTACAGCTTCCGCATATGAAAAGTTCTCTGTAGATGACTGTTGATGCATATTAATAATGAAACCAGATAATGTTCCTCTGGCTCAGGACAAACTTTCCCCAAACAGATTTAAATAATTAACAACTTCTTATCCTACTTTTATGTAGAACTATGTTGTGAAAATAAACTATGTTAAGACTCAGCAAGATCTGGACTCAAATCCTGGCTCTGCTGATGTGTGATGCAATGGGGTCTTTGGTTTCACTTCATTGGTGTTAGTGTTTGGGTGGGTGGCATCTGTCACTTAATTTAAAAATGACTAATGGCACAAGCATGACACTTCTCTTTTTCAGTTTTTCCCCTTTATACCTTTGTGCTAGTTAATTATATGTCAATTTGGCTAAGCTAGCTGATTCCTAGGCAGCTAATACAAGTTTGTTTGTTTGTTTGTTTGTTTGTTTATTTTTTGAGTGAGTTGGCAATAATATATTTAGAAATGATTAGCAGTGGAATTGATAATCTAGGTGAAGATCTGTCCTCAGCAGTACATCAGAGCAAGGCTAACTCTCTCCTTTAAGATCCATCTTTCCATCTTCATTCCTCAGCCTTGGGGACCTCAGTTCATTGGCCTAGTCACTCTGAAACTTACACCAGTGAGACCCTGGTTCTTAGGCCTGGACTATGGATTGAATTATGCCAACATCCCTGGTCCTCCAGTTGGTGTATATTGTGTGAGGGACTTCTTGGATCTTATAATCATATAAGCTAATTCCCAGATTAGATCTCCTGATACATATGCATCTCTTTGTATCCTATTTCATATTTCTCTGGGGATCTCTGATAGTTTTGGATACTTCCCTTCTTTTTTTTTTTTTTTTTATCAGGCTCTGTATTTCTTAAAACTTACTTACTTCTGTTCTGATTATTTTCATCAAGTCTTTGTGATTGAGTCCACTGAATATTTCTGATGTACTCTTTTAGCCCAGCATTCTGTTGGTATCAGTCCTAAAATGCTTAACCTGACACTAGGGAAACAGTCATGGTAAGTGAATTTGCTCTGTTAATGGTTCTTGGAATTCTAGGAAAAAAGTCCTCCTGGAAACTTATGGTCAGACAGAATAGATTTTGGTTGTCTAGGATGCATCCCAAAACCCAACATTTCATGCAGAGCAGGGGAAGGGGGTACGAGGTAAAAATGTTACTCCAGTGGATTGTAGAGAAGACCGTGTTCTAGCAAACAATAAGGTATTTAAATAATGAACAACTTACAGGGAGGAATTAACTGTTGGTTAGTGAATAAAGAGAAAGTTTAGAAGCGTAGGTCAGATGTCAGAGGTCAATGTCAGCAGGCACAAGTCTGAATAGGACATGTGTCTAACATCAGACCCTTCTTAATCTTCCTATTTTTCCTACAGAGACTTGGCTAATTAATGTTCTTCCCATCATGGTTAAAGCTGAACTTATTGTGAAGAAAATAGAGCTGTGTGTAGTGTGTTTTACCTATATGCCTGTCTGTTCATCAGGTTATCATGCCTGGGTCTTGGCTTTGCCATAGAATTATATCTGCCAAAGAGTCTAACATGGACTTTTAAATCATCACCACTGCCACTCCCGTCGTTGTCGTTGTCGTCGTTGTCGTTGTCGTCCTCATTGTTGTCGTCGTCATCATCGTCGTCGCCGCCGCCGTTGTCATCATCATCATTATCATCTCCTCCTCTTCTCTATTTTATTCTACTTTCTTCTCTGTGTGTGCATGGTTTATACATATTTTCATGAGAGTATGTGCATGAATGTGTGTGTGTGCGTGTGCGTGCGTGCATGGGTGCGTGTGTCTCTCTCTGTGTGTGTGTGTGTGTGTGTGTGTGTGTGTGTGTGTGTGTAGGCCAGAGGCCAATATTGTGATCTTTCTCGGTTACTTTCCACTTTGCATTTTGAGAAGACATTCTCTTTGAATGCGGAGCTTACCAGTTTGGTTAGGCTTGTTGCTAATGAGCTTTAAGGCTCTGCCTATTTCTACCTCCCCAGTCCTGGGATTTCAAATGTTCACTGCTACACCCAGCTCTTGTGTGGTAAGCATATTACTAACTGAATTGTTCACTTTTTTCTCCTTAAGATGGCCTATTGAAGTGACTAATAGAAATTAAATAGCTAAAATTCCTACAAAATGGAACATCACAATATTTCTCAATAATAATGCTAGTTTAGTGCATGGTTTTATGAATATCAGTCAGAAGAAGCGATGGCAGCTAGTCATTTAGAGCCTAGGAAAACATTAATCAGAGTGACTAGGAATAAAAAAAAATGAAATTAGTCATCCAGTAATATGACACAACCTGCCCCTAAAGTAAACATCTTGGGAATTTTAGTGCATTCCTCTAAGAGGAAGCTTCCCGTTAAGTCCTGAGGTGGCATTATGTAATTCATTTACCTCCTCTAGCTAAGGGGTGTTTAGTAGGATGTTATGAATTACTAACTCACCTAAAAATGCCTATGGTCAGGTAATCACTGCTTAAGGGCCAACTGTAGGGAAATGGTGAAGCTGAATAGAATGCCAAGTTTAGTTTACCATAATTAGCATTCTTTTCCTATCTAAGAAACCAAAGAAAAGTAGTGCCTCTCTTTGAAGCCCAGACAAAGATTGTCCTCAATTGGTTTGCCACACATTCTAAACTCTTTTTTCCTCCATCTTTAAATCTTCTCCCCTCTGTTGTTAATTTTTTTTTTTTTTGTCAACTTGACCCAAACTAGAGTTACCTGGAAAAGAGGACCTCAAATGAAGAACTGCTCCCATCAGATTGGAATGTGAGCATTTCTGTGGACCATTTTCTTGATTACTTATTGATGCACAAGGGCCCAGGCCACTGGGCTTGGTGCCACTGCTGCATGGGTGGTCCTGGGTAGATCAAGAAAGCAGACTAAGCAAGCCATAGTGACAAGTAAGTAAGCAGCGCTCTTCCATGGTCTTGGCTTCAGTTCCTGCCTCCAGGTTCCTCCATTGGGTGCCTGCCTTTATGTCCTTGCACAGTGAACTGTAACTTGTAAGCCGAATGAACTCTTTTCTCCCTAAGCAGATTTTTGTTCAGCAAAAGAGCAAAAAACTAAACCAAGCCTCAAGTCCCAGGCCAAATTCATCTTTTAGAACTTTTGCCTTTGGCACTTATTCATTTTGTAATGGCATTTATTAATTGCCTAACATGCATAGTTTTCTACATAGGGCTTGTTGGAACTCTTAGAGAAATCTGGATGAGTAATCAAGGTATGTTGTAGCTTTTTCTAAGGAGACTATTTCTATTCATCCTAAACAGAGAATACAATGAGAGTCCCCCAGCAATTGTAGTCATGTCTAGCCATATTTATGGGAGTTAATTAGTGGGGCATGGTCAACTTATGAGTGGCTATACCACTGAAGATTCTTCTGCTCACATCTTAGGGAGGTGTGGGGCCTCCTGAGTCTCCAGAATCTGGTTAGACTCATCTTGCCTTCCAGGAGAGAATGTCAACTGGTCCAATCTTATGAAGAATCCTTGAGGCTGATCACAGCTGCTCTGAATCAGGAAGGAGATGATCATGGCCAACTCAGAGGAGAGAGCAACACAGGAGATTACGCTTGTGGAAAAGCCACTGGCTTGAAGTTCTGAATACAGTGATGCTCAAGGGACATGCTCAGAGGAGAGAATGACGTATTTCATTTTTAGTAGTGTGATTTGTGTGAAAAACTTTAAATTTCTACAAGCATTTCAAGGTCATTCTATATGATCTCTTAGAGTAACATATTTTTACTTTGATACTTCAGAATCCTTATTTATTTTTGCATTACAGTCTATTTATTTTTAAAAAATAGTTCTTAATGGCATTTAATAGATCATCTTTTTGTTCAAAGTTCTTTTCAATATATAGAACCAGGGGAAAATAACCCTAATAATGTGCTCATTTATACATGACTCTTTTTTTTTTGCAAGAGGTTGAATGAAAGTGGATCTCTAAATAGAACTCTACTTTATACAATAGGTAATGCTGTGGGTTTGCTTTGTTTATGAAGAAATATGTTGAAATATGATCTCTTGGAGACAAAATTGCTGTGCTGCAGGACACTATGATTATATCACTATGGGTTAGAGGCTGGGTAAAGATGCGTGAGAGGCCCCAGGTTCCTGTAGATGGGCTTTTGGCTACTTTATTGGGATCTTTTTCCTACCTCCCTATACCACCCCTATCCCTTCTAATACCCTAACACTGGATAGGAGAGAGGGAAGGATAAAGGGGGAAGGGGGCATAGGTCTCTTTAGACTCCTTCCTGCTGATTAGGGGCATTGAATTTCTTGGGGAAAGTATAATCTTCGTCTTCAGGATATCTCCAACTAGCAACCAGAACGAGCAACCAGCAAAAGCAGCAACATCAGGAGGAGGAAGGACCACCAGCATCAGCATCAGGAGGGACCACCACCAGCAGCATCAGGAGGAGGGACCATCACCAGCAGCAGCATCAGGAGGAAGGACCACCACCAGCAGCATCAGGAGGAGGGACTACCACTAGCACCAGCATCAGGATGAGGGATCGCCAGCATTAGCCTCAGGAGGAGGGACCACCAGCATCAGCAGAGGGAGCAGTTGCTTCTTGTCTCAGGGCTCTGGCCTTTTATACCCTCTCAAAGGTCCCCAGAATGCCAAATAAAAGCTTTCTTCAGCTGGAAGAATTATGGCTCTGCCAGGGCATGAGGCAAATCATAGTTTGCTGCCGTGGATGATCTGAAACAGCTCTATATCCCACACGTGGGATTAGAACAAAAACATCTTCTCATAATGTGACTGGGTTCTTAAAGAAACCAAAGTTTTTACTACAGGTTCCACCTCATCCTAAAGCAGGATAGGGCCATTTGCCTTGGCTTAGAATAGGATCTGGTTTCTATGTGGAGCTAGAAAAGTTCAGTTACCTCTTACAGTGGTTTGTCTTTGCTCATGCGAAGATGCTGTCCCTGCAGATCTATGGAGATGGGACTGGGGACTGTGGGGCATGGAGGTCATTGTCCCCCATCGATTTCAGGATCGCTTGGTACTAACATCTTCCAGACTGATGGATCCACGAGTTTCAATGAGTGAATGGAGATACTAGGATTAATTGTATTATGAAGGTCTATAAAGTGACCATCATATCTGCTATGAAGGACCATTGTAAATTGCTAATTTTCCTCTCACATTTGTGGTTTTTTAAAATTAAATTTTCTTTCAAAACAGCCTTCAGAAATATGTTCTTATACATTTATATATTTATCTATTCTTTCATCAGGAGGCTGCATAGACCCGGTGTTATTTTAGATCGCACAGCAGATGGCTGGCTGTTAACTAAAGCCTTGTGCTGGCTACAAATGTGCAAACAGGGCAGTAAAGCTCACAACAGGTATTTTCCCTGTTTGCCTGCATATGTAATTTCCATTGATTTGTGAATTTGAGGTTGTAAATGCATTTTCTAAGCAGGAGTGACATAGCTAACTTCAATACTACTTTCATCCCACTGCATTGTTAGCTAGAGTGTGGTTGGTTAATTTTAATTTCATGCTTCTGATTGAAAATTGCATGGTCAAAATGAACTCATCCTAGCAGGTAAATAAATTTGAGCAAGTTAGTAAACAGGCATCTTCATCTTGTCAAAAGCAATGTATCTTCTCTAGGGGAGTGGGCATCTGTGACAGCTAAAAACAAGCCTCCTTGACCCATTGGCACCCAGTGTGTGTTCTTAACTAAACCTGAAAGGAGTCCAGAAGGCAAAAGTGCTGCTTTGCTCAGCAGCATGGTCCAGTCGAAAACAAGCTGGGATAACAAGGCAGTCACTGAGACGCTTTTCATGGGAGCTAAAGATGCTTTCTTCGGAATGCTCTTTCCATGGACTGATGCTACAAAAACCACTGTGCAGTGGTGTATGTGGAAAACCTGATGAAAAAATTTAAAAACACTCTTTCTTGAAAGATACCTTTGTTTATAAATCTATTTACAATTTCTCTGCTCTTTCTGCCCTTTTACTCTGTATTTTTCTTTCTTCTCTCACGTTTGACCATTCATTTTTATTTCAGTCAGTATTTTTGAGTCTCCTTGCTTTCTAAACATCTAGATTTTTTTTACATTTTAACACAAAAGAGAGCCATTCCCTTATGCCCTGGGTCACAATGAGAGACTGTCCTAAAACCTTGGCTATTTTGTGTTTGGGATTATCTTGAATGTTTGTAGACACTTATTTCAGAAACTTGTGGTGAAATGACCTTAAAATTTTTACTCTTCTCAAGGTTTTCCCCACTGAAAAGATCAGTGATTTATGTAGAATAAATGAGTTGAGAAGGTTTGTTCACGGATTCAGCTAACTTTATACAATAGTGACTTACACATTGTGGCTGCTTTTCTGTACTAAAATAAAGAAGGACAAGTTGCCTCATCAAATTAAAAAATCTTATTCTATGTAAGTTTTATGCTACACAAAGAGTAGGATGCAAGTTTTGAAGCCAAAACGACATGTGAGTTCTGGAACCAGGAAACATAATATTTAGTGCATGAGAAAAACAGAAAGTAACCCAGAGAAAGTCAAGATAATATGGTAACATATCTTCATTACCTCTAACATTGTATTTGGGGATCCTGGGAACACATTTTATCTATTTTTTAAATTTATTTTTATTTTTCTTATGTTTTTCTTTCAACATTCTGTGCCCTCATTTTAATGACAAAGAAGCTCATCTTTATAAGTTAAGTACATTAACCATCATTAATTACAAAACATGCTTTCTAGACACTACTTCTATACAAAATTCTCTCACAGAACTTCTTGAGTAGCATCCGCATGTGTTCTACAAGAGAAAGAGGATGTGGGAAAGAGCGCTGAGCTCCTGATTCACACGAAACATATTAAAGTGAACATCTACCTTGGCAGAACGCAGCTTGAAAACCTCCCAAGCCCCTGCATCACTATTGTCAGGAAGAACAGTTAGTGTGACTGTTTTTTGGTTGTCACCCCTGGCAAGCCCTTTATGTAACAGTGGGCAGTTGTGACAGACGGAGGGTAGCTATGGCCAACAGACAAAGTACCCGTATCAAGGTGCATTTCCTGGGACTGAATGTCAGTGCAACAGAATAGAGGCTGAGGACTACAGAGGTGTGATTTTTGCCTCGCAGTTAAACCCTAGCTCACATTGCCTTCTGTCTTCAATGTGGTAGTCAAGGCCACAGTGCTGTGGGGCAGAGCGCACTATGTGTTCCCATAGTCTAAACTGTTCTCCCTTCATCTTTTGGCTCGATAAATATTTGTTGAGTGACTGACTCATGAGAAGCACAAACCATAGCAGAGGCTATTAGAAGACTCAGAAGGCCTATTTCTTTCAGGTTTTTTTTTTTTTTGCACAGCAGTGTAACTTAATGTTCAGGGTCTTTTTATTGCATAAAATATAAAATAGGGAATGTGGCTTGTGTATAGAAACAGTAATGGGAAGTAAAATTGACAAAGGTGAATGTGGACATAAGTTTATGGTTCAACCATCTGTCGTAATGATGAGGATTCAAAGTATTAGGAAAAAAAGAAATGTGGTTATAAATCTAGCTGTTATAATAACCAAGTCTCATGTATATGTATATGTTCCTGCATATATGGCACCATACTTGATTGTGCCCAGGAGGACATGATCCTCTTCTATAGAAGATACCTCTAGCCCTGGGTCTTCTGGGGTTCCCCAAATGAGGGGTATATCATTCAGTACAGAGGATTCACAGTCCTCTTGTGGGGCAATTTTCCTGGGTTTTATGGATGCAGGACACTGAAAAGTGCGGAAGAGTTGGCCATGCTTGTTTATACATATTTTGAGGTGGGGGAATGTGTTCATGTTTAATTTCAAGTTTAAGTGCTTAAGGGGCTATCAAGACTTAACAGCAGTTCAGGAAGCTATTAAGGTTGGAGGGGAGACGGAAGGAGATTATATGGTGCCTGCCGGGTTCTGGGCTAAGTAGGTTTTTTTTTTTTCATGGCCATTATCTGCTAGCAATTTCAAGTGGAGGTTCAAACTTCTACCAGGTGACACCTGGAGCACAGAGTCTTGGCAGTGAGGTTCAGACTTGGGCAAAAATTCATCTTTTTACTGCTGTCATTGAGTAGTTGTGACTGATGTTAGTGTCTAACAGAGTTAGAATTTTTGCTCAGCAAGAGTTTGAGTTAACAGAAAGCAATTTGGTGCCCCCCACCCCATTACTGTGAAGAGAATTGGGGCATGAGTCACTGTTACAGACCATGTCCACACAGGATTTGTACCTGATCAGAGTTGCATTCATTTCTCTAGCTTGATCTATTAGGCAGCTATCGTTAAAGCAGGCATAGGCTTTTATTTTTTATAAACATCAATTTTCTGAGAAGTTTACTCTCTCCATTGAACACTGAAAACAATCAACATTAGTACTACTTGTGTGTCTTAAATTAGACCCACACAATCCATGAATGATTAATGTGTTTAAACATGTGAGTGAGTATCTGAGATGCAGTTACCACGGTCAGAATATCTGATTTAGAAAATGTAATCAAGGGTGCAAGCTTATACAAATAAATCTCTAATAGCAAAATCAACAAAGATATTATAAATATAACCCTTCATGTGGGTGACTGGCTAGAACATGGCATTTGAGTTATCTTATTAAATACGGAAGTACTAATGATCTGATTGTACTGCAAAGACACCGTTTCTCCTCATGTATACTCTATTCATTGAGAGTCAAAGGCATATGGATACACTGTTCTCTGTATGTTCTTCCTCTTTTTAAACACTCCCATAAGCCCCCAAATTGTTATATGGACTAAATGAATATTTAGAGAGAAATGGATTTAGCTTTATATTTGGAAATGCTTATATGGCCCCCTTTATATACTTTGAATCCCACCCCTTGTAACTAACTGCACACTAAAGTTGCAGGTGATTCTAGTCTGGTATGCTCAAATCATTAGTTTTAATGGGCCAAGGTCAGGCCAGGTGGGTAGTATCCAGGACGCAATCTAGTCTTTTGTCAGCGCAGCATGCTTTTGGAAACCATAAAACCCTGTTCTCCACATATATCCCACATAGAAAGACATTGATGCACAGGAATCATGGAAGAAGTGTTTTCCACAGAATTGCTTGTGGAGGCAAAAATGGCCTTCTGGTGTCCTCTGTTTTCCAGCAACAAAAGGCAGGGCACACTGCATTCAACATGCTCCCTCAGTCTCTGGTTTTATCTTGACCTTCTGTACCTCTACTGTTGTAGAGGCTGCTACAGCAGCTCCTGGAATTTGGCTTATGAAGAAACCACTCTGAAAAGGAAAAGGAATTAGGGCTGGTGTTCACGAGTCAGCATTCTTCTCTCCTGATTTTCCTTTACTGCTGCTATCCAGCCTCCTGTTTTCCTTCACCCCCAGAAAACCCTCAGGCTGGGTGGCTGTGTTGGACAGATTCTCTCTTTCACGGCTTTGCTGAAGGACCTTGTTGGGAGCAGATTCTGTTCTGCAGCAGCAGGCAAAACCTTAATGAATGATCCATTGGGTTTACGCCGAGTATTGATTTCCTAAAAAGCCATGCCACTTCCTTTAGATCCTTAGAATGTGAGTAAGTAGCTACGTTTAATGCAACACAATCTTGCTTGTGCATGTTTATAAATGAGTCATTATGATACATATGGCTTTGAAAGCTTCATGGTACCAGGTCAGGAGATTGGTATCTTTGTAGAGGCTGTCATCAATTCCGTGTACAGAATACAGACTGGACAAAGGTCATATCTGCTCACCAGTTCTGCCTGGTCACCGTCAGGCAGGAGAGCTATTTCCAAATGCATGCTAGTTTAAGAAAAGGGCATCCTCTTAGGGACTCATCTCTGAGGTGGGAACTATTTGCATTACAGTATTTGTTTATTCATGGCTTTCCCAAAGCAGCAAGAGAGTGATTGCAATTTTCCTTCTCAAGAATGCATGAATTTAGTTTTATTAGTTGTTATCTGCGCCTTGAGTTTTAGTTGGAATAACTCAGACAGTCTTGATTTCTTGATCTCAGGAAACAGGTTTTGTAGCTAATCTGCCAAAGGCAATTAACTGCCTTTGGGGCTTTTGGAGGCATCCAGTGAAGGTCAGAACACCAATTCTCACCACGGTATCTCTCCTCAGATACCATCTCTACCTCCAGTGATGGAATTGTATTTATAGCTCTTTATAAATTACGACACTTGTTAAAATTATCTTGGATGAGGAAGTCATTATCCCAGGGAACAACCCTGAAGGAAAAACAGTAACAGAAGCAAAGAGCTGTCTCTTATTAGGGTCAGTGTAGAAGTAGATGCTCGGATGAAGGTAAGGATGGTGGGGGGTGTATTTGGTTGTAAAGGACACCAGAAACCCCATCGTAGGCAATTTCAGAGTGTTGAGCTTGGAAATGGAGGCTTCCTCAGTGACCCTGAGAGAAGGAACAAGGTCAGATGTGCTTTTGTATACACCACCTATGAACAGAGAAAGAGCACCTTGATTCCAAAGGAAGAATCAGCTAACATATTGCCTGAAACTCAGGTGTTGGGATTATCTGATGTATTTTTGATGCTAATTACTGCTTGCTGTCTGACCTACCTTTTGCTTAATAAAAATCCATCCCACCTGGGCAGGGCAGAAGATAGGTGGGGCTAAGAGAGGAAGGAATTCTGGGAAGAAGGAGGACTGTCAAGAAGAGCGAGGACAGAGACCGGAAGTGAAGAGAGGAAGGCCGCCGTGGGAGCTGGAGGAGAAGCAGCTTCTAAACAGCCTTGAATAGATAGTGGAGTCAGGCATAGCTATGCCATAAATACCTTAGAAGACACAGAAAGAGGTGGCCCTTAAAGGTGGAGACAAAACCTGTAGAATCAAAGAAATCCCTGCAGTCGGAAGATGCTGAGATCGGTAGGTGCGCTGCTTGCTCTTTATCACAAATATGAGAAGCCGGGTACCCACGTTTCTTTCTCCTTTTTGGTGACCTGGGCTCCATGGTTTGTGGATCCTTACTTAGAGGCACTGATATACTTTGTGTGTTTGTGGTGTGAGAGTGGATGGAAAGAGGGGGACATTGTTAAAGAAAAAGTCTCTTAATTTTTTTTCTTTTGTTCTGAAAGTTTGTAAGTGAAAGCTAGGAACATCTCTTTTCAAAATGGCCCTAAGGCTGGTTGGGTAATTTTGGTGCTTCTCTGACCAGTGGCTGGTTTCATAAGCATGAGTAAGAGTGTCCTCCCCATTGAAGATGCCTGGAGCATCTGAGTTTCTATTAGCTTCTGAGGCAAGCGACAGGTATGTCAATACTCTATGGGCTTGGTAGACTTTCCTAAATGGAATGGCAGGGACTCGAATTTCTCTAACATGCTACAGGCCAAACTTCTGAATTATTTCCCACTTTCTCAGAGCGCAGTATCTGAGGTCTGGAAGCTTCAGTCCTATTTTGAGTGACCCCAGGAATTACGTAAATACTTGTCTTAACTCCATTTGCCCTAGGTCTATGTTCAGGAGGTGATGTGCTAAGCGCATCCCTGAGTCAGAAGACACCTCCTCATCATGGCATGGCAGTGTGTTGTCAGTGACGGAAACGCAAAGTCAGGTGATGCACCAATACAATGTCTGCTTCATTATTACAAAGAAAGCGTAATCATAATTCACAATGCGGTTTAGGAGCCAAATCTGAGGTTTGAATTTAGTGTCAGCCGAACAGTCTGGCTGAGATTATCTGGCCTCATATTTCTGTGTTCAGAAACAGATTGCAAAATGACCTCATGACCCCTTCCCTCTTTCCTTCCTTCCTTCCTTCCTTCCTTCCTTCCTTCCTTCCTTCCTTCCCTCCCTCCCTCCCTCCCTCCCTCCCTCCTTCCTTCCTTCCTTCCTTCCTTCCTTCCTTCCTTCCTTCCTTCCCTCCCTCTCCATCTCACTCTCCCCAGCCCCCCACCCCCATTGCAAATAAATGCATTCATAAGGAGAGAGGTTCACCAAGCAGGATTTCAAGATACGACTAGTTCCTGTTTTCCTTGGCTTCTCCATTTTGGCGTGGGGACACAGGTACTCTTAACTGCTGTATAAAATAGAGGAATGTAGCCTGTACCTGTATTTTGGAGCAGAAAACAGTTTTGAAGAGGAGCTGTTTCCTATTTCCCAGAAGTCCTCATGATCACTGGGTACAGGAAGTACGGGTATCCATCTTAGGGGATGACTGAAAGAGAAGGAAATACTGCTAAAAAGGTAAGCCTGTAGACGTTTCTGAATTTATTCAGGGGAGAGTTCTGGAGGCTTACCCTAGAAGACACACAGTAGAAATGAAGTAGAAAGAATATTCGGGTAGTGTTTTAAAGGAATCTTTCCAATACTCATGCCCATTAAATATCATACTTTCTATTTTTTTTTTTTTGGTGGGGCATCCTTTGGTATGAAAATGAGATGGATCCAAGTGGATGTCTGAGCATAAAGGTACCCTCTTCTAATCACACAGCTGGTAGGTGACAACTCCTACCTCGACTGCCACAAGCACAATTATTTTCAACGTCAAGATGCTCATATCCAGCTGTTTTCTCCAATGATCTCTTCAGTTACACATCTCCCAGCAAGTCTTGTGTCCCGGTATGAACCATCAAACTTTCTAAACAATTGTGATTCACTAGGTCATGGTGTGATTAATTCTAGTTTTTTGGCTTTTTTTCTTCTTCTTTTTGTATGACATTTGAATCAACTCTTCTCCCCCCCCCCCAACCAGGAGTTACAGCAATGAGAGAAATGAAATCCATGCTTATTACTACTCACTGTACATAAATCATCTTGCCCTTGGTGAGTGGATAAGTGGCTATTTGTAAAGTGGAAATTGAACGTGGTCAGCACATACAGGAGCAGATGCCAATGAGTATGGAATGGAAGCAATGCTTCCTGAAAGCTTGTTCTAACAAAGTCTAAATCCCCGACCGCAGTTGCTGCAAAATGTTGCGGGCTCAGAACTTGTCCAGGAGTGAGGAATGATAGCTTTGCCAGGCTGACTGTGAATGTTCCAGCCACTCGAAGCCAGTTCAGGGGACTTTGAGCACCACAAGGGACACGTGGTGATCATCATGCAGGGCTGAGTAATGGAGGGTAAAGTCTCTGGAGGGAACTGGTTCCATTAGGAGCTCCCAGGAAGTTCCTATTAGGAAATGGCGAGTCTCTGGGGAATCTGGGAATAGATGCGTGAGCCATCTACTAGGTAGGCAGACAGAGTTTGTGGCTGATCATGGCATCCAGTCAAAGGTCTTTCTGCTCTAGAACACCTTCCATATCAATTTGTTTTCAGTTTCAGATGTTTCTTCTGTAGAGGAGAATGTTCTCGGGGAAGAGCTCTTCAGTGGCAAATAAATTCTGTTTATTACGAATTGTTAAGCTACATTAGCAAGGTAATGGTTTTTATACAAATCATTCATATTTATAGCTTAGCGTTTTAAGTCCCCTTTCTGTTCTAATATCTGCAACCAGTTGTGTTCACTTGTCTCTCACCTTTACATGAATATAATCAAGGTCTTTACAAAGACAAACTGTGACTCTACTTATTCCTGTTACTAGGAAAGAGCCCCAAAATACAAAAAGTGAGATTGAAATTGTCACTACAGTGAAAATTGTTTCACTTGAAGAACAGAAAAGGCTTCTGTTTTTAATATCATTGTTTAGGATAGTTTGTAAGGATAAACCCCAGAGTCAGCTCGGGAAACAGGTGACAGGAATTCAAACTGCAATTTACCATCAGCTTCTAAAGCTGGGAAGTAAATTGGTGAGGTGATATTGATGGGTGAAACATATTTATTCGGAAGAATTAAAATTAAAACTCCCAGCAGGATGATTAATGGCAGGGCCAGAAGGATCAGCATAATCCATGGAAAACTCTAGAAATCATGAGTTCTCACTCAAGCTGTCTCAGGTTGTAAAAGGGGAGAAACAACGAACTGACAGTCGTTAAATCAAGCTGCATATTGTGTGAGCTGTGCTGTGTGACTTAAGTGAGTAAGACGAATCCAGGCGAGCTGTCTGCTGTGCAGTCACCCCTGGAAAGCGATGTGAGTTTTCCAGCTTGAAAATGCCAGAGGTCTGACACTCTTATGGCATGCAGCACTTCCCAGATTTCAGTGTGTTTACAGATTTCCTGGGAAAGCTTGTTGAGGGTTTGTTCTCCTGCAGTAAATGATGCTGTTGGTGTAGGTAGGGCCATGGGAGACAACACTGAGGAGGAGAGACCTAAGGGTCCTTCCGAGGAAGCAGCGTGGAGATGTCTTTTGCTTCCCTTCTTCTGTCTGCATTCATCTTACTGGAAATAACAGTGGACATCACAAGTGAAAATGGCTTCTCTTCTCCCATCATCCCTTTACACTTCCTTTCAGTTTGTTTCCTTAGTGGTTGTAGTAAGTTCCTCTTCTATCACTGCCTCTTATAATGTGCACGCATGCACGCATGCACGCGCGCGCGCACACACACACACACACACACACACACACACACACACACACACACAGACATTTTATTTCCCCCTCCCCCATCTCCTTTACTGGGATCTCTGTAATTCTATGGAACTTCCAGTAGAGGTCATGGTCTTGTTATAGAAATACTTTCTCCTTTCTTTTGCCGAGAAAGGACTCTGTGGCTGCAGGGACATTACCCTGTGTCAGGAGTAATGCCAAGAGACCAGTCACCTCCAGATTCACTGGTCTGTACACCATAGCACCTCTGTTACAAAGTGGGATGCCTTCTCCTTTCTTCTGGTGGTCTCATCCAGTGTTCGAATCAAGCATGCTTTCCAAGTCACCTGGAGTGAATGAAGAGGAGAGAGACAGAAGCATCTTGCTGTGCCACAGAGATGACGTCTGGAGTGTTGGCATGCTAGGGACACACTGATGGGAGGTGCCACACAGTGGCTATTGCTTTTCTTACAATTCTAGATCTTAGAAGAGTGAGATGATGACACAAATAAGTTGGATTCATGCAGAAACCCAGGACGGTCTCTACCCCAAGCCTCCTTTGTCGTGTGTTTATTCCTTTCTATTTTCACACTGCCTTCCCTCTGGATGGAGTCAAAATGTATTTTAAAAACACACCAGTCAGTGGATCATCACCTACCCTGAAAACCTCATTTCTGTTTCATTATTTCTTGGAAGAGGCAATCGTCAAATACAATTATATTTAAGATATGGAGGGTTAAGCTTCCCACAAATGAATATTTGAGGGGGTGCGATTCAGTTCGTAGCATTTAATGCACAAAATGTCCTAATAGATCAAGACTTCATTGATGAATTTAGCTATAACTTGGGAAGCATAAGAGAAAATGTCTTTACCACCATGAGCTGAATTCAAATAAAACTGAGTTCAGGTAAAAATGATTTTCTTTCACCTAAGCAGCTGTTTGTTTTTAGCAGGGGATATACACTAACGGCTGCTCTCAGAGCAAAGGCAAACAGAAAGAAGGTTCTGCAGTGACAGGCCGAAGGCAAAGTTTGCTCTTCTGCTCCAGGCTCTAGCAGTTTTCTTTATTTTACCTCCCCACACCATGAGTTCTGTCACAAATCCTTTGTTCTTTCCAGCTTGCTGAGCTTTCCTTTTTTCTCGAAGTCTTTCTGGGTCACATGAATTGAAACTTTCTGTTCTCTGAGTTCATTAACTCACTCCAAAAATATAGATCATTGCTCCCAGTATATTTGGAATGCCCTGGGAGTACCACCTGGGATATATATGTTAGTCTGTTCTCTCTGCTAACTTAGCATAATGGAATAGAAATGTTGGTCAGCAGTGTGGGGCCTCCTGCTGCTACAGAGCAGCTTGAGGAGCGATCCTGTGGGGGATCAGAGGAAGACTGATCTCTTGTCTGTTTATTTGGTACTTACTCACATGTGCCAGTAACCCTCTCATAAATGACTGAACTCTCACCTCTGCATTTCTCACAAAGCAATGACTGCTGTACAGAAGCCTTCCTTCAGAGACTGACCTGCACGGGATGCTGTCCTTTCCAGACACGTGTTAAGGGGTTATTTTGTAAAGTGGGACATGTACAATTTGCCTGAAGTCTAACAGGGCTCACACAGCCCCATCGCAGAGGGCTCCTGTGCCAGCAACAGAAAGTTCTATAAATGGCTGAAGTCCAGTTACAGACTTCAGAATTACACAGGATTTGCTTGTTACTTTAAAAGGCATCAAAGAAGCAAGAGTAGATGTTTCAAATTAACGTTTTACTCCCATCTTTCTAAGAAAATAGTATACATCTCGGTCACCACTGGCTAATAGTATTTCTGTCCTATTTCTCTCTCAGATGTTGAGGGTTTTTGTGCTGATTTTCTTCCAACACTTCTAGCTTCTTTTATCTCACTGCTAATTGATGTTAGAATGGTCACTTCCGGTGGAGCCCGTCCTAATTATGAGATTCTAACTTTGCTCTGTGTCTGTTCCTAATATAAATTCTTCATTAGTTTATGCCAGAAGCTTTCCTAGTATATCTAAGAGCTTTGCTTTTTAATCTGATTATTAGATCTTGTGGTTTTTTTTCATTCCATCTTGAGCATTCTAATAGCTACATTAACAAATTTCAGTTTGCTTTAGTGGTTGAAAAGTCTTTTAGTTTTATCCAAAATTAAATACTATCCTCCCAGCAAAGAACCACAAATATTAAATGATCTCATCTATTTTTTTGTCACTTGAAGATATTATTTAACTAAACATTGAAGTTCCTAAATTAATTTATAAGGCCTTTGTTCTTTGTTTTTGAAGACTTAATTTTTTTTTTTTACAGGATCTGTCAAATCTTGAATGACGGATGAGGAGAGAGAACTTGGGTATTCCCCTGCATCAGAGCTCTTCTGCCAACCTTCGTGGCTGCCTGTCTTCCTTTTCTTAACTGACTCCCACTGAGGTAAATTGGCTTAATTTGCCTGCTCTGGTTCTTTTCATTGAGTATTCTCAGCTTTGAGATGATGCGATGGGGCGAATGGTGTGTCTGAGAGCAGCTGTCAAAAGCTCCACTGCCAGGAAATCAAACTTGAATCTAGTATGAGCAAAACAGAATTGTCCAATCAATCCCAGATATCCTTTTCTTGTGAGCTAATTAGCATTCTATTCAATGTTTGTGCAAACTGACTCTCACACAACTTCCTTAAGCTAAAGTAGACGTGAGTTTGGTTTAGAAATCTATTTGAGGGACTTTATTCACCAGAACAAGGAACAAGAAAGTGGCCGAATAACAAGCCTGCCTCCATCTTAGGCTTAAAATTAATCTTACAGTAAAGACAAAGTGTGGTCATTCCTGTTCATGATTAAAACCTCTGTTTTGCAAGGATTGGGCTATGCCCTATCTGTAACCTTAACTGCAAATGGCTCTGTACTGCCTGTTCCAGGAATGGCAATCATGTCTTTATATATTTTTTAAAGTTGTTTATAAGCATCTTGCAAGCTTACCCTTGTTTCAAAAGCTTATATGACCACCTACAACTACCATATTTTGATTACTTGTTATGACTGGCTTTTTATGCCCAGCCTGCAGCCATGTCTTTGTTTGTTTTAGGATGCCATTAGGACTAACTTGCTATGATGTTCTGCTCCTGCAGCCATGCCTATTTTGTTCACCAAATCCTCCATTTGGAAGCTCCCTTACCCCTGAGATATAAAAGCCTTATCTTCCTTTAATTAAATGCTGACCTCTCCAATCCCATCTTAGAGGGAGGCAACCCGTGTACACAAATTAAAAAAAAAACTTGATTTAGTTAATTGCTTGCTTTAATAACTTGGCCATGATGATTTGGATCAGTGGTCTTTTTCCTCCCATGTTTGGTATTTACATTACCTCTGTAGATTCTTTTTATGCATGGTGTGTGCTGGGCTTCCTGTGTCCCAGCAGTTACTGTTGTAGTAAAAGTTTGGATGAAAGTGGGTACTCTGTGTAGGAGCTACTTACGAGGCTTATTTGGCAATTTAACACAAACTGCATCTGTTTCCTTAGGGAGAACACATTCTCTGTTTCCTTTAATCTTTTTTTAAAAAATAAGATATGACAGTATATATTAATGGAGGGCAAGAATAAATCATTTGGTTTAAGTGTTAATGATCATCTAATAATAAGATGTGAAAGGATTATATTAGAAATGCAGAATTGGGCTACTTATTAAGAGTGGCATGCTATCAAATTATAAGCCTGAGAGGGCATAGGGATAATTACAGCCATCTAGATATGAAAGAAGCTAAAAACCCTTTGATAGTTTATTTTATTATTTTGCTGTGAGATATAACCAAATAAGGTTGACTTAGAAAATGTCTGCTATGTGGAAAAAATAAAATGTATTAGCATTTAAATGATACCCCCATCTTTTAATACTTTCAGGTAATTTTTAGAGGAATTTCACATGTTTGATATCTTTGTTATACATAGAAGCCTGATTAATATGCTTTTAAAGTAGTAAATTATTTGCTGTAGATGATTATTAGAGGCAATTATAATACATTTCCTAATTGCTCATTGCAAAGCATGTTGTGAAATATGTACTAGGGAAGTTTTTATTTACTGTATGATGAGCAAAGTGGTCAGCAACCTGAGTATAGGAACTCAAAAGTGGGACTTCAAGTCTTACCTGAACCTTTAAAGTGGCTCCTTATGGAAGTTCCTTTACCAATAGAACCAGCCACTTGGGCAATCACATTAAGTAGCTTCTTTGAGCCTTTTCAATGACCTTGGTCTACTTCGTTGCTTTCTGTCACCTCCAATTTTGCTCAGTCTTCCTTTGCTCTAATGCTTTCATTTTTTTTCTTGGCTTTTTTTTTTAAATCAGTGTCTCCTTCCTTTAAAAAATCTTGAAATACATTCAGCCCTAATTAGTCTAATTAATTTGTAAGCTCTCCAACTCATTGCAACTTGGCATTAGTTCCTACTATTGAAGCAAAATCGATCTTAAGTACTAAATGCAGAAGCCATTTGTTTTCCTGTCAATGTCTTTCCAAATATGTGGGTCTGATGTAGTGAATATCTGTTTTTGGTGAGATACTATTAAACTCTGCTCTGTTATACTCTGTAATTATTAGTGATATGCCATTTCTTAGGTAATATTTCAGGGTGACCTTTCATCATCTTTAGCCAGGACCACAGAGAGATGCCTAGTATGTACACAAGTATGTACACATATGTATAGCTTCCCAGTTTACACTTACTATGTTAGTAGGCTGTTTTCCTTTTAGTGAAAATAGATTTTTTTCCCCACATACTATATCCTTTCTATGGTTTCCCCTCCTTTTACTCTGCCTAATTGCTTTTCACTTCCCCTCCTGTTTGGATCTACGCTCTTTCTGTCTCTCTTTAAAAAAATAAACAGGCATCCGAGGGATTATAATATGTTATTAATATATTATAATATAATAGGCAAAACAAAGCTAACAGATTGGGATTAAATAAAACAAATAAGCAAAAGGAAAAGTGCCCAGGAAAATACATGAGAAATAGAGACCCACTCATTTTTGCACACTCAGGAATCCCATAAAAACACTAAACTGGAAGCCATAATATATACACAAAGGACCTGATGAAGACGCATGCGGGCCCTGTGCGTGCTGCCTCCATCTCTGTGAGTTTGTAGGAGCTTTCGTTACGCTGATTTAGAGGGCCTTGGTTTTTGTTTTGTTTTGCTTTGTTTTTGTGTCCTTCATTCCCTCTTATTTTTACATACTTTCTGCCTCCTCTTCCACAGTGTTCCCTGAGCTCTCAGGGAGACATCCCACTTAGAGTTGACTCTTCCAAGGTCTCTCATTTCCTGCATAGTGTCTGGCTCTGAGCCTCTGTATTTGAGGAAGCTTCTCTGATGATGGCTGAGGAAGCAGAATATCGTTAGGAGTCATTTTAATTTTTGTTTTGTTTTGTTTTACAGTAGTATTTGGATTGCTTTAACAACTCTGAGTGCTTTTGCTAATCTAATTGCCATGTGACCACTCAGCACCACAGAGAACCTGACTTGTTAGTTTTGCTTTGCTTTTGGATAAATTATCATGTTATTTAAATCCAAGATTACAAGGCACATGTATGTTGGCCTTAAGAACAAAGCATTGTAATAAAGTTAGGGCTCTGATTGTTGAAACAGGCTTGTCATTCCTTATGACTCTGCCAAACTCTGTATGTATTTCTGGATGGAAGGGGTATAATTTATATATCAATTATGTTCTCTCTTGTGAGAGTATAGTTTTATAATTATTAAGCACTGAAAAACACCATAGATATCATATCTCCATGCGCTGCTGGGAGAGTGCACACTGGCTGACATTTCTTGTAGGGTTGCAAAGTTTATAGCCTCATTTTCTATGATCATGGTAGAGTGTGTGAAAAGTGCTCTCAGAGTCTCTGGGACCCTGAAAACAGGACACATGGTCTTAAACACATGGTTTAAATATCTGTATCACTTCATGTGATAATAGTATCAGATGGCTGAAAATTCAAGATCTTTAGGGGAACTTATGCCATGGGACCCTGAAGAGAGTCCTGAAAGAACAGGAGGATGCTCATTGCTGTTCTGTGTAGTCTCAAGAGGATATTTAAAGACATTGTATCTCTTCACATGACATGGGAAAGTTCTGTGAAGAGTCCCAGGGATGATGTCTCTCATGTGGAAAACTCTCATCATTGTTGGTGGTAGATGGAGCTGAAAGGTCTTTCTGGAACACAAGAAAGAGAAGGCGGAGAAAGAAACAAGATTCCTAAGGGAAGAATGCTTGGACAGAGGATACAAGGACCCTCTCAGAAAAGCTGTCTCACCACACATAACCCTGGTTAAGCCTGAGAGAAGAAAGAGACAGCCTTGAAAGAGTTTGGGAGTGAAGTTCAGGAATAAATTTTATTGAAAAACTTATTACATATTTTAGCACAAATTTAATTCGTAGCTGATTAGCATACTGAAAAAAAGCTTCATTACTGAAGATGACAGAAAGTTGATTGAATTGGGCCAAGTTGTCACTAAAGAAACTTCCATCTAAAAGAGAAAAAAATGGCTTCATCAGAGAACATCTGGAGTCAATGATTGGAGAAATAACTGGTAAATGTTTACTCCTTAAAATCCTTAGATACCCCAATAACCCATTTGAAGCATTTTGACTCTTGAAAAAGCTGCATATGTATTTATTATAGATCATGTATCATCCTCTTATTTATCCAAAGAAATATTGTCTTGAATTTAGGAGACTTTGCCTTTAACTTGTCTATAGATAGACTTAAGTAGTCTATAGATAGTCTTGCTTTTCCATTTATCATTTTAAAAGTGGGATAAATTGAAATGTTAGCTTCAAGAAAACCATACTGGTAAAGAAATCAAAGACATAACATTTTTTTCTTTTCCTTTCTTTCTTTCTTTCTTTCTTTCTTTCTTTCTTCCTTTCTTTCTTCCTCTTCCTTTTCCTCCTCCTCCTCTTTCTTTTTCTTGTTGTTTTGGTTTGGTTTGGTTTTTGAGATAGTGTTTCTCCATGTAGCCTTGACTGTTCTGGAACTTGCTCTGTAGACCAGGCTGGCCTCGAACTCATAGAGATCCACCGGCTTCTACCTCTAAAGTCCTGGAATGAAAGGCGTGTGCCACCACCAACCAGCTGCTGGCTTTCATTTTCAAGCATATGCCATCTTACTGCTTTCGAGGAAGTAAGGGACCAATAGCTTGAATTACTGACCACACCAAATGTCCAACTCCACCAGTCCATCATTTTTCTGAAGTGGAACTAAATTAAACAGCCTTTCCCTTAGGATGCTCCTGTAAATTCGTGTCCTACGTATGTGTTTACTGGTTTTGTTTGTGACACTCTTGTTTTTTAAGGAGATTCTCAGAGAGAGACAGAGAAATGCTGTTGGCAGCTCATATCTGAAGTGGCTGCCAATTTGCAGGGAAATATTCTTTGGAATTTGTCTTTGACTTGCCAGATGAATTTCTTTACTTTATTATCTAAGGGGTGGGGGGAGGATTCAATGGATCTGTACCAGCCTCTAAAGATCTCATGCAACTCTGTGTTGATGAGCCCTCTTGTAGAAAATCATAATCAAACAGATTTACCATCTAACATCTACAAACTAGAAAGCATTTGACAGACTGTTTTCAGAATTTCGAGAGAACCCTGGTGCTTAGTTAATCTCGGGCCAATGTAATTTTCTTTGTTTTGACAAATGTACCCTGGAGTTGTGATAATAATAATGGAGAAAGATTTTATGAGGGTTATGAAAATTTTATCTTTGTAACCCTGATTAATCTAAGTGTAAAATTCCTACAAATAAGAACCTTATTATTTTTAGCTAGTATTCCAGTCAGTCAAGTATATCAACACTGATCAAAGTGTTGATGAAAACTTTGTAGCTCTGGAGCTCTCATATTCCCTCTAAGACTGTAAAGAGGAACAAACAAGAAGGAATGTGAAGATGAACAATTAACACTAAAGAGCACTGGAAAAGACATAGGTTCCTTAAATATATAAGCATATGCAAGGAATCTAAGTGGAATCCCCAAATAATAAGGGTGATGACGCCTCATACTAGACTATGCCACTATGGCACTGCTGTAGATCACAGAGTTTATAGCAAGGTGATATTGATGATAACTTTCTCCTCTACACACAGTATCTTTCACTGGTGTGGGGGAATCTTCCAGTTTGGTACCAGTTTGGCTCCTTTGTACTTGATGACAAAAGTTAGTATTGTCTTCAACAATATAGCCTTACCATCAGGTTGTGGAAAACAACCAATAGCCTTGACAATAGCCTATGATGTCTGGAAGGTTCCTTGGGAACCCCTTGACCAAGAGCTCAACAAAATGTAACTAATTCCTGGCACTGAATGTTTGATTTGGTGGATAAGATAGATAAGAAGTGAAACTAAAAGATGAGAAGGGAAAGTAAATGTAGGGTTTACCTATAACCAAGACTCTATATGCAATTCATAACCACTATGAAAGGGAAGATGAATTTTCTACAATGGAGTATTACTGGGTGTATTCATGGTAGACCTCAGGCCCAGGAGTATTATTCATGTAACAAAAAGAACTCAACTGTATTTTTGTGGATCTTTTGTTTTGGCATTTTTGTATTATTGGTCTTTTTGTTTAATTTTTCATTTTTTGTTGTGGGTTCTTTGTCTATTTTTAAAATTGTTTTTATATTTAAAGAAAGAGAAAGCAGGGGGACAGAGAAAATAAAGTTGGATGGTTAGGGCAGTAAGGAAGATAAGGGAAGAATTGGAGGAGGGAAAAATATAACTAAATATTTCGTGTAGAAAATTTTAGTTAAAAAAAATAAACAAAACAGTTTGTCTCTGCTGAGAATTACTCAGATAAGACAAGCTACAAAGAACATTCACAGGCAAGCCCAGCCGCCTTGATGCAACAGTGGTCAGCAGAGCTCCCTGGGAGAGGCAAGGACCACCTGAAAAGATGCTCTCCAACCTGTTGATCTGCCTGCAGGCTACTCTAGTGAGTCAACTGTCTTTGGGTGATTTCTGCTCCCGTAAATAATCCTTGTCCATATTTCTGTAAGTAGCCTTCGCAAAACTTACTTGCTCACTAAGTTGGACTTTTGTGGTATCCATACTTTGGTCTTGACTTCTGTTTCCTATCTGGGGTGAGTTTGTTCACATCTCTACAGGAATAGGGCCATGTAACACATTTCAGGCTCTAAAGTTAGTCCTAGAGACAAAGCTTTTCATAGAGACAAAGAACAACATAGGGATGGAATAAAGAGAGGGATGTTCAGATAATTTTATTTTCCTACTTTTTTTTTTAAAAAAATCATTGCTGCAGTTACTATTTTCTCAGAAACAGAAAGAGGAAAGCACCTCACTTAATTAAATTCTTGGTAATTAGCTCTTAAGTAGGTTTAAATGACCTACCATAAATCTCCCTTGGGCACTTTTGCCACTGTCTACTTTTGTCACCATCAGCCTAACATTGTTTTGTTTCTAATTGCCTTCCAGGAAGGTAACTGGGACTTCATTCAGGAGAGGATTTACATTATTCCTCTCATTTTCTCATAGAAACGTTTTCCCTCCACCCATTTCCCCTCAGGCATAAACCAGTCAGTATGGATTTTTCTTACCTATGCTTCCCTAATTATAGTGTTGTACTCGTCTTGGGCCACACTCAGCTAACCTGGTTTTACAAAGCTAAGTCAGAGGGAATAGAATCTGGTACAGGTGAGATAGTGCTGGAACTGTGCATCATATCTTGGGTGACTTGCCGATTAATGATGGATAAATGGGAAGAAAATGGAACTGAAATTTTGTGTATTTTTTTTTCATGTTCTTGGATACTTAATTTAAAAAATTTTCACTAACAAACTTGGTTGTTCAGCTAGTTCTCTGGTTCTTCATTTTGTAAACCTTTTTTGTGTTCCTCTTTGTTTTGTTATTCCTATTCTTTCTTTTTCTTTTTTTTTTTTTTTCAATACAGCTCTCTGCACTTTCTCTTAGAATGCCTCTCACAGTTCTGCTGAGGTGCATGCTGGTATGCTCTGCTGCCTAATTCTGTTTTCATTTGCATGTCTCATCTCCTTGGAGTGAGATGTCCTCTATCCTCTCAGGGTGTCCTGTCAGTCTTCGATGATGCTTGGCCCTCCTCTGGTTAAAGGCAAGAGTTGTGGTCATTCTTCTTTGTGTTTTGTGAAACTCAACACTTTTTCTATTTTCTTTTATTTTCAAATCTTCTAACTCTATGACCTTCCAAATATATCTCACAGGTGTAGATCACTTCCTATGATATCATTTTCCCCCAATGTGGAAATATATATTTTAAAATGTCCATAATCCTGTTGTGCTTTCCATGATACTTTCAAGGAAGTTCAAAGTTCTTAGCATACATTCCCTGGACATCTCTAGTTATATTTCTATGTTTGCTACATGCATTTAAAATATACAATTTTATCAGCTTACACTACATCTTGTCTTTTTGTACTGTTTTTTAATAGTAGATTGCTAATCTCAAAGCGATGAATAGTATTGCGTTGAATTATTTTTCTCCATTATAGGTGAGATCTTATTGTTTTATCCTTTACTGTCCTTGTCCTTGTAGTAAATTTGACTTTAAAAACTGTTTAACCAATTTTGTATTGCTATGTGACAGTCATGCTTTGTTTCTGGCTGCCTTATTTGTTTTTGTTTGATTTTAAAGCTGCGTTGTTAGTATGTCTTCAGTTTGTCTATTTTCTAAATTTTTTTGTTATTTGTCTGCTTGTTTGTTTTCACCTTACACTTACTCATTATGGCATATTTATAAAAGCTCTGTAAATCATGTCAGAAATAGGACTCTTTGTTTTCTATGTTCTGTCAACTTATTTTATTATCTGGATCCAGAGTTTTCTTTGTGACGGTGTATTTATAATTTCTTGTTCACATTATGGAAAGCTTATTGAAATTCTAGAGCTTTCTATTTCTCCCTCAGCTGGGGTAGTGAGAATTCTGTAATTTTCGTTTCTTAAAACAAAACAAAACAAAACAAAGACATATTATAAGGATATGTTTTCAGGGAGTCATGTGGAAGAGTTAGGGGAAGGATTGGGGGAGCTAGAAGGGTCAAGGATATTACAAGAAGACCTACACAGCCAACCAATCTGGGCCCCTGGGGCCTCACAGAGACTTAACCACCAACCAAAGAACATGCATGGACTGACCCTAGGCCTTCTGCACATATGAAACGGATGGGCTGCTTGGTCCTCACGTGGATCCCCTAACAATTGGAGCAGGAGCTGTCTCTGATTTGGTCTCTGTTGACTCTCTCTGGATCCCACTTCCCTGGTAGGGCTGCCTTGTCTTGCCTCAGTGAAAGAGGAAGCAGTTAGTCCTGATGAGACTTGATGTGCCAACATGGGTCGCTATGGGGTGGGGGGAGGAAGGGGGTATGGAAGAAGTGGGTGGGAGGGTGGGGCTGGGAAAGAAGAGGGAGTGTGGTTGTGGTTGGGATGTAAAATGAACAAATAAGTAATGAAGAAAAAGAAAAACTACAAGAGAACAAAAAAAAAATCAGAAAGGGGAAAATGTAGTGAGGATTTTCTAATTTTGTTCTCTTCAAAAAACATAGAAATATTTTAAGAATATGTTTTTGTTTTAATCCCAGTTGTGAGGATACGAGGCTATTTCACAGCAGCTGATTATGATTTGTCTTGTGCTCTGGCAGGGGCATAGTTTTGCCAGCTGCAGATAGTTTCTGTAAATGTGTGTGATGTTTGCAGTTCTGGGAACTGTTCAGAGGGTATATAAATGCTGGGGCCCTGAGAAGCAGGGTGGCTGTTGGTGGCTGGTTGGACGCGGTGGGTAGTGGTTTGTCAAGTCATCATGCACAAAGAAATGACAAGAAGAAATTAGATTTAGTCTGACAGCAAAGATCAAAACTTGCCTCAAGGAACTCAATGACTCTTATCAGCAGGAAGTAGTCTAGTGATGACACTGACCCCTTTCCCCTCCATCCTTTTCCTCCTGCTCCTGTCTAGTGTTAGGGAGTTAAAAGGGAAGAAGTAAAGGCCTGGATAAAGGTGGAAGAGAGAAAGAAACCCACAAAGTAGCAAACACTGGTTACACACTCGTTTTAAAAAGTTAAATCTGTTTTTAAAAAAACTTTATTCCGCACTTAAATTTTCATTTATTGGTCTATATTACAGTGAGTCCCTTTAAGATTTTTACTTTATAATTTTCCTTCTTCTTCTTCTTCTTCTTCTTCTTCTTCTTCTTCTTCTTCTTCTTCTTCTTCTTCTTCTTCTTCTTCTTTTTTTTTTTTACAAAGTGTTGATCTGGGCCTTATTCTTAATTTATCTCAGCAGTTTAACTTGTTATTATTTTTCAGAGTATCATACTTATCTTTTAAAGTCTTCTCTGTCATATCTTTGTTTTATATTACAATTTATTATACCATTGAATTTACTTTGGTTTTGTTGTTATTTATTTCCTTTTATGGCCTAATTTTAATGTTTCATTTTATGAACTCAGTTGATTCACATTAATTTTTATAATAAATGCATTTGGACTTATTTTGTGATTTCTTTTTTGTTCCATTATATTTTGGGTATTGTTTTATTTTTTGAAGGGGTACTATTTTCTCCTCTTTTTTTTTTTTTTTACATTTTCCTTTCCTGTTTCATATACAAATTACTGACCTCTAGAGGAAAATATATCTCATTTCTGTAATTTAGTGATTTTTACAGACAATATTAATTTTAAAAGTTATTACTCGTTCAAGTTAAAAAGGATGAAATTGTAAGAGTGGTAGGAAAGAAAAAGAAGACATGACTCATAGATTCATAATAAGTGGATAAGAGTAAATTACAGCAATAAATTGGTAAGAATAAATAGTAAAATAGTCTAGAAAAATATAGTTATCAAATGAGTTCAAATAATAATAAATTCATATCAAGAAAATTGAATAATGGTTAAAGTTTATGTGTCAAAATATGAAGAGACTCATGCAGTCTCCTGAGGATTTGGCATGATATTGTATCTGGCATAATATTAATTTACTGAATGAACTTCAAGGATCTCTAAAGAATGAAATAGTGTTTTACAGTAAATGTGGGCATTTGCTCTTTGGGAGCAATGGTAATATGCACATTAGCTTTAAAACAGGAGCAGAGAATGTGTTCCAACACACTTTATTGTGCTAATAAAATGTTAGCACAAAAAGATAGAGTATTTTTTATAAAGAAAATTGTAGAAGAATTTAGATTATGACATACTTGCTAATATCTTTGTAAAGCAGATGTAAGCTAAGACAGCCTGGTCTACAGAGCAAGTTCCAAGACACCCAGGGCTACACAATGAAATCCTGTCTCAAAAAAGCAAAAATAAAACAAACAAACAACCTAACAAAAAACAAAGCAAAAAAAAAAAAAACCCAATAACAACAAAATCAACCAACTAACCAAACAAATCAGAGCTAAGAAGTATAAACAAATAACAAAGCAGGATGGCCAGACAGGATTTAACCCAGGGGTATAACAAAGTAAGAGGGAAGAATAAAGCACACCCAGCAGATGCATGGAATCCAGACAAACAACAGAGCACCTACAAAAAGTCATAGTGCTTTAGAAATAATTTTATTTTTACTTGGTAGAAGGGACTACCAATAATCTATAGAAACTCTATAATAAGTCTAATGTAAGCATTTCCTTTAAAAAAGGAACCAGATAATTCTCATTGGATCTCATTTGTTCTCTTTTATATCTTATTGAAAAATTTATGCATTATTCCTTTCTGGATTGTTTATTTTATTAATAATTCACGTTACATCCTAGTTATAGTACCCTCCCTCATCTCCTCTGTTCCATACTCCTTCCCTGGTTCCCCCTCCCTTCTGCAACTCCCCAGACAAGGGGAACCCTCAAACCCCACCCACCCCAGCACATCAAGTCGCGTCAGGACTGAGGGCATCCCCTTCCCCTGGGGTCCAGCAAGGAGAGTGACAAAAAAAGGCAGTAGCAGAGTGCATGTCAGAGCCAATCCCCACTTCCCTCACTAGGGTACCCACGTGATGATCTAACCGCCCATTGGCTACACCTGTGCAGGGGGCCCAGGTCCAGTCCTCGCATGGTCCCTGCTGGAGCCTCAGTCTCCACAGCACACCCGCCCTTTCCCTGGTTGGTTGGCTGTTCAGGTCCTCCTGTGGAGGAGCTCCTGTCTCCTTGGAGTCCTCCATCCTTCCCTGGACTCTTAAGACTCCCGTGCTCTACCCCATGTTTGGCTGTGTGTCTCTACATGTGTTTCCGTTAGCTGTTGGGTGGAGCCACTCAGAAACCAGACACGCTAGGCTCCCATGCGCAAGCAAATGAGAGAATCTTCTTTCGTGGGTGGGTTTCAGGTTGGGCCAGGCGCTGGGGGGACATTTTCTCAGTCTCAGCTCCATCCCTGTTCTTGCATACATTCCAGTTTCTCTTTAGGTCCTAAAAGTCTTTTGCCTTTTTTCTTTTTTTTTAAAGTCACCAGAATTTGTCCTCTAAAATGACTCATGTCAATAATATTTCCTGACTCTGGAGAGTTCAAAGTATGCTGTACTTTACACCAATCTTCCGAGAGCTTGGATGGGTGCACAGTCCCTGGACTGTGCTTACTCGCCTCTTTTTCCTCCTTTGCAGACTGTCTAGATGTTCTATTGCCTGCTGCAGTAAAGAATATGATTCCAGTGTGGTCTTAGCTTCTTTACGAATGATTTTCCTTTCCGGGTATGGTGTGCAAATGGCTCTCGGCTTTAACTCCAATATCTTTTTAAATGTATGTCTCTATTTTTACTGTTAGGAATCAATTTTTCCTCTGGAAACTAAGAGTACCCCATTTTTCTTTTTTACAATGTGATCACATTCTTTCATTATTAAAAAAAAACAACAACAACCAACTTTTGGCCTTTCACTGTTTTCACACCTCCCTCGGCTATCTGTTTATCGTTTATACCTTTACTTAATTCTTAAAAGTCTACTGGTTTTTCTTTGTTCATTTTTCTTATTCTAATGCTTGCCCTGCTTTCCCCAGTGGATTCCTTGTTATTTGGTTTTCATTTCCGAATGTTACTTTTTGTTTTGCTTTATTTCTTTATTTTTAAGTTTAAAAGTCTTGCCATTTTGCATTTATGTTTCACAGTATAGTGGTATGGCCCACCTTACAAATCATTTGCACGTTATTTTTTTTTTGAATTACTGTACGCTTCCTTTGTTGATGAGATTGCTTCATTTTTCAACATGCATGTTTGTGTCAGTCCGTACCATTTTATGTTCAAATAAACTCTTAATTTTATAATTGTTTTTGATTTACTAAAATGCTGCAAAGATAGTACGGGAAATTTTGCGCATCTTGTTACCTATATTCCTGAAATGTTGGTATCTATTACTATTCTATGTGGTATGGCTGATGAATCAATGGTGAGGCATGGCCATTAAATAAATACCATTTTATTTAGGTTTATCTTAGTTTTCCCAATATTAATTTTCTTTCAAAGGATCCCGTCCATGGTACCATGAGGACAGCATGTCTGTGTAGGTTCTTCTGGAACAAGACAGTTTCTCATTATGGTGGTCAGTTGTCTGTAGGCATCTTGTTATTTAATTAAAACTAATCTCAGTGGTACTGTGAAATAGTTTATCGATGTGATTAATATCTATAATCAGTATATCTCAAGAAAAGGAGATTACACTTGATATAACAAAATGTTTCTTCAAACGCAGAGTAGACTAAAACAGGTTACATGGATGGGAATTGTGTAATTCCAGGTAGCAGTAAAAGAACTGCAAAACTAAAAGAAGTCATGCTTAATTTTAACTTAAATAATACATTTATGTATTTGTGTGTGTGTGTGTATGTGTGTGTGTGTGTGTGTGTGTGTGTGTGTGTGTGTGCGTGCATGTGCACACGCACTATGGGCATGCAGAAACCCATAGAAGTCAGAAGAGGGCATTAGGTCCCCTTGGGATTGGGTTGTAGGTTGTTGTGATCTACTATGAGATGCTGAGAACTGACCCCGGGTCTCCTGCAAGTGCTTTTAATCACTGAGCCATCTCTCCAACCCTCTTGCTATCTTATATGCTGTTCTTCTTTCTTTGTTCTGTGCTGGGAACCAAACCCAGAAAGCTGCAAACACTAGACAAGTGCTATACCATCGAGGGGGCATCTCCATCCCTCCTCTCTCCATAGAGGAGCATGTTGAATTACATAGTGATTATCCTGGCCTGAAATGGGTTAGGGCAGTAATTGGCAAGGGGTACAAAGACAGCTCCTGGAATGTGTCTAACATTTTGTTTCTTAATTTTTCTGATATTTACAAGTTTATTTAGTAAAAAAAAAGCTGGTGCTAGTACTGTGCACACCTTATGGTATTATTCCCTGTAGAAATACCCCAAGAATATTTTGTATTAATCTTCGGCAATAACTGGTACTCGAATTGGGCAGGCTTTTTTGAGCATCTTTTCTGCTGTGGTACCAGAAGCTTCTGCCACTCACTTGATGCCCTACTTTCCATGTTTCCATGACAAAGATGTGGATTAATTTGCAATTTAGGCACATGATTGTATATCAAAGAATGTTGGAGAATTTTAATAAAATGTGGATTCACACTCTGACAGAACACAGTAATCTATACTTGAATGCGTTTCTCTGAATAAACTTCATAGACAGACAGGTTTGAGAACTTTCAGATTAAACTCCTCAAAAGTCCCAGAGATAATCATTTGGCAAAATGTTGATTTATAATTACATAAATGAAAGTCAGTTTTTATAAAAATTTGACCTTGGTTATTTATGCCTTTGTACTTCGGACTGAGTAGAATCCATACTAAGTAGATAAAACAGCTTGTTTTGATATAGCGATCCTAATGACTCAGGACCTTCTTTTAGAAAATTGTTTAAATTGCAATCAAATTAAATTGTGAAATCTCTTCAAACCATGGCTCCTACACATGTAACTGGAAGATAATACTTGTCACATATGGTTGTTGTAAGATTTAAATGCATGACACTATACAGTGCTTACCATAGTATAATGTCAGATGCTCAGTCAATTTGACGAATGAATTTCAAGGCTCTCTGAAGAGGAAAAGTGTTGGGTTTTTTCCCCCAGTAAATATTGGTATTTTATCTTTTAGAATAGTTCTGTAATTGGAATACCAAGTTGATACAGTTTCCCACTGGCATCAGACACATATTATGGGCTGTGTACACCAGCTATCATAATGACATTACACACATTAGTCATGATAACTTTGAGTGTCCAGTTTTCATTACCGTTGTGATTTTGTAAAACTACTGGCCAGTGTTCAGAGACAATCTAGAGCATGTGATCACTAGCAAGCTAGCTCTCCAAGTGTAAAATTAAATCTCCTCAGTTTTACTTAGCAGCATGGTATAGCCAATGAGCCAACCAGCCCCAGATAATTGAACAAAAAGTAGACAATTGACCTGAAATGCTCCAGTACCTCAGAAGACTAGTTTGGTCATGTCTCTTTAATTTTTCAATTAATCAGTTTGGGATCCAACTTTCTTATTCATCAGGAAGCCTAGAGCATCTCCCTTGTGGCCTCTTTTTACCTCTAAAAAGTCTGAGAAAGTTAGCATCTCATACAGTTCCACAGAGGTTTCTATTATGGGTCTGACTAACTATTTTCACATCTGTCAGCACATGATGTGACTTTTGGATTTTGCTGTGGTTGTTTTCTTTTGTTGTTGTTTGCTTGTTTGTTTGTGTTTTGTCAACTTTGACCTAAGTTAGGGTTATCTGAGAAGAGAGAAGGACAATTGAGAAAATATCTCCATTAGTTGTAGGCAAGCCTGTGTGATATTTTCTTAATTGATGGCTGATGTGAGTAAACTCAGTCCATGGGGAGTGGTGCCACCCCATGCCAAATGGTCCTTAGCTTCATAAGAAAGCAGGCTGAGCAAGGCATGAGAAACAAGGCAGTAAGTAGCATTCTTCCTTGGCTTCTCCTTCAGTTCCTGCTTCCAGGTTCTTGCTTTATGTTCCTGCAATGACCTTGCTGGATGATGAGCCACAACTGTAAGCTGAAATAAACCCTTTCCTTCCAAAGTTGCCTTTTGGTTGTGATGTTTTATCACAGCAAACATTAGTTAGAAGTGGTTTAGTTCTATTATGTCAGAGAAGTAGGACTGAATTACCTGTGCTGTGAGGCTGTGAGGTCAACAAGATATAGAGAACACAGTAAGTTTTAAAAAATTGTATGTATGTATGTATGTATGTATGTATGTATGTATGTATGAATGTATGTATAGGCTGGAAGTTGATGTCAGGGTATCTTTCTCAATTGCCTATTTTTGAGACAGTGCCTCTCATTGTACAGAGAGTCCACTCTTTTAGCTAGATTAGCTGCCAATGGGCTCCCAGGTTCCATCTATCTCTAGCTACAGACATGCCTGTCATACTACTTTACATGGGTTTTGGGGACTCAAATTTGAGTTTCCATACTTTGCCTAGCAAGCAGCTTACCTACAGAGACACCTACCCACTCGCAGTATGATTATTTTTTTAGTGCAGAGAATCTGTTAATGCTAGAGTTGGTTTATCTGATTTTAGCGTCCAAGTATTTTGGCCTCTTTATAAGCTACTTCCCCATAGTTCCAGGTTAGTTCCATGAGTGCTGAGACAAAATCAGTCATGGGAAACCTGATCTCATTTCATAGACGCAAACCACAGTCACTGTTTCCCATGTACGGATCAGCTATAACCCCAGGATGTGCAATATTCCTTTCCTTGGGCTATTGTGCTGCTTGTTCAACTCCCTGAAAGAGACAAACTCCCATGTGGAAGGAAGCCATCTCTGTATTTCCTGCCTTCATCTGCCTACAGTCATGGAACCTCAGGAGAGTTACCACCCTGTTTCACCACACTTAATGCTCCAAGTCCTGCCTCCTCTGTGCCCATTCGTCCCTCCCAAAATGTACCTGTAAACATGACAGGCAGAGGAATTCTGGAAAACTTCTCTTCCTTCCAAGGAAGTCACAGTATTCTAAAGGACCATGGTTCTCTGTGTGGTACTAGAGATAGAATTCTTCATTATCAGTACATTAATGCCTGGGATTTTAGGTTGAATTTACAGCATCTGTTGGACAAATTCAATATCACAATTAGGCTGATGATCATGTGGTTTAGAGCAGAACACACTCAGTGCTTCCATTAATTTTTCTCTTTGGGTTCTTAAGAATTTTTACATGACTTCACAGGTGTATGAATTAGAGATCCAACTTAAAAAAATCACTGAAGTTAAATAATAAATTTATTTTATAACAATTCTTAGTTTTATGTGTACACATATTAGCTTATTATTTTTTAAAGGCAGAAACAAAATTTCATGCTAATGAGATGGTTATACTTTTTTATTTTTACATAAAAAGTTAAATCATGATACTGCAGAACGTGAGGCATCTTCAGTGGTTTTCAGCGTTTGTAAGTATTTTGACTTTATAATTTTCATAAATATGTAGTACAAAATGACCACAACATGTTTTAGGAATACTGTTACATTCTATCCTAGTTCCAAGCTAAATTTTATTTCATGACTTTTAAAAAAATAAAACTCAAGTTAAAGTCTCAAGTAGCAGTTTTTATGACCAAACATCTAAATCCAATTCAATCCCTCTGAGTGCCATCAGGCCTCCCAATCCAGGGGTCGTGGTAAAATATGGGGCACCAGAGTTTGTGTGAAAGTCAGTCCCCACTCTCCACTCAACTGTGGAGAATGTCCTGTCCATTGGCTAGATCTCGGTAGGGGTTCAAAGTTTACTACATGTATTGTCCTTGGCTGGTGCCATAGTTTCCAGTAACTCTTCAAAACACAGATACAAACACACACACACACACACAGACACACACACACAGACACACACACACACACACACACACACACACACACACACACACACACACACACACGTCTCTTAGAATAAAGAACAGTTTGTGGAAAACCAGTATAAATGGACTATTCTTGGACTATTCTTACTTATGTCTCCTGGGAGATCTGGGTTAGAGCCTTCTGTGTGTCCTATCTGAAGTGTGTGAAAGGCATAAAGAGATTGGGAGAGCTTCCTGAACCTTATCCTTTGATCCAGGGACTCTAGGCTGTCCTGGCTTCCTTGTTCCTTCTGGTACCTTCCTAGCTTTGTTTGTGTTGCTATGTGCAAAGTTGGCTTTTGTTGTGGGCCATGCTGTAGTTGTAGTTTCAGTTTTATGAGGAGCATCCATACTTATTTCCATACATTCTGGGAAAATTTACATTTTTACCATCAGTAAATAAGTGTTCTTAGTTCCGTGTATACTTGCCAGCTTTTGTTGCCATTTGTGATAATATTACAAGTGGGGTGAGAGGATGTTCATAGAAGTTTTAATTTGCGTTTATTTATCCATGTGCCTGAAAGAAGTGGGAGACATGTGAAGCTTCCCATCAATTTGTGCTGTTTGTTGTTGGGGTTTGTTTTCATATGAGATGCGTTCTTGTTAAGGAAAAAAAATATAGGGTTAGAATGGAGACCTGACCCAGCTGAGCAGTGAAAGTATTACATTAAAAAGGTGTTACTACTTTCTTCATGATCTATTCATCAACGAATATAGCACACGTGCAGAGACATGTCACCCAAGCAGGAGGCCATCCGGAGTAGACAGCAGCTTTGCATCATTTCATTTTCTTTCCTGATAAATTCATAGCAAGGCTGTGCCCAATCCCTATCTAGCTCAAAAGCAGGGTAGTGAGCTCTGAACAACCCCAAGATTCGCCATCCACAGAGCAGTCATCTCTCCACCGCCACTTTTTCTGGAAAGGAGGAGGAGCTCCCTGTGCATGCCCTGCTTCTAGCTCTCTGCTCCACCTTAGGTGCTCAGTCAGCATTAGTGAGCACTCAGTGGACAGGAGATTTGCCTCAAAGTGTACAGTGCCAAAAGGGACACCAGTCACATTCAGCTGTTGCGCCAAAGGTTCGTGAGTAGTTATTGTTTCGGCTTACCTATCATGTCTCAGGTAGTGGGAGATATGTGGAAAATTAAAATTCATCAAAAATTGTTTGATATTTATTCATAACTTAAGAAAAACTCAAAAAAAGAAAGAAAGAAGGAAAGAAAGAAAGAATGAAAGAAAGAAAGAAAGAAAGAAAGAAAGAAAGAAAGAAAGAAAAACTCAGGGACTGAAAAGATGGCTCAGAAGTTAACAGCATTTGTTGATCTTTCAGAAGACCTGGGCTTTGTGGCCAGCACTCATGTGGTGGCTTCTGACCTCCTTAGAATATTACACATGTGGGGTGCACATACCTGTATTCATCCACACCCTCAAAATAGAAAATAAATAAGTGTTCTTTAAATAAGAGGAAAACAGGCACACAGTTTTCGTTCTATAGAGGTGTTTTAAAATGCCATCTTGTAAAGCCTTTCACAGAAAGAGTGACAACTATAATTCTATAATTAGAACAAATTAGTATCCACCTTCCTCCTCTTCCTCCTCCTCCTCCTCCTCCTCCTCCTCCTCCTCCTCCTTCTCTCTTTCTCTTGCTTTCTAGTTTGAATGAGCCCTCTGGCCTCCAGTTTCCAAGTGCTGGGCTTATAATTGTGCCAAAACTCTTGGCTCCTATGTGTTTGATGTTATTGAAATCTTTATAGTATTATAGTTGACATTTCCAAGACCAATCACTCATTGACTTAGAAGAACTTGTATAACTCAGAAAAGCTGTTGTATTTATGAATTATAATCTGCAGAGTTTGTTACAGTAGAAGGATACTAATTAGATAAGTAACTGGAAAGAGATACTTAGGGCAAAGTAAAGGATTTGCCAAATGCAGATTTCCAGTTATTGCCACTGAAATTATATAGACAGCATTTAATTTTCCCTGCTGTGAAGATGGATAATAACTCACAAAATATCACCAACAAGTGATGCTTCCCTCAGGCTTGATGTACAGGCTTCTATGGAAGCTGGGTAGCATTGAGGTTGACTACCTGCAAAATATTTCCTGTGCCCCTGCCTTTCTGGACATCATTTTGACATTGTGTGACCCCAGCCCTCATCATAATCTTGTTGTTAGTGTGTGCTGTCTGAGCTCAGAGCCTTCAGGTAAACTGAAGCAGTCAGTGGATGCATGCACCTTAAAGCTTCACCTACTCCATCAAGGAGCACTTGTTGTACAGTTTAATTGTATATGTTAATATTACAATTTTACTATGATCATAAGAATTTAGAGTAATAGTAATGATCACAATAATAACCTCATGGTATTTTTAACTTTTGAACTATTATGGTCACAGGAAAAAGGTTTCAATTGCTAATAAAGATGATAGTAATTAATAAGATATTTTCAATCATCATAATAAGAATTAAATTTTATGTCAAGTGCAAATACTAATTTAAGAGAGAGAATAATTAAAATCTTTGTTGTAAGCATTATTGTTATAATTTAAAAATGGAAGACAGTGGAGGACATTTATATAATTTTAAATGTGTGCTAATGAATATTAAATTCTGATGCTTCTTCAGTTGTATCAGATTCATTTACTATGTAAGAAACACATATAATTTAAAATATAAATATGTATGATATTATATAAATGACTAGCTGGAAGCTAGTCTGTATAAACCTCTCATATTTCTATACATATAAGCATTAGTAGCCATCTACCTATCTTTTTTAGCAATGCTTGCACTTGCGTAGGTAGATAGCCTTAAAATGAGGAAAACAATTTATTCTCATTGGAGAAAATTTACTGACATTTGTCCTTCTTCCTCTGCCTAGAGAGATTTCCTTATATTCCAGGGCAGTGAAGACAAGTGCTCAAGTGCTGTTCTACAGAGGAATGCGTGGGTAGGGTCTCCAGTGGTCTTTATGTAAGATCAGAATTTCTTTTTTTTTCTCCATTAATTTATTTGTATGTTCACTTTACATCCTGATAGCGACATCCCTCCTCTCCTCTCTTCTCAGCCAGTCCCCCATCACACATCCCTTTCCACATTCTCCCCTCTCTTTTTTCCTCAGAGAAGGGGGCGGGTCCCTCATAGGTACAACCAGCTGGCCATGACACATTAAGTAGCTGCAGTACTGGGTGCTTCTTCTTCCCACTGAGGCCAGACAAAGCAGCCCAGTTAGGGGAATGGGATCCAAAGGCTGGCATCAACGTCAGAGAGGACCCCTGAGCTGTGCATCTGCTACATGTGTGTAGGAGGCCTTGGGCCATAACATGCATGCACTTGGTTGGCAGTTCAGTCTCTGTGAGCCCACATGAGCCCGGGTTAGTTGATGTGGTAAGTCTTTTTGTGCAGTTCTTGAACTCTCTGGCTACCTCAATTGTTCCCTCCAACTATTCCATAGAACTCTCCGAGCTCTGTCTAATGTTTGGCTCTGTGTCTCTGCATCTGTTTCCATCAGCTGCTGGGTGAACCCTCTCAGAGGAGTTATGCTAGGCTTCTGTCTACAGACATAACAGAGTAACACTAATAGTGTCAGGGATTGGTTCTTTCCCATGGGATGGGTGTCAAGTAGGCCAATTTTTGGTTGGCCATTCCCTCAATATTTATTCCATTTTTTATGATAATGTATTTTATTATTTTCTTTTTTAACACATACATTTGTACTATTACACATATAAACTACCTACAGCAAAAAGAACCACGAAAAAAATCAGGAATTATGTAAATGTGACATTCATAGTGTGTTGGCTATTTGTATTTGGCAACCTTGAAGAAAACATTTTCTATTTTGGTGCATCTAAAATTCTGGATAAATGAATATCTATCATATCTCCTTTCTATCAACTTACATCACCTATCTAGACCTAAAAACATCTTAACCCCCAAACAACTTAGCTTGATTGTAAAACCAAACTATCTGGTCTTCAACCCCATCAGAGACTTGAGAAGGAATACAATTATTTATCTGAGTAGAAAGAAAGTGCAGGTTAGCAGCTCCCAAAACGGGAAAGTGACAGATAAACTAGGTAGATAAAGTCTTCAAAAACCTCAGAGACCTACAGACTATGACATTTAAAGATGTTTTATTATTTTAAAGATTCTTTGGCAATAAGACAGATTAATTCCTGGCAACACCCAGCCTTCCTCAAAGATGATGAGCATCAAAGAACCTCCTTAGGGAGATGTTTTTTAATGTGGCAAATATCATGATATCCTTGTTTTTAATAGCTGAGTAGTAAGTATTCCATTGTGTAAATGTATCACAGTTTCTTCATCCAGTCTCTAGTTGAAGGTTGAGGAGACAACATCTGGCTTGTTTTCAGTTTCTGCCTATTACAAATAGAGCTGCTGTGAACATAGTTGAGCAAATGTCCTTGTGGAATGGTAGGCCATTTTTTGGGTATATGCCCAGGAGTGGTATAGCTGGACCTTGAGGTAGCACTATTCCTGATTTTCTGAGACAGCACCAGACTGATTTTCACGGTGGTTGTACAAGTTTACTCTTCCACCACAATGGAGGAGTGTTCCCCTTCCTCTATAACTTTTCTAGCATGTGCTTTCACTTGAGTTTTTGACCTTAGGCCTTCTGATTAGTGTAAGATGGAATCTCAAAGTTATTTTGACTTGCATTTCCCTGATGATTAAGGATGCTGAATGTTTCTTTAAGTGTTTCTCTTGGCCATTAGATATTCCTCTGTTGAAAATTCTGGTTAGCTCTGTAGCCCATTTTAAAATTTGATTATTTGGTTTATTGTCTAATTTCTTGAATTCTTTATATAGTGGATATTTGCCCTCTGTTGAATGTAGGGTTGGTAAAGATCCTTTTCCAGTCTGTGGGCTGTCATTTTATTCTGTTAAGAGTATCCTTTGTCTTATAAAAGCTTTTCAGCTTCATAAGGTTTCATTGATTAATTATTGATCTTAGCATTTGAGTTGTTGGTATTCTGTTCACGAAGTTGTCTCCTGTGCCAATGAGTTTAAGGGTATTCTCTACCTTCTCTTCTGTTAGATTTAGTGTATCTGGTTTTATTTTGAGGTCTTTGATCCACTTGCACCCAAGTTTTGTTCATGGTGATAAATATGGATCTATTTGCATTCATTTACATGCAGACATCCAGTTAGACCATGGTGAAGATGATTTCTTTCTCTTTTTTTTCACTGTATAGTTTTGGCTTCTTTGATAAACACCTTCATCTAAGTGGCTGGATACAAAATTAACTCCCCCCCCCAAACAGTAGCCCTTCTGTATACAAACAATAAACAAGCTGAGAAAGAAATTAGGGAAACAACACCCTTCACAATAGCCACAAATAATAATAAATACGTAAATACATATCTTGGTGTAACTCTGACTAGGCAAGTGAAAGACCTGTACGACAAAAACTTCAAATCTTTGAAGAAAGAAATTAAAGAAGATACCAGAAGATGGAAAGATCTCCCATGCTCGTGGATCAGTAGTATGAACATAATAAAAATGACCATCTTACCAAAAACAATCTGCAGATTCAGTGCAATTTCCATGAAAATATCCACACAATTCTTTACATATCTTGAAAGAACAATTCTTAACTTCATATGGAAAAACAAACAAACAACAACAACAATAACAACAACAACAACAAAACCCAGAATAGCTAAAACGATCCTGAACGATAAGAGAACTTCGGGAAGTACCACCACCCCTGATTTCAAGAGCAATAGTAATAAAAATTGCACAGCATTTGCATAGAAACAGATCAATAGAATTAAACCAAAGACACATAAGTAAGCCTAGACACCTACAGACACTTGATTTTTGGCAAAGATCAGAAACTCTCCATCTCAGGATTCATTTCCTGTAGTTCATCTGCATGCACACAGAGGCAAGGCAGCCTTCTCTGAATCACACTCTGGGTTCTGGATGCTTGCAATCAGAGCCAAGATGCTATTGATGAAAGAAATAGTTGTCTAAATCCATTCAGTCTTGTTTTCTGTTAATGCCCGGCTAGTGCTCTGGAGAGGGTCCAGGGTAGTTTCTCTCTGGGGTTGGATTGTGGGTGCCCTTCTTGTTCACTTTATCTCTTGGATGGCCAGAGCTGATGGCTCAGGCAACCGATCAGGATTGAAAGAAGAAAAAGAAAGGAAAGGGAAAAAGAGCCCAAGGTTTCTTCTCTAGGCACTGGCTGTACTGCGGCTGAGGAGAACTTAAACTGACCACTTTTTTTCCTATGGCTGAGGCTGCAAAAGCGGCTTCTGGCTAGAAACTGCACGGGGTTGTAAAAGGAGGCTCTTTGATCTGTAGATAGGCCTCTTTACAGAGATCTCCAATAAGTTGGTGTAAACGTAGGCTTAATAGCTGTAGAAGGCTGATGGCCCTGAGTCTGCTAACTTATTTGTGAATCTACAGAGAAATAAGAAGTAAGAGAGAGATAGAAAATAAACCACTCACACACATACATTCAAGAGAAGAGGATCAGGAGAAAAGGTGGATGAAGTCAGGCATCTTAACTTCAACTGAACTTGAGCTGCTCCATTTTTTCTCTCCAACTTTTCTCTCTCTCTCCCTCACGTTTATTGTAGAAGACCATACTTATACTTCTGAGAACAGGGAATTACCTCATAGTCAAAACAGTACAATTAATCACAAAACAGATGCATTCTAAAAATACAACAGGTTACATGTTTTAAATCTAAACATTTCTTATCTATGTATCCATTACATAAGTTCATGGTGAGTTCAGAATGACAAAGATTGGCAGAGTCTAAGGTTAATAGGGTTAGAAACTTACAAGAGTATATAACTCATCAATTAGGACGGACCTGACTATACATTATCCAGCTATCTCTTAGTTCGTTATGAGCTCAGGACAATAATTTTGTCTGTCTTTCATTCTAAGAAACAGAGTAAATTCAGACATCTCTAGGTAACTTCATTCCACATAGGTTCACATGGAGTTTAAACACATTTGGCTATATTTATGGTCAAATACCAGGATTCGTGGTGCCATCTGCAGTGGAGGCTTATCTGAAGCCACAAATCTGCTGGTAGGCTATCCTAGTGAGGCATCTGGAGGTCCACAAAGGTATTTATTGCAGCTATAAACTAACTTTAACTTTTAAAATTATTTGAGCCAAATCAGGAATTCCATAATCAGGGATTAATTCATTTGGATAACTAAAAGTACATCTTCAATAAGATCCTCTAGGAAGTTTGCTCAATCAGAGCTGGTCAGTACCCAGAAAATAACAATTCACACCAATGCCAGATGTATTTACTTTTGGTTTTTTGAGACAGAGTTTCTCTGTGTAATCTTGGCTATCCTGGACTCGCTTTGTAGACCGGGCTGGCCGTGAATGTAGTCCTGGCTGTCCTGGACTCACTTTGTAGACCAAGCTGGCCTTAGACTCATAGTGATTCACCTGCCTCTGCCTCCCTGGGCGCTGGGATTAAAGGCATGCGCCACCATGCCCGGCTCTAATGCCAGATTTCAGAGAGATGCAGCAGTGCACAATTGACAGGGTAGTCACAGGTTGGAAGGAATTCTGGGGCACATCACGATACAGACCTTGCAAATATCGGATCACCTCCAGAGATCTCTCATGCCTCCTGGACTTTCCCAAATCAATGGCTCCTGACAGCATGTCAGAGGCTGGAAGCAGTTTCGGGGTACATTGTGGTATAAGACCTTGCAAACACCAGATCACCTCCTAGACAGCCCACATGCCTAGTGAGCCCCCTGAACAGGGCGGCTCTTGGCAGTTTTCTTCTCAAACCAATGCACAGAAGGATGGCAAGGTGGCTTTGGAGCTGTTAAGTGATGCAGCAGCTTAGGTACCACTTAGCATACACACTAAATTATTTAGGTATATGAAACAATATAAATGTGAAATAAAAGAGATCTATCTATCTATTATACACACGTATATTTTGTATTTTTAGTACCTATAATTTATTCTGGGAGATGTTAGTAAGAGATATTTGTTTAAAAATAAATGGATTAATAAATGATTGAAGTACGGATATGAGTTTTAGAATCCATTTTAAATTAAAGGGCTATAGACTAGGTAGCATGTTCTCCAGGTTGGTTGTGTCTTAGGGAAAGATGGAATTTAAGAATGAAGCTTAATAGAGATCCATGGAGTTGCAGACAGGGGTGACAGTGCTATTCTCAGTATATATGTGATTTTGAAGGCTTCTGATATATTCATAAAAATATAGAAGAAAATCTCAGAAAGAACTGAAGGGATACTTCAAAGTACTGTTTACAATAAATTAAAAAATATAGTTAAAAAAAGAATGAAGCTTAATTCACTTATTTGTTTCTTCAAAATATTTATTAATGTTTTAATTAATAAATTATTGCTCTATTTTGATTATTTACTAAAAATGGAAAATAATCCACAGAAGCAGTTGTTTACTTCAAGAAACCTGAATAGAAAATGTACAAATATGAAGAAATATAGTAATTATTAAGACAGCTGTTTGGCTTTAGTGCACTGTGGTAAATCAGATTTTCTAACCCCAAGAAGGTTAGTTAAGTAACAAAACCCCTAGGCATAAGAGATTATGTTGTTTTAAATTAGTTTATGTTTTCTCACACATGAAGCTTGGCAGTAAAGATATTTATCTTCAGCACATATACACAATGATGGCTTCTTATGAAGACGTTGAAAATTTGCTGTAGTTTTAGCGCTCGTGAGCCCCTACATGGGGTTGTATTTTGTCAGAAAGCCATTTTTGGTACCATTTCTCAAATGTTGAGTAATGACAGTTTGTCTACCATTTAGCTATAATATTACACAATGATTTTAAGGTTACTGAATTTTACATTATATATATATATATGTTATATACTCGTATATATAAAGTCATATTAACACAGTAGTTAGGTTGAATTCTGCATCCTGACCTTTAAAGAAGCACGGCATTTCAATTTCCATTATATTTCAGATATGTAAGCGATGTGTTCTTTCATGCCTTTCGCCTAAGGGAGAACTTGTTATAGGGACACACCTTCCAATCTCTCGTATTTTATTTCCCAGGAACACTATGTCTGGAGAAGTAGATTTCTATTTCCTGGCACCTTATACAATCTTGTATGCTGTATACGTGATAAGGGCAAAAATTAACCCTTTCAGTTTAAGAAAAGACCAACCTGATGTGAGTAATTCTGTCCTTTTACTCTGCTTTCTGAACTGTCTCTGGACAGTGGCTCTTCACACGCTAGCCTTTATTTTTGACCCACTCATGTCATCTACATGGTGTGCTTTGATATTATCCTATCATGTCCTGAAATATTCATAAATGCTTTATATGCATGTTTCCTGCCTCCATTAGCCATAAGTTTTGTGAGGAAAAAAATGGCTCTGCTTTCTATTTCTTTGTATCCTCTCTGGTTCTTCATAGAGTTCTTGGGCACGCAATAGATTTTCCCATACATTTTAGCTTGGTGAAGGGTAAGTGAGTTGGTTATAATGTGTAAGAGTGCATAAAATCAGCAGCCCTATGAAGCTGCACTGAGTGTCAGCTAAAACCCTACCTTAGCTAGTAAGCATTCATTTTTTATATTATTATTATTATTATTATTATTATTATTATTATTATTATTATTATTATTATTATTATAATATTGGCATGGTCTTGCTATGTTGCTGAGGCTGCCTATTAACTTGCAAGCCCCCTTCTTCAGGCATCCAGGATTATCTCTCTGACTTCTGTCACTTCTTCCTCCCTGATTTCTTCTCCTGTCCTCTCCATGGAGCTGTCTTCTGTTGTTTTTTTCACTGCCCACACTCTGTAAGCCAGAACGTTCTCTGTTCAGAAAGAGATATGTTCTTCTTCTGACAGGCTCAAGGATGACCAAAACTGCCCATGCGACACTCGGGTTATAGAAATTACAGGTGCTTTCTTAGTTTCAGACAGGCCATGGGGGGGGGTCATTCAGGTTGCACCGAGGCAAATGCCATGCATTTCTAAAGGCCCGATAAGGAAGCATCTATCAGCAAGCATTGGTAAGAATAATGAAGAACACGCAGAAAGCGCCATAAGAGTATAGAGTACATGCACAAGTTTTGAAGTAGAAAATAAGAAAGGAAGGGAAAGGGAAGAAAGAGAAAAGATTAGGGGCGGGGAGTCCACAGGGAGCATTTATACTTGACGATGGGAAAACCAGGTTACATTTACCATGATGTTCTCTACTTGCATGGATCAGGAGTAAAGCTATCTCAGGCAAGCTTAGTTGTAAAGCTAAACTATGTGGTCTTCAACCCCATCAGAGACTTGAGAAGGAGTAAAATTAATTACCCGAGTAGACAGGAAGTGCAGGTTAGCAGCTTCCAAAATGAGTCTATAGTGCTCATGACAGAGACAGTTTGCTTCCTGAACAGTCACCTAGAACTCTCTATAACGCTGGAGCATCATCTTCAGGTGTCTAGGGATTAGGATGTGTTTAGGTCTAGATAGATGTTGTAAGTTGATAAAGATGAGATATGATAGATGTTGATTTACATTTAGAATTTCAGACTCACCAAAATAGGAAAGATGTTTTCTTTAAGGTTGCCAAATACAAATAGCCAAAACATTATAAATGTAACATTTATAAGATTCCTGATTGTTTTGTGATTCTTCTTGCTGTAGGTAGTTTACTGTACACATGTGTAATAATATAAGTGTAAAAAAGGAAAACAAGAAAAGAGATATCTCAGGTATCTACAGGATTTTTTTTTGTTTCTTATTTTTTTTTTGTACTTGGAATATGACCTCTCAAATGAAAACTATGAGAATAATAGTTTCTATGGAGCAAGACTAAATTGAGCTCCTCTGTATGCTGGGTCACACATGAGTTAGGTCAGGATCACTCACTGCACGACAACGGAACACCAACATGTGCAGTGACTCTAACCAAAGAAGGCTACTTTTTTTCTTGTTGTTGTTAGAAATACTGAGTGTGTGATACAAATTGGCATAGCAGCTCTCTTCCATGTAGTTATTCGGGGATCTGGCTAACACAGTCCCTGCCATCTTTAATGTGTAGCTGCCAAGGATCCAAAAGGATGGTGAGGTTATATTTGTTTGGAGCAACCATTAAAAAAAAATTAGGTAGAACACTTGGCTGGTGTTTTAATGGGACAGACTTTAATGTAACACAATGATTTTCATCAACATTTGGTAGTAATATGCTCACAATTAGATGCCAGAAATGTAAGGTGTCTGGGGACTCATAAAAGATGATGGTGGAAAGGCTAAGAAAAGAAAGGATGAGAACTCTGGAAAACTGGATTTGCTTCACTTTTTACTCACACGAGTTAAGTGCATTTACTTAACTTGTGTACTATAGTATAGAAACACATCTTGTGATAGTCCCATGGCTTGTCATTGTGCCTTGTGCCACTCCATGAATTACAAAGATGCTTGTTTAGCTCAAAATAACTCTCCTTTACTATTTACAAAGCACTCTCCCTAGGGTTTTATTAACAGAGGTACTCTGTCTGCAGCGGTGATTTTTTTTTTAGTACATCTCATATTTAATGATTTTGCTAATCCTTTAACATTTTAAATTAAGAAAATGCTCACAGAAATTTACCCAGCATCGGGATTTTGATTGTTTAGCGAACAATTGTATAGGGTATGAATAATTTAATGCTGTGCTAATCAAATCTTGCGTTACAGAGTCGATAAACTATAAAAGCCTTCCAAAGCCTTCCTGAAACTATAATAGATTGGCACATCTCAGAGTTTTATTTTTACTTTGCTGAATTGCCAAAAAGTATTTCACTGGAATATCTGTAAGCAATAGCATTAACATAACCTGTTAATGAATTAGTCTGTAATGCTCAGGAATATTACTTCTTTCTTGAATGCTCCCGTAACACTGCGAGGAGCCCATACTATGTGATCTTCACTTACATCAATTAGAAATGTTTGTGCAACTAGCTGGGCGGTCTAGCTCAGTGGCAGAGTTTTTGTGTAGGTATTGGAGGACCTTGGTTTTACAGCAAGCATTAAAAAAAGTGATTTTGTGGTTGATTTAGCAGTATAAAACATTAAGAGTTCCCTAAGCTTCACGTTGAGGAAAAATGAAATTGCAAATCATGTAATTTGTGATTGAAAACTTCTGCTAGGAATTGAAGGCATTAAGATTATTTCCTCTCTCTTTTGACCTGTTTGTCACTTCCTAGTGAATAATGGCTGATTATTCAAACTCTTAAACATTAAGGGCTGTGTTCGTGATCAGTGTAGACACAACACACTTGTTGAGCAGCAGCAGTGAAATAGTTTTCATTGTTAACAGGTGATTCAATGCTGAATTTAGATCTTGTCTGAAAGGGTTGAAAGGAGGTATTTGTTGTCAATGACATATTTCATTTACTGTTCATGTTTTTAAGTAATCATAGCTGTATGCTTATTTGTTATATAGTAATAAGTTTTGTGCAATGTCGAGCAAGCTAGTTGGGAATGCAATGCAGTGTGGGTGTCTGAACTGAAAATATTCTAGTCTTAAATCAACTCTCAGAAAAAAGTAGAAAAATGTAATTTTATTTCAGACAATTTCCCTTGTGTTTGCAGAGTTCTGGCTTCCACCATTTACTATAGTGCCAGCCCTTGATTTTTTTCTCTTTACAGTTTACATCAGATGGCCAGAAGCATTTGCTTTGCATGAATTGCTTTATTATGTCTTAGGATTAAGACATTCTTAAATTAGTACACAAACTAAACTTGCTGGACATCTTTGCCAATTCTATCACAGTGGGATGTTTTACGTCAATTCAGCAACAGTATGTTGATTGGTTTACATACAAAGGGAGTATATTTGTTCTAGGAATATTCATATAGGATTGACATCGGAGATATATTTTAATTTAACAAGTTTGGGGGCTCTTATAAAAACACTCATGCCTAGGTTAGTTATGCACCATATACACAAACAGCCATGTACAAGTTTAGAGAACCTGAAAAAGGTGATATCATCTAGTATTCTTACTGTTCTTTTTCTATGCTCAGATACGCAATACTGAACCACTGTGCTTCATTTGCCTCTAGTATACAGTATTGAATACATAAATAGTCTATATAATTTTGTAGGCTAGGAGCCATAAGCCGTACTACACAGTCCTGGTTTAGAATAGGCTGTGCCACCGGGTTTGGGTAAGCATAATCTTTTATGTAGACAAGAAAGCAACATCACCTATGTATGCATTTCTTAGAAGTTATGCTTGAAGTTTATACTGATAAATGACAGAATTTTGAGTGTGCAAACTCATCATTCTGACTGGCATGTATCATGTCCTGGGAAGATGTTCAGCTATCCTCAAGCATAATGACTATATTTGGCATTCTTCACAGTTGAGGAATACGGCCATACTGAGTTGGAGGAGTATATTTTATCAGAAACACATACACGTGTACACAAGTCTTAGCCTTTATTTATTGTGTACTTTCAGGTCTTCTCCTGAACTACCACTAACAGTTGGGAACGGGTAGGGTGAGGCTTCAGAAGAGCCATGGATAATGTGAGTGCATCCACCCACATCATAGCAAGAAAATGATCAAAATGTCTGCAAGCTGTTCAGAGTGGGTTTCAGGAGGATGGGCTTATGTGCATACCTGCCTGCCTTCTGTCCCTTTAGCCTTTGCAGAGCCGTCCCTCCCAGCATTCATGGGCCTAACCATTGCCCACATAGAACTCACATTCAGTCCTACATTCTCTTTCAAACCATTCAATACCTTGTCTCCTATTATTTCAGAAAATAGCTACCGCTGTTCAACTTAGCAGGGCCTACTAGAGCTTTGCTACATATTTTTTTTTATTTTTCAAACCAATGCCAATAAAATATATAGGTAGTGTGGATTTCCTTTCTAGGAGTGGGAGATCTGATCTCTAACCAAGGAGTATAGCCCAAACAGTGAGCTTAGATATAAAATTTTCATTACCCCTATGTGTACGAGGCGCACTGCTAAAGCAACACAATTCATTTCATCTTTATGCTCCAGTGGAATGCGAAGCTGTCCTTTACTGTGCTTCATAGGATCTGCAACCTCAGTTCTTTTGCCTTTTCTAGTCAACCTGTCCCTGAGCTAAGCTCAGTATCTGGTCTCTCCCTGACTAGTTCACCTGTCATTGAGGTGTCTGTATCTCTTCATGATGCTCAGTGTCAGTTTTCCTGTTTCATCTGAGACCTTATAATACAACACCAAGTCTACCCTTGTGACTTTGTTCTTAGTTTCAGTCTTAGACTTATCTCTGCTTGTGTCTACTTCCTTGTTTGTGACCAACGGTGCTTCATCTAATCTTTTGAAAAAGATTTTGTGTGAGTGTGTGTGTGCATGTGTGTGTGTGTGTGTGTGTGTGTGTGTGTGTGTGTGTGTGTGTGTGTGTGAGAGAGAGAGAGAGAGAGAGAGAGAGAGAGAGAGACAGAGAGACAGAGAGACAGAGAGACAGAGAGAGACAGAGACAGAGACAGAGAGAGACAGAGAGACAGAGAGGGAGATGGAGGGAGAGAGAGAGAGACAGAGAGAGAGAGAGAGAGAGAGAGAGAGACAGAGAGACAGAGAGAGACAGAGACAGAGAGAGACAGAGAGGGAGAGAGAGACAGAGAGACAGAGAGGGAGACGGAGGGAGAGAGAAAGAGAGAGAGAGAGAGAGAGAGAGAGAGAGAGAGAGAGAGAGAGAGAGAGAGAGACAGAGAGACAGAGAGACAGAGACAGAGAGACAGAGAGAGAGAGAGCCAACATAGGCATGTGAGTCAGAGTTACAGGCAGTTATGAACCCCCTGACGTAGCTGATGGAAACTGAACTCTGGTCTTTTTGGAAGAGCAACAACTTCCATTAACTGCTGAGCCATCTCTTCAGCCTTTGTTAAACTCGTTTCCATGCCTAAGTCTAAGAAGGTTGCTATAAGTCTACAATCTTTATCTTGAGAGGATTTGTTGACATGTTGAAAGATGTCTGACTATGTAGAGCTAAGGTAAGGAATGTTTCCTTAGATTCTTAATTGAGTTTTAGAAATATGGAAACTATAATTAGTTTATACCATAATAAACATTCTTAATATGGTTCTTGGGAGAGGTTTTATCTCAGCCTAAACCTCATTAATCTTTTCACTCAGGAAAGCTTATTTTCAATTCAGGAATAAAGCATGTGATCATTTCACTTGGTCCAAAGGGCAAATCAGAGTTGTCACAACTTTTTCACCTACCAACATTCAGATTTTTAAAGCAATTGTAGATTCACTGTAAAAGCTGAGGAAGTTTTTCTTCACCAACATCCAGTTTAACATCTTATATTGTTACAGTAAGCTTGTGACTCATTATGAATTACTGCTAATATAATATTATTATTGAACACAACCAACAATAAGTGCTACAAATTTTTATGTGTGTATACTGTCAGAGCACACAATAGGTGCTATAAATTTTGATGCATATATACTGTCAGATATCCACCACTATAATATCTACTAGACTACTGTCTTTGCCATAAGGTCACTCGGTATCACTTATTCTTCCTTTCCTCTACATAGGGTTTATAACTACTATTTTTCTAACTGACTCCTGTGTCATCATATACTTGGAATCCTGTAGTATTAGCCTTTCTAATGGTCATTTTTAATATACAGACACATGCTTAGGTTCCCCTCATTTATTTTCTTTAATAGCTTTTTAAAATTTATGTGCAATATTCTACTATATATGGCAGCTTGTGCTACTGGCCTTTAGTTGCACTCATGTTTTGTTAAATGTGAATAAAGTTCCTGCAAGTTCTATGTTCTGATGTTTGTGAGGACATATATCTTTATTATCTGTGAGTATGACACCAGGGTCATAGGGGAAGAAAATATGTAGCGTTGTAAGAAACCATCAGGAAACCTTCCAAAGTGCCTGAATTACTTCCACGTTTCCTCCAGTGATGAATGCAAGTCCCTCTTGTACTACATTCTTACCAGCATTTTTGTCTGCATTCTAGATTTTGGATGTACCAATATTAGCATGAATCATCAGTGTGTAGCAATTTCTCATTGTGGTTTTAATTTATATCTTCCTAATGACACAGGCATTGAATAGTTTTTCTTTGCTTATTTGCCGTTTGCCACATCTCTGGTTGGTTTGGATTTTGTCCACTTTTATAGTTGTTTTGGTTTGTTTAGTTTAAAGAGATTTTTTCTTTTAATTTAATTAAATTAATTAATTTATTTTAATATATATTTTATTAATTTATTCATACTACATCTCAATTGTTATCCCATCCCTTGTATCCTCCCATTCCTCCCTCCCTTCCATTTTCCCCTTATGTCGGGTGGATCTGGGCCCAGGGGTCCTGCTCAAACTATGACACTGGCCAAGGACAATACATGCAGTAAGCTTTGAACCCCTACCCAGACCCAGCCAATTGACAGGACATTCTCCACAGTTGAGTGGAGAGTGGGGACTGGCTTTCACACAAACTCTAGTGCCCCATATTTGACCACAATCCCTGAATGGGGAGGCCTGGTGGCATGCCGAAGAAGGATAGCAGGCAACCAAGAAGAGACTTAAAGAGCTTTGTTTAACGTTTTGGATATGTTATTTTATCTTATTATAAGGTACGAATTTGGCAAATACTTTTTAGACTGGCTTCTCTTTGCATTTATTTTTATCATTGCCTTTGTCAGAGTAGAACTTTTAAATTCTAAAAATATTAATTATCAATTTTCTTTTACAGATCATGATTTTAGTGTTGCATCCAAAAACAATTTATTTTTTAAAATTAATTTATTCAGATTACAACTCAATTCTTATCCCATCACTTGTATCCTCCCATTCCTCCCTCCCTCCCTCTTTCACCCTATTCCCCTCCCCTAGGGGTGTGACCGAGGGGGACCTCCTCCTCTTCCACGATATGGTCATATGCTATCAAGTCTCATCTTGGTAGCCTGCTTGTTCTTTCTCTGAATGCCACTAGGCCTCCCCACTAAGGGAAGGTGGTCAAATATGGGGCACCAGACTTCACGTCAGAGTCACTTCCTGTTCTCCACATAACTGTGGAGAATGTCATGTCCATTGGCTAGATCAGAGTAGGGGTTTGATGTTTACTACTTGTATTGTCTTTGGTTAGTATAATAGGTTGAGCAGACCCCCATGGGCCCTGATCCATGATGTTCTTCTAATAGGTTTCTAGGAACCTCTCTGGATCCTTCTATTTCCCCATCTCTTATATTTGTCTTCCCTAGAGTCCCAATGGGATGTCCTCACATCTATCCCAATCTCCTTGTAAGTGAAGACCTTCATGGAACATGCCTTTTGGGCTGTTGGTTTGTTTGGTTGGTTTGGCTTTTCTTTTGAGGCAGTGTATTGCTGTGTAGCATAGGCTGATCTTGAGATTGCTATGTTATCCAGACATGCCTCAGACCTGTGATCTTTCTTCTACAGCTTCCTAAATGTTGAGATTTAAGAGATGTACATCCATGAGGGGCTAGATCCACCAAAACAAACAAACAAACAAAAAAAACAAACCATGTCTTCATTCAGTTGTTCCAGAATTGTCTTTTAAAGACTATCATCTCTACATTGAATTTCTTTTCTTTCTTTCTTTCTTTCTTTTTTGTTGTTAAATGTCAGCTGAAAATATCTATGCGGGTCTATTTTGGGCTTTCTGTTTCTTTATCCATTTTTTTTTTTTTTTTGCCATAGCTCATTATCTTTGTCACTACAGCTTTATAGTAAATCTTGAAGTCAGGCAGTGTTAGTTCTTCAACTTTGTTCTTTTATTTCACAATCATGGCGGCTCTTCCGGGTTTTTTGCCTTTCATATAAATCTAAGAGTCAGATTGTTGATGTTCTCAAAATGATTTGTTGGGATTTGGATTGATTGTCTTGGTCCTGTAGGTCAAACTAGAAGAACCTGACATCTTAACATGTCAAGTCTTTTGCCCATGGACACAGGACACCTTTAATCTTCTTTTATTTCTTCCTTCAAAGTTTTGAAATAGATCTTGTACTTATCTTTTAAAAAAAGATTTACACTTATCTCTTTATTGGTGATAATATAAATGAATTGTTGCTAATTGTAAGTATTCCTTGCTGGCATATAGAAAAACAATTGTTAAATTCATTTTTATAAAGTATATACTGTCATCTATACATTTGATGTCCAAACATTGTTAATTTCTTCTAACAAGAATACGAATACACATTATTTAAAGGTTTAAAGGTAACTGAAACACAAATTGACTATTTTTGAGTATTTAAAAAAATTCTAAAGCTGGTAGCTATAAGTCAGGGTAACTATTCATATCTTTATTCTCTGCCCTGATAATAAAATCTCATTATAAACTCTGAACATAAGGCTGATTAGGTTTTGCTTATAATATATTCCAATTAATTCTTGACAATCCAGTTATTTAATTATGCTTCTGAAAACCACTAAATTAGTGACAGTACATTTCTGAAGGTCACGCAGCCAGAAAGAGTGCATAACTTAAGCAACCTGAGCAGCGATTAAAAATGTAGTTATACTTTCAGGGACACTTCCAATTCTAGGTCACCCCCAAATCTGAAAATCCTCTAGTCTCTGAACTCTATGTTTATCAAAACCCTGTACTATGTTAGCAATTTGTAATGTAGTGGTACTGCACTCTCATAGTCTTGTGAGGGCTGCTAGAACAGAATGCACGGGGCTGGGCAGCTAGGTCCAGTTCTCTTGTCCCACCTTATGGGTCCCTGGGATCATGCCCAGGTGACGAGATTTGGTGGGGAAATTCCTTACCCACTGAACCATCTCGCCAGCCCTGAACTCAACAGTTTTTAGAAGTTGATTTGTTTCCCTACTGTTCTACAAGTTAAAATTCCAAAGCTCGAGATGTCAGCACGTTTGGTGTCTAGGGCGTGCTCACTGACCTGCTCATGGATTGCGTGCTGTTCCATGTCCTCATATGGAGAAAGGATGCCTTAGCTCATGACCCGGTCTCCTTACAAAGTTACCCAGCTAACTATTCTCTCACTAGGGAATAAGTCTCAGTGTGTGAAGACACAAACACTCTTACAGGAGCATGTGCTCTAGTGGTGCAGATTTCTCATGCTTTCAAGCAATCTATTCAGCCTTTTGTTTCACACACTGCTTAGTGGATTCCTTCACTGAACAACACGTTTTTCCTCTCACCTATTTGGTCATCAGAGATAGCATCTGTGGGTTACATTTGTTAGCCAGGGAGAGACATGAAAGGAGCATGACTTTGTTGTTCTAATGCATTTCTTGTTGTTATAGACATGTATAGAAACCAACCATGTTAAAGTGGTTTCTGTCTTAATTTATTGTGAGATAGCTAATAAAATGCCTTATACACATATAAAAAAATCTTTGATGAATTCTTCTTAGAACTCAGTGCTGTAAAATACTCCCTAAGAAAATGGTTTTTTTCCTTTTACTGTCATAAATCTCAGGGCTATATCTTATGTTGTTTCAATATTGATTCTAACTTTAAGATATACATTTGGATGTCATGCCACATAATTTTCACTTAACTTCTAGGGATTTGCTATCATAGCCCATATTTTGAAGGTTTCATTATATATGACTTCACTTGGTCTGCCATAAAAATCTGTTTATGGACTAGGCATGAAAATAATTTATAATACAGTCTCTATGGGCAACAACAGATAGTAACTTGGTATCTGCACGCTTATTAATCTTTTTAGGCATTTTAAACTGTAAAATAAAGTATTTTCATTTTTTATACAAGCCCAAGAATTTGCCAGTCAGTTATGTTTCAATACCATCAGTAGGCTGCAGTTGTAGTTTCACAAATAATTTTTAACATTGTTCTCTTCCAGGCAGTACAATGTGTGATAGCACTAATTATCACTATAACTGGCATGAGGTCAAGAGAGCCACTGCAGTTAATTGGCCAACAACACCATCATCATTGATGGTGTTACAATTTTAATAATAATACTGTACGTAACAAAAGGGAGCATGTTTGCTACTAACAGAGGGAATCAAAACAGGTTTCTAATGATTTTTTTTCTGCCTCTATCCAACATAATCCCAAGTTATCCAAAGTTATTGTCATTCTGTGCCACCCTGTGTCTGCTTCTTGCTTTGGGTAGCCAGGTCCGTTATGCACCTGGCTAGATTGGAGGAAGGGAAGTTTAGCCGGGGATGGGAGAGTGCAGAGCAGGATCTTGGTCAGCCACGAGTGAGTGGGCAAGGACCACATCCGGGAACAACTTCGGAGAACTGGTTAGGTTTATTGGGGGAGAAAAGTGATGTTTATCCCTCTGAGGGAGCGGCCAGGGTCTCTGGAGGAAGGTTTGTGTGGCTGTGTACCATTGGCCAGGGCAGTGGAAGATGCTTCATTTGCATACTCAGGGGCTGTAGGGTGTGTGTGTGTGTGTGTGTGTGTGTGTGTGTGTGTACCTTAAAAGGTGAGACAAAAAAAAGAGACCTGATAATGGTCAGAGTAATACATATTTACTAATGTTGATGGGAGGGGTGGGGGGGGATGGCTTTATGACACCAGGTCAGAAGAGGAAGATACTCAACTCTTGTTTGAAGTATTCACACTTGACGCTCCTATGACACTTGCTCTCTAACCCTGGGCCATTATGGTCCCACAATTACTTCTTTTTGTTTTATAAAGAAGCGGTATCATCATAGCCAACATTTATGTTGGGAATGGTTTGATATTGTACCAAAATCTGATTTGCAGTGATTTTTTTCTAGTGCTACTGACCTGCTGTTTTAGAGATCGGATGAGGTCAGGGTTCCAAGAGCCAATGCAGGTCCAAAGAAGGGGAGGAGCTAAGCCCTTAGGGGATTTGACTATCATGGGGTAGGGATGTGGATACCTAGCGTGCCTGGAGATCTTTGAGAATTTGTATGTTTTGCTGCACCAGTCCAGATTCACTGACATAAAAGCATCGTTTCTCCTTTAATACAATGCAAGTCCCACCCTATTCAGCACTCAGTAAGTCCAGATTTCTCCAATTTCCTAGAACAACCCCCACTAGGGAGGCGATCTGTCTCTGGAGGAACTCGAGATGCCTGTCTATGGTGGGACCCATGGCTAAGCTTACCCTGGAAGTTGCAGCTTAGATGATGTATTTGGATCAGGGCTGCTCCAGCGGCTCCATGGTAACCAGTGAGACAGACAGTGGGCAGATCGCTGTGTAGTGGCGTCCCGAGGAATGCATGGTTGGCGGAGTAGCATGGATGGGGCTGAGAGCTTCCTCCAAAAGGTCTTATGGGATAGGCACCAGGCAAGGGCATGCTGCTTAGACTGAGGAGGAGAGCGTGTTTTGTATGCCTTTAATTTCTTATTCAAGGGCTGTGAGATCTGAAAAGGGGCAATCTTTAGGACTGTCATTCTCAGACTTGTCTGACTGAGGCGGTGGGGATGCAGCGCCCTCTGTCGGTCCCATTTTAGGGGGTCCCGCATTGGTAGATTGTAGCTGTGTTAGGCAGAAAATGGAGGGAGGCAGTTGGTCCTTCTGGGTTGTCTTGGCACTACGTGAGATAAGGACCTTGATTGAGTTCATGAGTCAGGGTTTTAAGGATCTCCTGCAGCCATATACAGATGGTGCTATTTTAAGGACTTCCTTTCAAAATGAGGAGGTTTGCTTTTTGGTGAATTTTATTCCATAGGATTTTAGAAGGGCCTGTGTTTCCCTAAGTTGAAGTTTCTTTTGATATGATGAGGTTATTTCCCATGATGGAAAAGGAAAGGAAATGCCAAGGTCAGAGAGCAGCTTTCCTGGGGGCCATACAGCTCCACCATGGATTCCTCAAAGTCCCAGATGTAAGCCTGCCTGCAAATTTCAGAAAAGCTGGTGGCTGCCCTAAATGGCTTTTAGTTGGTCATTGTGTAACCAGAATTTTTTTCTTTTTTAAGTAGATAAAAAGATATGAATTATTGGCAATTTCAGCATCCAAGAAAGTTGTCTGGGTCTGGGCAGAGGTTTTAGGGCTTTCTACTTACCCATGCCAAGGAGTAGCCCTGGCCAGAAGGTGTCAGTTACTGTTTCAATATGTCTGAATCCACGGCAACAGCACAAACTGAAAGCAAAGAAGGAAAAGAGATGTATAGCCCTCAGAGTGGGGAGGTCTAGTGCTTTGGGGACAATGTCAGAAGTCCAGGACCACTCACTATCAGAACTAGTACCTGTGGTAATGTTTCATCAATGTTGAGTGCCAGTTGCAGCTGGTGTCTGCTTCTCCTTTGGGGTAGCTAGGCCCTTTGTGAACCAGGCTGGACTGGAGGGAGAGCAGTTTATCTGGGTGCAGGTGCAATGCAGGATCTTGCTTGGAGATGAATACACTCAGGAACAGCTTTCAAGCACTAGTTCCATTTACTGTGGGGGTATTTATGGCCCCTGGGGAGGTGGCCAGGGTCTCTGGGGCAAGGTTTGTGTGGCCTTGTACCATTAACCAGGGCTAGGATGTTGGAGGATGCTTCATCTGCATAGTCAGGGGCTGTAGGGTCCAGGGGAGAAACTCTTATAAGATCAAGCAACGAGGGAAACCTGATAATTGTTAGGGTACTACATTCCTGATGATGGGGAACCTGGCTTTGTGGTGCCAGGTTGGGTGGGGGAGGGGTAGCTCCTGCTGTCCTCCCTATATAACCCTGGGGCATTATGGTCCCCCAATTCTGCATGGAAGAATAGCTTCACAGCATATATGATGAAGAGCATATTCTAAACATGAGGCTGGTTCTGAATCTGTTATAAAATAAGTTTCACTTTGTTCTACCACAAGTTATCTCACTGTCTCTGTATATAAAACATCATGCATTGGGGAGGTTGGGCTAGTTTGTTTGGCCTGAATTATGCTTGTGGATGTTTATTATGAATTGTCTTTTCTTTCACATTACCAGTGCTAGTCCTCTTAAGAGACAGGGTAAGTGGTAGTCCCTAAAGAACAGTTTAAAGAGGTGATGAGATGGACTTTTTTTTTTTTTAAAGGTTTTAGTCCTTCCCCAGGTGCCATTGTGTTTGATTTTCTGGTCTTAGAGTGGCTGTAAGGAGGGATGCAGTGGAAGGGAGATGTGGACTCATTCTTCTAAATGGTAATTAAACAGAGCAAGAGATGAGGCCTAACCTACATCATTAAGGCCAATTACCATTTATCCAGGGGGCTTAGCAGATACTGCTGGGAGAGATAACTTATTCCTCATTCTTGAGGATGAATAGATTAAGTACATCTCTGAGTTATAAGGTGAGTAGTAACCTGGGTGTTTAATGGTGAGGAGGACATTAAGGAAATTGGCAGTCGGTGGTGTGGGACAGAAACAAAAGTGCACAAGGCAGCAGGAAGAGTCTGACGTGACAGTGCACACCTGCGTTCTCAGCACTGGGGACGTGTTGGCGGGAGGGGTAGGAGGTCAAGGTAGTCTTTAACTTCCAGGTTAGCTGTGAGAACAGAAGAATCCAAGAGAGCAATGTTGAGAGCGTGCATTAGCCATGGCTCGCTCTTCTTTAGTAACGACTGAAGGCTTTTGTAGTTCCAACAACTTGAAGTCTCAAGTCGCAGGGAGAGAAGTAGGGCCATATTTTTTCCCCATAATTCCCAATGCTGGTCTCAAATGACACTGTTTTAAAAAAGTGTATAGTTCGATTCTGTAACTTGCCAACATGACAAGAAATAAAATACCATGAGAGAAACCAGTTTTCAAAGAGAGGGAGCAGTTACTTTAATGTAAGATTGCTCTGACATTAAGTTAAGGTTCAAAGTACCCCAGAAGCCACTGGATCATGGGTTTGCAGGACTGTGTGTTAATTTAACATTCTCTACTGACTTTTCTAATTCTGGACACATTGTTCATTTCCTTTATATCATTTCTGGAGGTCTTCTTAGGATAAGGCCACAAGAGACCAATGTCTTGGGCTTGCTAAGGAGAAATTAGAGTGAGTTCAGAGAGGGTTGCAGTGACTGGTTCTACCACAGTGGTCTCAACCTGTGGGTTGTGACCCTTTTGACAAAATCCGTAAAAATATTTACATGATGACTCATGACAATAGCAAAATTGCAGTTATGAAGTAGTAACAAAAACAATGTTATGGTTGGGGGTCACCACAACATGAGGAACTGTATTAAAGGGTCACAGCATTAGGAAGGTTGAGAACCACAGCTCTACTATAAGGCGGGTGCTCCAAAATGAGCCCCCAAGCTACTATTTCATTGTAGTTAAAAAAACATCTACACAATATATCAGTCTTCTTAGTTTAAAACTGAGGCAAACCAGATAATGTTTTACTCATGCGAGATGACCCATTTCTGTCTTCTTGTGCTTTATTTTCTTAAACAATCCCTTCTGTTGTTACACACAAGGACTCCTGCTCGTAGTCTATCCAGTTACACTCATTGAGGATCTGCGATGGGCCATCTGATTCAAGCCACCTCATCATCCTCACCGGCAGCAACAGTACCAGCAGCAGCAACCACAACCCATTTAGTAATAACTATGTATGAGACCCAAGGCTGAAGAGATTAACTCATTTTATATCATCCAACCAATGAACAGCCTGTGGTGAGTAATGCTGTGCTTGTTCCATAGGTTAGGGAAAAAAAAGAGCAGAAAGTCTTACTAACCTTTACTATGTGACATGAATGGCAACAATACAGTTGTATATCGTGACACTTTACAAAGTCACTGGGGTTGAGAGGGGACAGACTGGGCATGAATAAAGTCACAGAGTCAAAAAATTAAAGTCCATGACCAGCTTATCTAGTTAGTGACAAATTTGAAGCCAAGCCCATCTGATTTCTCAGAATGTGCTGTTTTCATATTAGTCGTTGTTTCTTTGCCCTCTCTGAAGTAGAGGGAAAGAAAATAAGGTTTGGGAATAAAGGGGTTTGAATGATTATGGCAGATTCCTATTTTGTACGCATAATTGTATCATTGAGTTGAATCACATTTTAGGAGAATCTCAGACACGGGATGCTGGCTTGGCAGTGGTGTCCAGCATACCTTCTTTAACAAAAGCGTTCACTTAAGTCTCCGTGTTGTCGTAAATCACTGGCACGCAAGCCAGCAGAAGCCCCCTCTCACCTCAGACAGTGGCAGCTAATGTCTCAGCATTCAGTGTTGCTGGCAGAACAAGAAAGTCTGAAATGTGCTTCAGTGGGAAGTGTTACGAGGCTCCACTTGGCTCTCTCCTAAGTTCACGTGCGAGCTTAGTCCTGGAGGTTTTGGAAAGAGACACAAAGGAAGATGGTAGACAATAGGAAGGCTGCTTTGCTTCCATTGCTTTCAGCTAAAAGCAGGTTAATGTCTACCCACGTGAAGGCTGCGCGCAGAGCGAGTGCCTAGGTAGAATCCTATCCTGCAGCATTGCCTCGCGGGTTTCTGTTCTGTCTCCTCCATGACTTTCATATCTAAGCTGCCTTGTTTTCAATTTCATGTAATGGGACTTCAACCTAATTCTTTGCCAAGCTCTCATTGATCCTTGGTGTGGAATAAATGTGAACACTGCCTCATTAATCCTCTCTTTGGTCCTTGGAGGGAATTGCCAAGCAATATCCCATCACTTTGCAGAGGAAGAAAGGTAAAGTAAATTGCTCACTCTGCGTCTGGGCCTCAGCTTCTGGACGTTTCCATCTGGATATGCTGCTGGTCTGTCAGTCAGTATATCCCACTTGAATGCATTCTCTACCTACTTACAACATGCACCTCTCTTTTGGGGGGGGGCTATGTCTATGTTAATGCTGCTACTGGTGCTACTACTGATATAGTTTTCTGAGATAAGCTTCTTAGTAAGCTTTATTTTTTATATAAATTTCAGTGTTCAATACATTATAAATTCCCTTTTCCTCTAAACAGTCCTTTAACCCATTCTTATCTTTAACTCCCCACCTTATTTCTGCCTCTATGCTTTGTCTTTTCATTTCTCTACTAAAGTAGTCAGGGAAAAAAATCTTTCTAAAATTTTTTTATTTGCTTCTCGGTTTGTCTTTTGGCCTCTTTCACTATGTTAATCCTTCTGAAATTAAAGGCTCAAAAGCACACTGATGGCCTCACATGATCAACAAAATACCATCTTGGCTCAGTGTCAACAAGGTCTCTCCCATTAGGAAGAACCTTACTCCCAAGACTCCCTCTGCATCCCACAATTTTGCCGCAAGGAGTTAACTGTTTCTAGAGTGGTTTTCTTCTTTGTTTTAACTTCAGTTCATGCTGTTTGTCTTTATCTCTGATTATTTGTTATACAATATTCTCATAAGTGTTTAGAGACCAGAATTTAAATTATACATGGTTTGTTATTTTTTGACTCATTAATCCATTTAATTTTTAAAATCAATTTACCTTCTTTGGAGACATGACAATAATTCCCTATCATTTATATATATATTTAAATGTTTATTGAATGTTTATGTTTTACAGGTCATGCACCAAAATCCCTCTCCTACCCTCAGTAAAATAAAACAAACAGATGAACAAAAAATCTTGTCACAGAAGCTGTAGTGTATCACACAGCATAGCCTTTTGTCCACCTATGTTTATTTTCAAATGTTCATTGCTAAGAGTCATGCCCTGAGGACACAGGAACGGGTGAGCCAGCCCTGCCATTATATTCTTTTTTTTAAAATTAGTTAGTTACCAGTATTTCCTGGAATAACCTGTAAACTCATTAATATTTTATTCATTATATCAACATGATATAAATATTTACCTATTATATCAACATGATATATTAGTTGATTTCCCCCTTGCTGGGACATAAGGCCCTAAAGAAAAAAATTGTTGGAAAAATTATTTAGTTTAGACCATGATTTAAAGAATACAGTCTATCATAAGAAGGAGGGCATTGCACGTGGAACTCAGTATTCATTACTTTTCTGTTCCTGTGATAAAACTGTATGGACTTTCTATGTCTGCTCTAGCTCTGAATAATGGCACAGGGACTTACACTTATTTTAAAAAGCTTTAATCCTCATCTTACTGTTGTTCCCTACCATCTCTTATAACCTATGCTCTGCTACATGGTTCACTATCTCTCTTCAGCTTCATGCATCTGACCTTCTCCTCCATGCCTAGTAGGTGAATCTTTTCACCCCTCTTTCTTTTCCAGAGTTTCTATCTCTCCTGAAGTCCTGCCTTTGCTAGGCAAGTCAGCTGTTTTTTCAACCAATCAGAAGGCAATTGAGAACAAGGCTTACAAAACATGGAGACAGGTAATTCATAACAATACCAAAGTCCAGGTCTGTACTCAGCTCTCCGCTGGTACAGAAATCAGCAGCTGAATAATACAAGGGACAATCTTTAAACAGTGCATGGAAAGATCATCCTAACAAACCAACCACAACCCAAGCAATTCAAGGAGGAGAGGGTATCTTGGTTTGATGGTTCCACAGGGGTAAGAGTTTATCACGGTGGGGAGGCAAGGAGGTATGGTGGCAGGCATGAAGAAAGTTCAGAGCTCATACCTCAACCACAAGCATGAAGCAAAGCAGGGAGGTAGGGAGAGGGGGTGCAGAGAGTGGGGAGAGAGAGAGAGAGAGAGAGAGAGAGAGAGAGAGAGAGAGAGAGAGAGAGAGAGAGAGAGAGAGAGAAGAGAAGACAGTGCCAAATACAAGCGGACAAGGCTTTTTTTCTCTTTCTTTCTTTCTTTCTTTCTTTCTTTCTTTCTTTCTTTCTTTTTCAAGACAGGGTTTCTTTGGGTAGCCTTACCTATCCTGGACTCTCTTTCCAGACCAGACCGACCTTGAACTCACAGCGATCTGCCTGCCTCTGCCTCCAGAGTGCTGGGATTAAAGGTGTACACCTGCAAGCCCGACCTTTTTTTTTTTTTAATGTTTTTATTTACTTATTATCATTTATTCATATTACATCCCCATTGATATCCCCTCCCTTGTATCTTCCCATTCCACCTTCCCTCCCTCTTCCACCCTGTTCCTCCCCTAAATCTCTGACAGGGGCTGATGGGGCTCGTCCCCCACCATAGTGCTGAGGCTTTTAATACTTTAGAAAGGTTACAGCACCAAAACTCCCCAAATAGTTCTACTGAGGAACAGGTGTTCAAATTACCAAGTCTATGGGAACATTTTTCATTCAGACCTCAACAGACGTCCCCTATGATGGTTGGAACTAGACACATGGCTTGTCACATGATGCTGACCAGGAAGCAGAGAGTCTGGGCTGACAACAGAAGACAGTATCACCTTCAAGGCTTCTCCTTACCTCTAAAGTGACCCATTTCTTCTGCTAGCCATACAGGTTTTATATCTCTCAAAATAGGTCAACCAATTAACAACCAAGTATGTAAACACATGAGGTTATGGTGGACATATTACTTTCCAACCACAATACATAATACATGGTTTGGAATATATATGTGTTGCTAAATAAATAACATGTATAAACAAATATAGATGGCAAATATTTTTTTAATGTACCTTCATATATTTTTTCTCCTTTATTAATTTATTCTTGTTACATCTCTATGGTTATCCCATCCCTTGTATCCTCCCATTCTTCCCTCCCTCCCATTTTCCCCTTATTCCCCTCCCCTATGACTGTTCCTGAGGGGGATTACCTCCCCCTGTATATGTTCATAGGGTATCAAGTCTCTTCTTGGTAACCTGCTGTCCTTCCTCTGAGTGCCACCAGGTCTCCCCCTCCAGGGGACATGGTCAAAGGTGAGGCACCAGAGTATGTGAGAAACTAATATCCCACTCTCCACTCTACTGTGGAGAATGTTCTGTCCATTGTCTAGATCTGGGTAAGGGTTTAAGGTTTACCGACTGTATTGTCCTTGGCTGGTGCCTTAGTTTGAGCGGGACCCCTGTGCCCAAATCTGCCTACCATAATGTTTTACTTGTAGGCTTCTAGGACCCTCGGGATCCTTCTACTTTGCCATTCTCCCATGCTTCTCTCATCTAGAGTCCCAATAGAATGTCCTCCCCTCTGTCTCAGTTTCCTGGTAAGTGAAGGCTTTTGTGGGACATGCCCCTTGGGCTAATATGCAGATGTAAGTGAGTATATACCATTTGAGTCTTTCTGCTTCTGGGTTAACTCACTCATTATGATCATTTCTAGCTCAATCCATTTATCCACAAATTTCGGGAATTCCTTGTTTTTAATAGCTGAATAGTATTTCATAGTGTATATGTACCACAGTTTCTTTATCCATTCTTCTATTGAGGGACACTTAGGCTGTTTCCATGTTCTGGCTATTATGAATAAGGCTGCTATGAACTCGGTTGAGCAAATTTTCTTGTTGTGTGCTGGAGCATCTTCTGGGTATATTCCAAGGAGTGGAATAGCTGGGTCTTGAGGAAGCCCTATTTCCATTTTTCTGAGATAGCACCAGATAGATTTCCAAAGTGGTTGTACTAGTTTGCATTCCCACCAGCAATGAAGGAGTGTTCCTCTCTCCCCACATCCTCGCCAGCATGTGGTGTCGCTCGAATTTTTTACCTTAGCCATTTTGATGGGTGTAAGATGGAATCTCAGAGTTGTTTTGATTTGCATTTCCCTGATGATTAAGGAGGTTGAGCATTTCTTTAAGTGTTTCTCAGCCATTTGATATTCCTCTGTTGAGAATTCTCTGTTTAGTTCCAAGCCCCATTTCTCAATTGGGTTATTTGGTTTGGTGATGTTTAATTTCTTGAGTTCTTTATATATTTTGGATATTAGACCTTTGTAACTTCATATTTAATGGTCAAAATAACTCTGTAATGTGAATATTATTACTGGCCCCTGAGCCCTAAAGAAGTTTCTGTGACTTGACAGCAAAGCCAGAGCTAAGCTTAGGATCCTTAACCCTGTAACCCTGATGTTCATTCACTGTGCTTAAAAAGAAAGAAAGAAAGAAAGAAAGAAAGAAAGAAAGAAAGGAAAAAAGAAGAGAAGATGAGAAAAGCAAAATCAGAACTTAACCCTCAAACAGAACTTATTCAAAGAAAGAAAGTACTTCTGGTTAGGAAAGCAAGCTAGGTGTGTTCATACTGAAACATTGATAATAAAAGATGTGTCATTCTTCTCTTCCCTTGGGGGGCTGTTGGCCACCAGCCCACCAAGGCCAGAGGAGCAGAAGACGAGGCACAGAGCCTGGAAAGCCATAAGCATGATGGAGATCAAACACTCCGGGAACCATTTCAGGAGCATGCGCAACTTCAATCATGGAGAACAAAGGCTATATAGCCCCTGGGCAGTGGGGGTGGAGCTTCCCGGATAGGTGTATATAATTGGTTGAAACCAGGCACTTTAAGGATGCTTGTTTTGCATTTGGCAGCACGCTCCTATAATATGAACAGGATCACAGTATCTAATTATCCTATAGGTGCAGGGAGGGGAGAGCTAGCAGGGAGCTGTGTCAAGGCTGTATACCAAATGTGGTTAGGGGCATCTATGTCTAAAGACACTCTCCAGATGGAGTCAGGCAGAGAGCTGGAGGACCTGCTGGTGAGAGGGAGTCTTGCAGCTAACACTGAGCTCAGAATGGCTATCTGGACTGGGAGGACTGCAACCCCAAAAAGGCAGATTCTTCCAACAAAGATGGATACATAACACAATCCAATCAAAAGGACCTCAAAAATTCTTGGTCATTTGCTTCTTCTCGTCTTAACCTTCACACTATTTAGCCAAATTCTTATGAAAAACGCCCACAGATTTTCAATTCCTAGAATAATCTGTCTGTCCTGTAGCTGAAGTATGACTTCTCTTCCTCAATGGTAAAAATCTTCTGCAGTCACGAAAAAAGTCTTGGATGCCTTCCAAAAGGTCCAAGAGCAGCCTTCTTCACATGCATCACTTTTGCTTTTTCAGTCCTAGTATCTCTGTCTCAGGTGTAGGTAGCTCTGGCTGTTTTTCTAATTATTCACTATGGATTGACCTAGATTAGTTACAGACTATTTGCAGCTTCATTGTTTCTCAAATGCTTTGTCTTCTAAGCCTAGGTACACAGAAGGATAAAGGACATATTGGCAAGTTAGATCTCCTTTTTAATTTGGTAAAGATGTTTAAAGACCTCTTAAGCAAATAGATCCTAATAAAGGAAGCATCTAGCTTATTTTCTGTTTGTTCTTAACTTTATTATCCAGGCATGTTGCTTACACAGTTAAATCTTTTCAGCTGATCACTCAACCTTAATTTTCCATGTTGTTCATTTTCAGTGCCATCTTACACAATCTTTGTCTCATATAAATTTAAGAGCTTTGATCTGTACACAGTCTTCTTATTTATTTGGTTCATTCTCGTTGGAATGTAAAGAGACAATGATCAATGCTTTACTTGGTATTTATTTTCATTCATTTTAATCTCTCTCTCTCTCTCTCTCTCTCTGTCTGTGTGTGTGTGTGCACATGAGAGGAAAAGAGAGGGGACTGAACATCCAGAGTTGGAGTTACAAACAATTATAGTCACCTGACATTGGATCTCTACAAAACTATGTACTTAGCTGCTACCCCTTTACCCAGCACATTTAGTTCTTCAAAGAATGCAGCGGTTCAATTGAAAAATAAAAGCTTTGGTTCTTGACTCTTTCTTCCTCACTTCTCCTCTCTAAGGATCAACACATATCCATCCATAAACCAAGCAGTAAAGTTTAGTTTTCATCCTTTTGGGGCAGACAGTACTTGTGTTTTTGCTCTGATTAGTAAATAGAATGTGAGGAAGCTGCTAGTCTCATGTTAAGAGCACTTTCATGTCTTTCCTGCCCATCCTGGAGTTCCTACATAATGTAGTTAAGTCTGTTGACAAATAAAAATCATCTTGGCGTGGGGCCAGTTTGCCCTTGATAAACCATCAAGGTCAGTCTACACTAGTTGGCCTCTGAATATTCTAGATGGCTATCCATTCAATTTATAATTAGTTGAAGATGCAAGAGTAGGATATGGAACAAAAACTCAAACCCAGACACCCTATAGGTTGAAACAGTTATAATATACTTACTGTTTTAAGCCACCCTTTTGTGTGGTTTGTTTCAAAACAATAAGTACCCAATAGATTATTTTACTTAAGCCTCTTTAAACAGTGATGTAAACATCAATAATATCCTTACTTAATGACTAAAGGTATTTAGGATGAGCAAGATTAGGTTACTCAAGTTCCCATAAAGAATAAGCAATAGGGCCAGGAGATTTGAGCCAAGATATTTTAACTACAGAATTTACACATATAAATATTATTGTTTACATCTCTCTTTTAGGAACATATAGTAGTTGGTGGACTAAATGTATAGAATAATTAAATATTTAGGAGAAATAGTTTAGTTCATGCCTCTTGCTTTTTGCCTCTAGAAATGGACACCCAGAATGTACTGATGTCTCAAGATTGCAAAGTGACACCACCATGAAGGTACTTTGAATCTTGGGACTATGTAATTGATCGTTCACTTAAGTCAAGGGCTTTCAATTCCTCACGGTATGACAGCAAGTTTATTGAAGTTTACGTCATCTCTAGGTGTTCCCGGAAGGTTAGCACAGTGCTAAGTGTTTGAAGAGATTACCATATATTTGCTAACATACTCTGTGTTGCTCGAATGTATTTATTGTTGAACTCATCATCTCTCAGACCATGCTAGCAATGATACGATGGAAGTCTACCAGAAATATTTCAGAGTCAAGTGAGATCTGTCAGTTTAAGCCTAATGGAAACCCTCTTCTGGAAACAGCATGCTTTTATCGTAAGATATTCACAATACCGATTCACTGAATTATCAGTTGTGGTTTTCCCCCCTGTTTGATAAAGGGAATAAGGGACTTGCATGTGGAAAGACGAAATTTTTATTTTCCTTCTACGAGAAAGGAACTATGTGCTAGACTTTGCTTTTATACAGTCCACTATAACATTGCCAAGTAAGTACTAGGACAAATTTGAGGTCAACAATGATTTGAGAAAGGGCATGCAAGCATCATCAAATTCATTGTGGACTCTTAAAACTTTGCTGATTTTGAACTTTCTATAAGGCAAGGAACTCTGTTTTTACAATAGGATCAGTTAAAATAAGGGCAGGAGAGGGAGATATACTCTGGGGAAATGACCCTTAGAAATGCCTTTCCTTTTCTAGTTCCTGTCCTTTTGTTCTATAGAAAGAGCATAGCCAAGCGAGATTCATATCTCCCCCGTTATTCAACACAGCCCCCCTGAAGGCATACCCAGTTATTCCATAATATGATTGAAGGATTTTACACTGATTAAGAAACAAACAAACAAGCAAATGCTCCTTTCTTCACTTTGGCTTCATTCCCCTGTCTTGCTCCTGTTTGCTCCTGTGTAACACAGATTACACAGATTTCTTGGGATTAGAGACTGAGTTTGAGTCATGCAATGATTTAGAGCACAAAAATGCACGTGTTTTATTTAATTTGTATATAGGAAAGCTTTGGTAGCCCCAAATTTCCTTTGCTGTCAGAAAATCTATAATCACTTTTGGAAAACAAAGTGGTGTTTTAATCAGTGAGATGTCGAGTTTCTAAATTTTATATTGATAGTCTTTCATGATGTATTAAAGGAAAGGATGAATGAAATATTAAGGTGGATGAATAAACTAGTGTCTTCTCTCATCATTTTCTATAGACTGCACTTTCCCTAAAATATTGTGCCTACTGAAATGGACAAGTCTTTCTCTGATTTCTATTACTGTCTTGCCAACGATCAGTCCATGGCTGTGATGTGCAATCACATTGTGGATGACAATAAGAAACAAAACAGCATCCCGTTATAAAATTGTTCTCATTAAAGAACAAATGGTCCAGATGTGGTGCCCATGCCATCATTTTGTGTAAATAAATATGAAAGAATGACACTAATAGCCAGGGACATACTAAACATGCTATAGTTACATGAGCTTTGCAGCATGCTGTTTGTATAGAACAGTGTGTCGTGTATTGATGGATTATGGAATTGTGCCATGAAGGCAGCAGACAAAGGGAAGAAAACTCTGTCATGTGAGTGTATGTGTCTGTGCATGTGTGTGCACATGCACGTGCATGTGCGCAGGCAACATGTGTCTCTCACCAACATTAAGTAGACAGAAGCGCTGATGTTAGCACTTTAATATGCTTCTCCTGTATAGAAAGATCTAAATTAGTTTCCTCTCTGGATTTTCAGCTATCAAGAAAAAGAATGATTTTTTTTTAATTGTTACTATTGGCTGGCATACAGAGAAAGGGTTTCCCTGTCACATTTTCATACGTATGTCATTATACTTTGTGCTAGACCCGTCTTTCCTGCCCCCTTACACACGCACTCTCCATCTTCCTTCCCTACTCTTGCTTTTCCTTTTCTTCTCCACAATTTGTCAAACCACATTTCAACTGAAATCTGGTGAGAAGGATACCCGCATGAACATGGCCTTCTGTAACATAGTGTAATAAAATTAAAAAACAGACCCCAAAAAGACACCCACGATGGGAGCCTAGCACAGTTATCCTCTGAGAGGCTTTAGGAAGCAGATTGAGACAGATGCTGAGACTCATAGCCAAGCATTAGGTGGTGTGTGAGGGCCTTGTGGAAGAGGAGGAGGAAGGATAGAAGGACCAGACCTGGGGGTGGTGGTGGCAAGAACTCCATAAGAAGACCAATGCAGTCAAATAACCTGGGCCTCAGGGTTGGGGTGGGGGGTATTGAAGAGGCTGGAGTGCCAAGCAAGGAACATGTATGAAATGTACCTAGGACCCTTACATATATGTAGCCAATGGGCAGCTAAGTTTTCATGTGAGTCCCCTAGTAACGGGAGTAGAGGTCGTCTCTGACATGGACTCTGTTGCCTGCTTTTGGATCACTTCCCCGTAGTGTGGCTGCCTTGCCGGGCCTCAGTGAAAAAGATGTGCTCAGTCCCGATGCAATTTGATATGCTGGGTAGGTTGGTGGGGTTGGGGTCTCCCTTTTTTTGAGGAATAGGGGAGGGAATATAGAGTGAAGAGGGAGGAAGAGTGAGACTTAGAGGTGAGGAGGGAGGGGGCTATGGTCAGGATATGAAGATAATAAAGACAAAGCAAAACATTTTCTATGAAATGCTTAGCTCCAAAGAGACAGCCATGTAAGTCTCTCACCACCAGGACTCAGGGAACATCAGAAAAAAGGAAGAAGAGAGAATATAAGAGTCAGGAAAAGGGGAGGGCTGCTGTGAAATGTCTTCTGGACATGACATGGCTAGGGCTCTAGTGAAGTCACAGTAGCTGTGGTACCTGCACATGGTAGTCACAATATCAACCCAAACAAAATCCTGGCATCAATATGGTGGGTAGTGTCCAGTGCCTATCCCTGAAGTACTCTTGGCAGTTGGGTAGCTATGGACTTACAAGTAACTGTCAAATAAAAGTTCTAGCAGACTATAGCTTCATTGGTCCCATAATAGTTGCAAAAATGAAAAGTTGTACTGTAAAATTAGAACTGGTAACCACGTAGAAAAATCATTCCAATGATCTTTTGCTGACAGGTGCATGGACCTTGTATGAAGTGCTGTAGAAATACCTAACACTGTCTATTATCTGCCACCTTATTTTTGTCACAGAGATTTAAGTTCTATAGGAAAATAGAACAAAACACTCAAGAACACTAGGATGCTATAAAATTTGCCATGAGTGATCTATGGATTGACTTTGCATGGGGATTGTGATGTAATAAGAAGAAGGGATTTGCCAAGCACACACCTTTAATCCCAGGACTAGGGAGGCAGAGGCAGGCAGATCTCTGTGAGTTCGAGACCAGCCTGGTTGACGAAGCTAGTCCAGGACAGCCAAGGCTATACAGGAAAACCCTGTCTCGAAAAGCCAAAAACAAAAAAGAACAAGAGCTCTGCAAATGAAGAGATCTTGCCTGCATTATACATAAATTTACTTCCATTGTCTAAAACACATAATAGAATTAAATAATAGTTGCTAATGAGCTCATTGAATTCATAAAATAAAACAAGTATGCTTACCAATATTTCACTTAGCCTAGAGAAGGAAATAAAATGTGTGTTTGTGTTTTTGCATGTGTTTATATTTGTGTTATGTACAATCAAATACCAGAGAGTTTACAGAGATCAATTCATGAACATGATGGTCAATATGGTTAATCTGAGGAATACTTACTACATTTTTATTATATTTAATAGAAATCAAATATTTTGCTTTTTCTACAAGATAAGAACATTTTGGCTTTGTAGCTTCAAATAAAATTTTTTATGAACAAAGTTTTTGAGACAGGACCACGCTATTGTAACCTTGGCTAACCAGGAGCTGACTATGTAGAATATATTGGGCTTCAACTTGCAGTGATCTCTCACCTTTGTTGTATGAATGTTGTGATTTTAGGCAGGTACAACCACTCCCAGTCAAAATACATTTTAGTGATATAAACAATGTTTACTATTTAAACATCTTGGCTAAATTGTTCCCATGTTGGGAGATAAAACACAATAGTTTGAGAACTCAGTAAAATATTGGCAATGATTACTAGGAGGTATCCCTATCCTGCCTAATGCTTTTACAAATTACTTTGCCTGTTTTTGAAATTATAATATAATTACATCATTCTCCCCGTTCCATATCTTCCCCCAAACTCTTGCGTGAACCCTTCTATGTTCTCTTTTCAAATTATGGCTTTTTTTTTTTTGAGACAGGGTTTCTAAATGTAGCCTTGGCTGTCCTGGACTCACTTTGTAGTAATGCTGCTAATAGCCATATTCCTTTCTTCACCAGAAAAAGCCATTATTGTTAAGTGGCCTATGTTGTTGTTATTATTATTATTGTTATTGTTGTTGTCATCATTGTTGTTGTTATACATGTATTTAATTTCACCATATATGTCTAATTATGTAACACTTTCATGAGTCTCAAAGATATTATTTTGTATGCCAATCAACTTACATTCATACTCATAAAGTAACATAATTGAAATATTACTCATAGTTTCAGCAGTTTTCTTGTTGACCATACAGTTAGGAATGCTGTGGTTCAATATAACTATTGCCAATTTTTTATGGGCTTATAATGTATCTACAGATATCGTAAATACTAATCTTTAATAAAACCCGATGATTAAATTGTGCATTGGAATTTTTTGTAGTACCAAGTTTTTTGTTGTTGTTGTTGTTTTTTGTTTATTTGTTTGTTTTTTGAGACAGGGTTTCTCTGTGTAGTCTTGGCTGTCCTGGACTTGCCAGATACCATTGGTCAGCAGGGAACAGTGATGAGAAGTCATTCTGTATGTCTCTTCTCTATGTGCTATTGGAACCCTAAAAATACAGGTAGAATAATTATTCTTTTGACAGACAACAAAGGATTTCAGATCATAGACTTTCATTTTCTTAAATGTTAGGTTCAAGTTTTGGGCCTTTGGAACAAAGCCTAGTTATGAATTCCATGGAAGTGACAATCAAATAAGATTAAATGAATTTCATTTATGGTCCGTTTGTTCCATATTATGAGCATGCTCACAATATCATTTGGTTTTGTATAAATATCTTTAATAAAAGGAACTCATTATGCCCTAAGACTGTTTGTTCCATTTCAGGAAGGCCTGTTTTATTGTAGGACAAGAGGATCACCAGGTCCATTCACTAGGGCTACGAGAACACAATAATTTTTTGTGGGGGTGAGAATTTGGTGTTGGAGTGTAGACTTAGGAATACTGATTTCGATATAGGAAACATGATGCAGAAGAAAATTATGCGTTATCCCAGGAGATATATGCAAGTGCAACTGATGAAGCACTCACCACAGGTGTGAAGCCAAAGATAATCTCCCATTAAAATCTCCTTGGATAATAGTTTATTATGCTCCAGTTTCTGTAAGATTGTGCTGCGGAGAATAACTAAGAGCAGTGATGATAACGAAGACTATTTCAGAGAAATGATAATAGATAGTAGTTACTCATCTCTAGATAAATACTGAAGGAAAGTGTGATAGTGCTTCAGTTAGGCTCAGAACCCTTTAATCATACTATCTCCTCTGCAAAGTACTGGAAAGTGAAACAACGAAGTTTCTCACATATGGTAGCAAAACTCTAACTGAAACCCATACGATGCAGTTTATAATCTCTGTCCCACTAAATATTATCATTCTCAGTTTATTGCAGAAATAATATTTCTGTATTTGATTATAGAAAAATGTTCTAGACCTTTTGGGAAGCATTGGGTGACATAGACTATATGAATCATTGCCTTTTAAAGTTTGTAAGTTAGAAGAGGTTTTGAAACACATCTGTCTCCAATGATTACAGACTGCAGTTAATCATTTTTGCATCTGGTTTTTGTGAATATAATCCTCTTGCTATTATGTCCCCCTTAGTTTTTAAACATAAATTTGAAATACATTGCAAATGTTGATATTAAAACAAACAGAAGTTAGAAAAACATCCTTGAACAAATTCTGATATATATATATATGAGCCAAAAACAAGAGGCGAGGCCTTTGGAGACTTGGGATAGTTTTGGCTGTTCATCGCTCCATTTTAAGATGCTCCTAGAGAGAACCACTCAAGGTAAGGCTTCAGGGCTCTGGGCTCCAGTTTAGGCTCCTGGTTCTGGTTGTTTCAGGTTCCAGCAGAAGAAATCCTGCTGATTACACCAGAAGAAACATTCCTTAGAACTGATATCCTTACGGTTTCATTATTGTATTCTTTAATCTCCTTTTCCTGTTGTTTAGGTTAATCGGGTTATAAGTGAGGTACTCTCAGTTAATAAGTTCATAATAAAATATATTTGCTAAGAAAATTGAGCCTACAGTAGCGTGTTTCAAAATCAGTAGTTATTTAAAAAACCATGTTTCCTATTTTTAGATTAGTGTAGAGAATTATGTGTTTCATTATGACAGTTTCATATATGTTATGCCATGTGTTACTCAAATTTACCTATCTTTTTCTTTTTAAGATTCCTTCTGAAAGCCCTCTTCCTTTTCCCAGTAACATCATTTCTATTTTTTATCTTCTGTATCTATTTGATTGATAATTATATCTTGATTGTTTCTATATTAATCTATTATATATGAACTATCATCCATCTGTCTCTGTCTCTTTGTCTCTAACATCCATCTATATCTGTCTAAAACCTGGTTGCATTTCCAATAAACTCTCATGTTGCCTAGGCTTGAGGTAGATTTACTATATAGCTGAGAGTAACCTTGAATTACATATCCTCCTGTGACTACCTCTCAAGTGCTGTGATATAGGCATGCACTACCACACTTAGCCAGAGCAGGAGCTTTAACCAGTGTTTTGTATTACAGTTATTTTTATAAAACTGTGTTTGTTTCTCTTAGTTTCTTTCTTAATCTGGTTATCCTACAAATAATTGAGACTCTTTTATATTTGTTTAAAATTAAGCTTCATAACACAATCTTGAGCAGTTTATTTTAACTGCTCAAATTTTAACCCTCTATTTTTATTTTATCTTACTCCCAACATTCATCCAAGCAATGCTTGTGCTTTCTAGTTTTCCTCTGTTCCAGCTCCTTCCTCCTGATCTTCCTTGGACTTCTCTCCATGGCTGACTCTTCTGGCTGAATCCCCTACTTCCTCCTCTACCTTTTCCTCCCCTTGCTGACAGAAAGTCCAGCCCCATTCTCTCCCCTGCTCAGTTATTGCTTTAAGCTGCCTTTTTTGTCATACCAGGGAACAATTGGGGAGCAGTGTTTACACAACATTGAGATAGAAATCAGCATTTAAATTACACAATAACCTTATATCTACACCTGGACTATAGGTCTTTTGGAATATCCAACGAAAGCAATCCTATGGATTGTTTCAAGAAAGAGTATAAATGATTGCAAGATTATACATACATTTTCATTATGTGTTCATGGATTTCTTTAACTTCTATGATTTCAGATTTATGGTTCAGAATGTTAATAAATATAGGCTCAATAAAAGGAATAGATTTCCATACCTAAAATTCAGATAAACTTTGGCTTTTGGGTGTACAAAAAGAAAAAATTGAGATACAACACTTTTCCTAGGTAAACTAAAAAAATAGAGTGTTGGCCTGGGGAGACAGCCATGAAGGAGAGAATCCAGAGCATCAAGTAAAAACCCCTCCTTGACCTTAACCAATACATCATGTAATATTCTTCTCTATGTGAACCAATGGTGCATGGTCCCAAAATTCCAGTAGAGTATAAATCCTTTCTGTCTATGTAAGCATGAGAAGTGAGAATGAATTGTTGCTACTAACAGGACCTAGGGCCATTTTTGAGTTTCAACCAAGTATTTAAAAAAAAAAAAAAGGCAGCAAACTAAAACATCTCCAAACAGTAGAGCATGACACAATGGCTATACACCAAGCCTGTTAAGTTGAGAATGTATGTTTTACAAGCCAAATGAAGAGGAGGATGTATATAAAAAACAATGTGACTAGTAAGAAGTGTATTGTGGGACCCTGGTTTTTGGGTTGAAGCATGGCATTTCCAGATAGCCTCTGAACTCTGTAGTAGGTAACGGACTCCCTTTTTCAGCTGGGTTTCCTTTCTGCCTGATCGGGGGAGCCTCAGATCCTCTCAGGAGCATCACAGAGCCATCAGGGAGATTATAAGCCCAACATTTTCCTGATAAGAAACCCATTCAGTGTGCACCTGGGGATTCCTAGAAACACCCACACTGTGCTAATGAGATGTTCTGGTGTCTTGACTTTCAACCAATGACCTTTAACCGTACCTGGAGTTCTTCCCCCACCCACAGGATAATTAAGTACTGCTTTCCCCCTCTTATGATAAGGCTGTGCTGTTACATGTAGATCAAGAATCCCTGGCATCCCTAGCCCCCAGCGAATTAGACACATGTTACCCTCAAAACCTCTCCCACTGCCTTAAGGTTTCTAAGTTCCTGCTTCACGTAAAATAAAGAGGCCAGCATCATCTATTTTACTACAACTGGCTGAGACCCATTTATTCTGGGGAAGGACGGGCTCCCCTTCTATCCTCCTGTCCTCCCTGAAGAATCACCACTGGACCCCAGGAGCTTGACTGCTGGCCAAGCAGCCATGTGCTGTTGGCCAGTGTAAGCTTCCACCAGCAGGTCAGTGCCTCCATCTTTCTAGCACTGCTCTGCCCACCACAGTGCCCATCTGTGGGAGCGGGTGGCTAGCCGTTCCTGAAGCAGCCATTTTGTTTGGCCCTGACAAAACTGGGATCCCTTCTCTGTCTCTCTCTCAATTTCAGAGCTCTGGGTAAGCTTCCATTGCCAGCTGCATACGAAGCAGCCTCTGACCTGCTCAAGTGAGGCTGGGCCCTCATTGCTGCCTGACTGCTTTTAAAAAAGTATTTATTCATTATAATTTATCTTACATCCCAATTGTTATCCCCTTGCTTGTGTCTTCCGGTTCCCACCCTCCTTCCCTCTTCCACTCTATTCCCCTCCCTTAAACCTCTGACATGGGGAGCCCTCCTCCCCCACCATCTAACCACTGACTATTAGGTCTCATCTGAATAGCCTGCTTCCCCTTCCTCTGTGTTCCCTCAGGGCCTCCCTGCCAAGGGGAAATGATCAAATCTTGAGCTACAGAGTTCATGTCAGAGACGGTGCTCGCTCCCTCCACAACCTCGGATAATGAGCTGTCCATTTGCAATATCAGAATAGGGCCTCTAGGTTCTCTGTATGCATTGTGCTTGGTTGGTGCATCAGCTTGTGCAACCCCCTCCCCCCTCCACCCCCCCGAAACAAGATCCCCCAGCCTGGCCGTTTTGACACTGAGCTCCTTTGACCCTGAGCATGCACTTCTGATTTGGGGCTAAACATGGCCTGAGCTCCCTCGGAGAGTCCCGGACAAAGCCTGGCCTCCCTATGAGGAAAAAAGTCAGAGAAGTGCAATTATCTAGGACTTTACTATCTCATTTCTACTATGATCTGTTACCTTTTAGGCACTGGAAAGAGTTTCAGCAAAGGACTTCTAACATTTCTTTTGTATAGAATGAATAAAGAATCCTTCCAAACAACCTCACTCTTTACCTAGCCTTGTCTAGTCTTGAGCCATTCTTGTTTCCATCAGTTCCAAGTACAGGAAAGCTAAAAGCTAAATGTTTGGGGTTGCTTATATTTTTAACCTGTTATTTGCATTTCCATCTTCTACTCCCCACAAAATCTTGTACAAATAAGTTTTAAGTCTATGAGGTATATTTTGTAATCAACTCTAAATTTGTATAATGGTTAAAACTATTTAGTGTTTCACACCATTCCTTTCTAAAAGTAGGAGTATATTTTACACAGCCCTTTACAGCATGTTCCTACTACTTAAAAACATATGGTAATCTCTTAAGACAGGTAGTATAGATCTAAGGCAGTCTTTCCTGATATGCTATAGTCTATGACAGAATGTGACTACAAGTTTATTCTTCTATTTCTAGGTATTAATATAGTTTCCAGTGTTTTGCATCAGTAGGCATAGGACTTTAAATACAGGTATATTACAGGCATATTCTCTTTGAATCAACATTTCTTTTTCTTTAGGTTTATGGAAATTGATATTCTAGGTTCAAAGGACATATTATCTCTTTACTTACTATTTACAAATGTTTTGTTATATTTGCAAATCATTTATAAGTTATTATTAGCATAAAGCTTAACTATAAATGCCTTCATAAATATTTGTATAGTAAGCCAAATGTTGAAAGTAGGATTGACTTGCTTCTTTCCTATTCTGATGCAAAGCACTTGGTTTAGTTTGGTGATGTGAACGTCTTTGGCAACCATTGCATGCTCATCTACAGCTCCCAACATGTTCCTTTTCTGGCCAAATTGCATATTTTTATATTCTTCCTGGACTTCTTTTGATGATGATTTTCAGTGTAAATATGTCAAAAAGCAACTATCAGCACGGTAGATGGCATTTGGTGGAAGAAGTTAATTTGCTTGTCAGAAGACTCTTGGGAAGGAAGAAGTAGACAGAAGGAGTTGTAAATAAGATAAAATCCCTCTAGGGAAAATTCCTAAGAACACACTTTCATCAACTAGGCCCCACGTCCTAATACTGCTAATAACACATCAAACTGTGGTTGTACCAATGTATTGATTTATTGTCAAAGTCCAAATGTTCATCCTGTCATCTTCCAAAGTCCTTACCTATAGATCCTTTATACTGAAGCTACATCAAGCCTTTAATACTAGTGCTTTGGGCGGGGCAAGAGGGCATTTCAGGTACAACTCAATAATTACTTAACTTTTTCAGTACTTGCTGTCTTTTTATAAATTGGACCAGTATGTTCCACTCATAGCTTTGGCAAAATTTAAGTGACACAAAACAAGTGGAATGCCTAATGCCAACAAACTACTCAAAAATTGTCTTTGACATGAAAAAATAGTTTGAGAGGGACATATAACACTATTAAAATTATTATTTTTATTTATAGGTACCAGATTGAAGAAGATACAATACTAGTCATGTTAGTCATTATTTTCATCATGTTCTTGACCCAGAATCAAAGTCAAGGGGCAGGAGATTGTCACAGTAGCATGTCCCTTTCTGCACAGTGGTTTCTTTGCAGTCTGCATCTATACTATGGGCTCCTGTGGATGCTTTACTGTCTCCTCCATGGCACAAAAATACTTTAAAAAGTAGAATCTTTTATATATTGTGATGCTTTTCAGAGTACATGCTTCAACAATAACAGAAAAATAGCTTTCATGTGTATATTGTACATATAGCAGGAATAGGCATATACTTTGTCCCTGGGTACATGCAGCTGTAAATTAAACCTATGTCATCACAAACATGGTGTTAGTAGTTGCTCACTCACAGTCAATACTGTTCACTTTGTTATATCCGAAATGGTGCTCTTTGCATTTTCTTTCTGCACTCTATCCATTAATATTGTGCTATAGGACTGTCTTGTCAATGAAAGAACTTTGAATTAAATTTGAATTTTAAAAATGGATACAACTTTGAGTGTTGCTTCTACATTTCCAATCCTTTTAAGTTTGTCACAAAATTAATGAATTTGATTTCTTTTTTTACTGTCTGGGAAATGATCAATTTGCTGACTAAGGAGAGCACTGCATTTTGTCTTAAAATAGTGTGTAAACTTCCATGGCTCAGTGACACTGCTTGGTGATGCTTTATATAGACAGAGTCAAATTGAAAAAGTGAAGAATGGATTGCTTATTTTGAATCAGATTTCTGTTGTTAAACATTTTATTTTTCTGACTGCACTATCTTTTTGCTGTTTTTGAAGCTTGGTGGGAAATTGTAATAATAACATCATGAATAGTGGTATATCTGTATATTTAAATTTGTATGTTTTCTCTGACCAATAATACTAATGACTCAGATTTATAAGCTTGGAGTATAATATCACAGAAGGGTGACAATGAAGCATGTGAACCAAAGCGCAAAATAAATGGTATGGAACTGAGAAGAAAATGGGTTTTAAGCCAGTGGAACATGATTTCTGCAGATCTTGTATTACCTGTCAAAGTGTTTAGATATGTTAACGTTAGAAACAACTTAGTGAACTTGCTGTAAAAAATAGTTATATTTGTAATTGAAAGAAGTTTTTTTCTACATTAAAAAAACCCTACCATCTATTCATCCCAACATGTCAAGTCTCCTCAGGATTGAGTGCATCCTCTACTAAGGAGGGCTGGCAGCAAAAGCATGCAAGAAAATCTTTGTCAGAGACACCCCCTGCTCCTCTTCCTAGTGCACCCATGTGAAGACCAAGCTGCCTATCAGGTAAATATGTGTAGGAGGCTTAGGTCCAAGCCATGCATGCTCCTTGGTTGCTGTTTCAGTCTCTGCTAGCCACACTGGGCCCAGTTTAGTTAGCTCTGTTGGTTTTCTTCTGGAGCTCCTGTTCACTCCAAGTCCCTCTATCCCTCCCCCCACTCTTCCACAAGTCTCTTTGTGCTCTGCCCAATGTTTGGCTGCACTTCTCAACATCGGTTTCAATTCTTTGTTGGGTGAGGCCTCTCAGAGGACAGCTCTGCTAGGCTCCCATCTGCAAGCATAACAGAGTGTCATTAATGGTGTCAGGGGTTGGCTCTCTCCTATGGTGTGTTCAGGCATTAGTTGGACATTCCATCACTGTCTGCCATTTTCTTTATCCTTGTACATCTTGTAGGCAGGATACCTTTTCTGAGGCATAGGAGAGGAAGGAGATGGGAAAGAGGGAGGGAGGCTGGGACCTGGAGGAGAGGCGGAAGGGGGCTATGATTGAGAGGTAAAGTGAATAAATACATAAGAAATAAATAAATACATTTGAAAAGGTCTCCATTCTACTCGCTGATACTCTGATAGCATACAGACCATAACCGCATCTGGGGAAAATGCCTTATGGTAACTCAATAGGAGGAATGAACTCTGTGGCAAATATTGCCAACAATCCAATTTACAATAAATAATTAGAAAACTGATTCATGGCGGTTGCCTTTTATATATTCCTTTCTATATCAGTGAAATTGGGGCTTGTTTTTTAATAGCATCCTTGATAGTATATATTTACTCTATTATTGATAATATATATTACTCTATACATATATTACATATATATATATATATATATATATATATATATATAATATATGTACCGAGAAATCACTAAAAGAAAAGATCAAAATTAAAGTTCATATATAAAGCTACATGTAATAAAAATAATATAAATGTGTGTATGTATGTATATAACCACACACATCCATGTGTGTATATAAACACCAAGAAATGTTTTAAATGCCATAATTTGTCTGAGTGATGTAATTAATGGCTCTTATTCCTTGTATGATAAATTAGGATTGCACAAAACCCTTAGCTCCTCACTATCATTTGCCAATAACTACATAGACATTTTTCTTGTACTAGTGAAAACATTTATTCTATTCTCCATCTATAAATAACCCAGTTATTTTAGCCCCTCTTCTATCCCTTATCCACAATAGTTTCTGTGGCATTTATTGTTTCTCCCAAGGACAACATCATTTTTTGGTGTATTCATATTCTTTCTTTTCTTTCCTGACATATCGATCAAAGAAATACTTCATTTCTTTTTGTGTGTGTGTTATTATTTCTATCAACGACTCTACTTTGAAGCCCACCTACACATGTCTGCACGAGGAACTCCATTACCATTTCAGTTGCTTCCTGAGTGTTTTTGTTGTTGCTCAGAACAACTTTGTTTTCTTACTAAGCTCAGAATTGATTTACTTGTGTGGGAAAAAAAGGGCCTGTCAGTATTAAAATGTCACTTTTAATTGATAAAAGTGACAAGAAGTACAGCTTATTCCAGTTGGCAGCAGACTTCTTAACAACAAGACACCCAGTGTGATTCAACAACAGTCCTCAGGATAGATGCACCGAATGGAAAAGAGATGGCAAACGCCCTCCCCAATGCAATTAACTCCCAAGTTTCTCATTTCATCTTGCAAATCTATCCATCTGTTAAGTCATTCCTCGGAGTTCCTCTGGATTGTCAGACCATTACAGCACCAGCTACAAAGAGAGAAAGGTCAGAGGTAGAGGAGAAATGCTTCCTCCTTCCAAGATGGATGCTTACCAGTTCGTTTTCTTTATTTTTTCTTTTATAATTTTTTTTTATAAAACGTACATTTGTTTCCCTACTTGTTGTTTGCCATTGAATGAGGAGAGTTCTTCCTGAGACTAGCCATTTGATAGTGGGGAGGGGGAAGGAGACATGCATTAAGGGCAAAGAGAAATCTCTCCAGACACCGATAAGCCTCTTGCTCAGTGTCTTGTCATTGCTCTGTTGCAATTAGCAAATTAGGCTCTACTTTTTTTTCATTATTATGGTTGTTTAGTTGGAGGTTACTTCTTCTTATACTTATTATTTTGCTGAAGGGACATAGTAACAAATGGCCATTTTATGCACAGGTTAGTGCAGTTCTTACTATTCAGTAGGAAAGCCTCCTTAGGCAACCAAAGGCAGTTGATACAGAAACACACAGCTGGTCAAAGAGCAGTGATAAGTGATCAGCCATAGCCGGGACATCTATATCCCTCTCCCTTCCCCCACAAGGCTCAGAGGACATCACAGAAAAGAGGACCAGGAGATTGTAAGAGCCCGAGGTCAGAGTGCACTGACTCAGAATATCTCTGGACATGATAGGGTGGTTAACTTCATGAGCACACAGAGGCAGTGCTTGCTTGTTCAAGACCTGTACATGACCAAGCCATTCGGTCAGCACTGTAGCATGGATGAGAGTGTTTTTAAGTCCCCACTCCTAACTAGGTAGTTTTGGCAAGCAATGGCTGCAGGAGGGAGAGTCAGTGTTCTGCTCAGTATGGTCCAATGCATTAGCCTATACTCTTGCAGATATGGGAAGAATGATTTGGACTTACTGGGTTATGATGATGGTGATAAACAATGATGAAGTCAGAAGGATGATGGAGGGGTCAGGAAGAGGTAGAAGAAGGGAGGAGTTAAGTATGAGCTAATTACATTGTATTCATGTGTAGAACTACCAAAATCATCTACTACTGCTGCTGCTGCTGCTACTACTACTACTACTATTACTAATACTAATACTACTAATACTAATACTAATAACAAAGTAATAAAATTACTTTTAATTGTGATTTTCCTCTGCCTGTTTAATGCTTATAAATGTCCAGTGTGACCTCCATGGCATTTAGTGTGGTTTTACAACAAGCAGAAAAATCTGATAGTAGCCTTTATGTCCTGATCTGGTTGAAGATAAAGTCTATTTAATCAGCTCATTATGGATTGTATCTCAGGCACTGTCAACTCCTGTTCTAGGAGTTCAGCAGGGCAGCTCCAGCCTTGGCGCTGGAAAGTAGGCACTGCACCAGAGGTGATTTATATGCAGCACGTCCAGGATAAAGGCAACTTTGTCTCATGAAAGGTCAAGACTCTTTCCTGTTTCTTACCCAGAACATCCCCACCACTTGCATTTTTTTTTCAAGAAAAAGTGCAAGATATCCCACTTTCACCCCTAAAATTGAAATATTTTCTGGTCTCTGAACTGAAAACACATACACAGGAGTATCTAGCTAAGATCCCACAAGTAGAAATTCATGTATACTTAATAGCCACATTAGTCATAAGGTGCTTTAGGTTTTCTACTTGATATTAGATACACTATTACAAATCTGCTGTGTGTATACATACATGCAGACATCCCCCTGTATAAATAAAGAGTACCTTCACACACAGTAGGAAAATAGAAGAAAGGGGTCATATAAACTTTCTGTGCAGCTGAGTGATATTTTTATACATAATCATGTAAATTAGCCACAAGAGTTGTATCTAGCAGATATAACAAAATTTCAAATTATTTATTCTTAGACATATTAACTGTTTAAAACCCTTTTCCACCATCAACAATGTTGTAAGTAAACATTTGTCTCATACCCAGAAGCTTGAGCCAATGAATTTTGTGTGGCATGGTCTGGCTGGAAGGACAGCACAGGATGACGCTACACATGACTACAGACCTACAATAGTGAGTTAATTCTGCTCCCACTAGGGGGACAATTAAAAGGTCGCACTCTGAAGAGTCAGAAACATGCCCACATCAGTGGAGGCAATCTCTAGTATTTCTTACAGAATCCTTTGTCTTTCCCAGAGGAGGAGAAAAAAGAGATATGAAGATTGTCATGAAAGCCCCTATTCTCATGTTTGTGAAAATTCGAAAGATTTTATATATTTTAAAGTAAAATCTCCAAGATCTGAGATGATTAGGCTAAAGAGGAAATCCTACTGAGGTCGTTGATAAACAGTGCTACTGCAGAGGTGGATAGTGGTCCAGCAAGCACCAGTTCTCCTAGTCCATAGTGTAAAACTGCTGCTGGCAAACAAGTGTAGCAAGGAGCTGTCTTCATCCCTAGGTGTGCCATGTGTCTCCCTCACTGCAAGTGTCAAATTGCTTTAGCGAACTGTTGTATGCTACTTCAGATATAATGTCTAGGAAGAAGTTGTGATTTTTGTATGTTTTTGTCTCCTCTGTCTAACAGGCAGGTACCTATCTATGAGCAAAGCAGCTTTCAAAACTGAGTGTCAAGTAGAAGTGAGACTTCCACAAACCGTAGCCTTAAATAATTGTGGAAACAGTTTTCTCTCAGTGCACTGAGATTCTGGGGTTATTGATTATATAGTTGATTCTTTTAAGAGATAAAGATAATGTATCATGCAAGATTAGCAGGGTGAAAAGTGAGAACCAACTTCTCAAAGTTGTTCTCTGATCCTCATACATACACCATGGTTTACACATGTACATGTGTGAGCACACACACGGAGGGAGGGAGGGGGAGAGAGAGAGAGAGAGAGAGAGAGAGAGAGAGAGAGAGAGAGAGAGAGAGAGAGAGAGAGATTTTAAGCAAGTGTTCTTCATATTGTTCTCATACATAAAATACTTAGACGAGAAAGACCTCCAAGGACTTCTTAAGGATTAGTTTGGAACTTATAGGAGCAGGGACTCTAAGTCGCCTCTGAAGGGAAGCCCACCAAAGGCAGATGCAAAGTATAAGCTAATTTAAGAATAAAAGTGTTTCAAGGCTATGACTCTGAGGTTTCAGGGTGTGGCTGTTGTAGCTGCTCAAGGAAATATCCTGAAACACAGTCACTAATAAAATTGTAACATGTACAGCATGGGAGAGGATGTCAAGTACGCACGGAATAGCAGAAAGACTCCATCCCTTGCTTGGTTTTGGAAGCTTATTGATTTCAATAAGAACAGGTTTATACTCCAAAGACTGAAAGGAGAATCACCACACTGCTCTTCAGTTCATTTCACATTGTTGTCAAGCAGGATAACCATATTGCATTTGAAAAGCCCATGAATGGAGTCAGGGAAAGTGTCTGGCTTGAAGATTAACAGCACAATCACTCACTGGAATGGTTCCCTTGTCGTCCCTATCTAGTGGGTATCAAGATAAACTGCACCCCATTTCCTGGTATTTATATGCAATTTAGCCCACAGAAATACTTATTTTTAATACAATAATTATGCAACACCCACAGGAGGGCTCATATCCACTACGAGAGCTGAAGGACATAAATATAAAGAATGAGTGTGCTAATTAGTTTGTTCCTTTGGTAGATTGTTTGTTCACAGTCTGTGACCACAAGGTAAATCTTCTGTGAGAGCTCCAGGTAAGATCTGCTGCTCTCAATCCTTTTAGAACAGAAATATTTTGTAATGTTTAAATGTGGATGTCCATGTGCAAAGCCCAGTCAGGGAGCGGAAATCACAATGACTGTAGCGGAGTTAAAATTTTGCCTGAAAACAAAATGGCATGCTTGTGTTTGTGAGTTGCTAAAGTCAGTTTTCCTAAACACATCGGTAATTATTTAGGACAGTCAGAGTATGTGATTGTATTTCAGAAACCTGATATAGACAGACAGAACCAGAGAGCTCAGCCACTGAAAACTAGACAGATTTTAAAATTTGTGCATATTAAATTACCCTGTCTGTAGTTTTTTACCATACAGTTCTGAGAGTTAGTCATTTGCACTTATTACAGGAAACTGTAATTTCCATTAGTTTTATGTTAAAGCACTCATTTTCTTAAGATCTTACTTAGTATTAGGCATAATTATCCTTCCCCATTGTACTATATAATACCTGCTGAACTTAAAAGTAAAATATTTATAAATGGATGCATCTTATTGGCTCATGGCAGAGGTAGATAGATGTTTATCCTCCACTTTGGTCAGTGTCAAAGAGTATGTTGTCATGGTAACAGCAGAGATATAAGTGATGGCACTTCTCACTTGCACAAGATTTCAACTACTTGTTGGAGTCCTGTCTTCTACAATTCTATTTACCAAGTGAAAATTTATGGCAAAAAAAATACAAAAATCATACAACTGAAGCCATGGATAGAATAAAACAGATTAATAATATAATGTATTATATTTTTATTCCAATAACTTATTTTCTTTTCATAGGCAAAGTATATTTACCCCTTACACACACACACACACACACACACACACACACACACACACACACACACGACTTCCAAAATTCTCATCCAGTTATAACATTAGACTGGAAGTAGAGGCTCTCCTAAAACTCCAAATTTGGGGATAGATGAACTGAAAGCCTAACTAAATTTCAGTCTCCAAATAGTCAATATACAGTCATGAAACAGAAAAGATATAATCTAGTGAGTAACACAGTTGAGATGAGGTACGAATACACGTTTTTGTTTGTTGGCCTTTGTCCATGATGATTTTGGAGCTCAGTGGTAAAGTAGTAGGTCTGTCTACACTTTGATTGGGCCCATTTCAGCTCTAGGGAATAGTCACTCAACCCATTGTCTGTTCTCTGTGCAGTGGAGCTCAGCGTCATCATTCTGAAGGCCTCTGCCTTCCCTTGTACCTTCTGTAGCCATTTCTAACAATACCCCTTGAAGAATATATCTGTTTTTACAGGTTTTTTTCCCCCAGCTAGCTTTTTACCTTTGAACAGGGGATAACCTATTGATATCAGCTCCTTTTAATTTAGCTGACAATCACGTTTATAAATATAAGTTTCTATAATGCATATACATTTGACTTCAGTTAGTATACATAATAATTTTTTTCAACCTAGCAATTTTTGGGCTGTATTTCATGGTTAAATCGGCATACAAAATAGTCTGTGACTGCTGCTCGAACATATAGACACTGAGACAGGCTTATCAACCTTTGACAAGGCCTCTGTGAGGATTGGGAAACCAGGGTCGGTCTCGCCACCTTTTGATTAGGCTAAATTCATTTCCCAGGGAGTACCCCCCCCTCCATCTACTCTTTGTTTTCTATGTTTTATTTGAAGGTTATCCATTTGAAGTGTTATCTGTGATTTCCCTGTAGGAATTTAAACTATGACACATTGCATATAAGAACATTTGATTACATTTTCATTGCTCCTAGTAAAATTTTAAACTGTTATTGATTGAGAATCTCATTGACTCATCTTATAATTGTCTCTGGATTTTCCATTTTGCTTTTTATTGAAAGTGTAAACTTAGGATTTCTGCCAGAATTATAGAGTAGATTTATTTCCCCCTATCTCTTCAGGTAAATACAGACAAAGGCTCTGGATATACTAGGAGAGAATTTCAAATATTAGAAGGCTTTAAGTCCAAGCAAAGACTGATTGGATAGGGATCCTAGGGCCTCAGGAATCACGCAGCAGTGCACCTAGGTTTCTTTACACTTTATTTATTGTGTGAATGCTAGAGAGGTCAGCAGTGCAAACCTGCCAACAACTTCAGGCAATAGTCTTAAAACAAAAACAAAACAAAACAAAACAAAAAGCCTGCTCTCTTTTGCCAAGGGACCAAATATCACAACTTAACAAAACAGAAAAATATTTACATAATAACCACTCTACTGATTTTAAATTTCACAGAAGAAAATAAAAGTGCTTCAGTTTTTCCCCTCCCAGTAAATTAAAGCCTTGGCTCCTTTTATTCCTAAGCTGCAAGAAAGTCCTCTTTTTCTTTCTTTTCTTTTCTTCTCTCTTTTCTTTTTTTCTTTCCTTCCTTCCTTTCTTTTGCTTATTTTTGTTTTGGGGGGACAGAGTTTCTCTGTGTAACCTTGGCTGTCCTGGACTCACTTTGGAGACCAGGCTAGCCTTGAACTCACAGACCCTCCTTTAAGTGCTGAGATTACGGGCATGCACCACTATGCCTGGAACACAATGAAATACTCTTACTGCCCCATTTACCCCATGAAGCAAAGCAGAGAAAGCCACGTGTGCATCTATGGGGAGTTCCAAGTGAGTAATAACAAGGTATATTTCTCTACATCAGTATGTCCAGGGCCACCTAGTACCTTGTGTGCAGGCTGGTTTCACATCCTTATCTCAGTAATAAAGAATATGCCTCTCTCTCCCTTCTGGGGTTTGTAGGCAGCATTTCACAATCACTGCCTATCTCGTGAAAAGTCAGTGGTGCTCAGTTGGGGACAGCATGGAGGCACAGCTGTATCCACAGGCTGTGGAGTGTTAGTGGGATCAATCTGAACCCATACACTCCTTCAATAGCACCAAGGGTTCTAGCCAGAATCAAGAGGGCTGGTGGGGATGACAGCCTCCTGCTCTACATGGATGTATAGAGGTAATACCTTTGTATGGATTGTACAGTGGTAATACCTTCGTATAGGTTGTATAGAGGTAATACATTTTCACTGTCTAGAATGGCTCCAGTGCTTAGAGAGAATATTTAAAATAAGATCTAAAATCTGATAATACCCAAAACGTCAGGATTTCAATAAAAAGTTACTTGTCCAAAACATAGGAAGATTTCAAACTGATGATCAATAGCACACAAGTCAAGATGAAATAAACATTAAAGGTGTGCCACAAAAATTACAAAGCAAACATAACATGCTTTCGTGATCAATTATGAGATACATTATGAGGATAAGCAGGAAGCCTCAGTAGAGAAATGAAAAGCAAAAATCCAGTGGTAGGTTTAGAACTGAGAAATAGAATAATTGGAATGAATTCCATGGGCACAGACAGGAAAGCATCCACAAACTTGGAAAGTGGAGCAGTGGGCAGTATTGAGAAATGAACAGTGCTTGCAGAGACCAGAGATACTGAATTAAAGTATTCACATTTGTGTCATGAGAATTTCAGAAAGAGGTTAGAAAGAATGTGAGGCCAAAAAGCACTGGAGAAATGTGACTTTTAAAAGGCACAAAAGTCGAGGGAGTGCTGCAGAGACTGATGCACCAACCAAGCACCACGCATGGTAAGGAACTGGTCCCTCTGCTCAGATGTAATAGTTAGGTAGCACAGTCTCCTTGTGGGTCCCATAATATAGGGAGTAGGGACTACTTCTGACATGGACTCTGGCCCCCACACATTGATCACTGGGGTGGCCTTACCAGGCCGCAGAGGAAGAGGATACAGGCAGTCCAGATGAGACTTACTAGGCTGGAGTCAGATGTTAAGGGAGGAGGGCTCAGCTTTCTGAGGATAGGGGAGAGAGGGAAGGATTATAAGGGAGTGAGAGGGTGTCGGAGAGGAAGGGTAGGATCAGGATCCGGAGGCAACGCAGGAGTAGCTACAATTGGGATGTAAAGTGAACAATTTTTGTTTAAAGGCACGAAAGTAATCTGGTACCAACCAACCTATATTACAAGAAGCTGATGAACTTATACATATTTACAGTTATAATTACTTTATAAAGCAGTTAGTCACAAATCCATCAAGTCATGTAAAAACTTACATTCTGACTTAAAAAAAAAAAAAAGAAACGTAGCTACATACTGTGTTTATAAACTTGAAGTCTCAGCCTTCTAGATCTGTCTCCCAAAATGGCTTATAAACCTGATGCAATTCCTAGTACAGTCTAACAAGATTTTTATGACAATGTGGAGAAGTGAAAAAAAAAACACCCAAAACAAAACTAGGGCAGATAAAACAATTTTGAAAGAGAATACTTAAGAGAAATGAGTTCATGTAATTTAACCACTCGCTAGCCACTGCGGCAAAAGTGTTTGATTTTGAGAGAGAGGATAGGCGCATTTAACAGAACACAAAGCAAGGGGCAACAAAACCACAGCTGGGGCTTATGACTCTTATCTAAGGTCAAAGGGAATTAAACGGGATGTAGTCTAATAAGTGAACTGTGCTGCAGGACTTCAATGCCCGTAGACAAATAAGAATATATTGACTTAACTTTAACCTTCAAATAAGAAGTAGAAACGTATCTCATGTTTAATAGTAGATGCAAGGTCTTTTTTGTAATTTTAACTTTTCAGTATTTTGAGATGTCACATACTGTTGCCCAAACGAATGTAATTTGAAAACTTCAGCAATTTGTGAATGTTGAGAACATTCAAAATCCATGTCCTTATCAACTTTTGTCATTATGACCTTTATGATCATAGTCTTTTTGCTGGCTGCAACGTGACATTTCATTTCTGTTTTAATTTGCATCTGAACAGTGATTGGAGGTGTTAAAGACTCTCATATTATTTTTTGGTAATTTGTATGCCTTCTTTTGTAACTATCTAGTCAAGTCTTTTACTATTGTAATAGGTCTGTTTGTTACTGAGTCCCAGTGAAGACCTCCCTGTGTCAGTTGTTTATACAGTTGCTGGGATAAAATATCCCAATGCAAGCAGCACAGGAGGGACAGTCTCTTTTGGATCACAGTTTGAGGTTATGATCCTTTCTCCTTTTTAATGCTTCCAGGATCTTAGCCCACAGAATGGTGACACCCATAGTGGACAGGTGTTCCTGCTCTATTAACGTAATCAAGATAATTCCCACAGACATGCCCAGACGATTCTAGAGATCATTAAGTTGACAATTGGTATTAACCATCACAGTCCCTTAGTTAAGAAATGATTTGCAAATATTTGGGTCGGGGAATTGCCTCTTGACCCTGTTAATATAATCCAATAATATCAGAAATAGGTCTATACCTAAGGAAATTTAAGTCACTACACTAAAAAATATGCTTATATTCCCATGCTATTATATTACCATTGAAAATAACCAATATAGCCAAGCAACTCAAATATGAATAGATTGTTTTAAGATGGCATACATGAAAAATGAAATGATTTTTTTATCCTAAAAATATATTCTTCCACTTGTAACATCATAGAGAAAACTATGGCTATAGATACCAAGTTACAGTTTGATAGGTGAAATAAAAGTTGGCATTCTACTGCTTACCATGGCAGCTACAACTAGTTTATATTTCAGAATGGCCAAATGAAGGAATTTTAATGTTCCTAACACAATGATATGATAGACATCTAAGGTGTGACTATGTTGTTTGGCTTTATTTGATCATTTTATAATGTATACATGTATAAAATATCATGTTTTCCATAGATATGTGCAATTACTAAATGTTAAATAAAAGTAAAATAAAAATAACATGAAAAAAAAACTGTTAAACTTGTCTGAGAGAACATAAAGGAATATAATTAGGACCTACATCTTCCTGCCTGAAGAGTTCACTGACATGACCCCAATGTATTTATATTATACATGCTATCTTCATGCAGAATAATTAAAGTGAGCTTTCATCTCATCAACTAAACATGTGAACCTAGACATCAGAGATAATATCTGTTCTATAGCAAAATAAAGCAATCATAGATGAAATCGATTAACTTAAATTAATTGAACATTTCAATATAACTCTTTTAGAGGCTTTTTAATGTTCATGGCATAAGGGAATACTAAATGTCAAGGTGATGGACATGTTAGTTGTCCTGATCTGATTCTTACATGGTATCCAGGTATCAAGAGATCTCCTATATCCAAAAATATATGCAGTTACCATGTGTCATTTTAAAACAACAAATATTTACAATAATAGATTAAGGACTTCAATGTAAGACTACATCTGTAATAGTACTAGAAGCAAATATAGAGCAAATGCTCAGGAAATTAATCTTGTCAATGTTTCTTGAAGCAGCTTCAGTAACTTAGTTAAGAAAAGAAAAATGAGGAAATAGGATGGCTTCAAAGTTAAGCACTTTGATATGGTCTAAGATACAATATGAAGAGTCCCCTGGCTCTGAAGAACATTTCCTTCTGTTGGCACCCTCTCTTAAATACTGACGGCTTACACAGGTTTGTGTTTTCTATTATATTTAGGGCAGAATCAAAGGGTGATGTTTTGTGGCTTAGCCTTGCTCAGCTGCCTTTAAGAAAGCACAGAGGCGGAATGACAACAAAAGTTTTCTGTGGGGTTTCCCAAGTCTACTGAATGGAACACAGACTTTATATTTCACTACAGTAGCTACACTCTCATTTCACAACTCCTTTACCCATTAGCTTGCCCAAGGACTCAAAACCCACAAACATTACTCCCATAACTGAAGTCAAAGATTAGTGCCAGGCTAGTGGCTTAGCTAAACCATCCAGACAAACACCTTTGAGCCACAGTAGGGAACTATCTCAAACCAGTTACTGATCAACAGGCTGGTCAATGCAGAGGTGAGGCTGTGTGTCAATTGATCATCATTGATATAGCATGTCAAGTCGTGAATCTTTTTTCCTGTCCAGCCTGGGGTGAAGAAACATGACATGGGATCCTTAAATACGTGTTTGTCACAGACTGGATATAATTGGCTAATAGTCATTCTGGTAGAGATCTTGTTTTCAGAAAATTGAGGCTTGCATACTAAATCCTATTTGCTATTTGCTTTTAGTTTTCTCTTGCAAATGTCAGCCACCTTCCCCACTTCTCTGTTATGTCTGTCTGTTTTCCCCAAGTCATGTCTGTCTCTTCTTGAAAATTCTTGTACTCTCTTTCTTTTATTCATCATATTAGAAAATATTTTGTAAGAAGAGAGAGATATATTCTGGTAATATTACTAATAACATCTCATTTTTGAGTGTATTAATACGTAAAATGGATAGCTTCATGGTGTTTGCAAAACATTTTTATTGTCTATGATTTCAAAAGCTCAAAAGTGACGTAAATGTAAAAAATAGGAATTATAATTTGCTATATGTCTAGAATTCAGTCTTGGAAAAGTTCTCTCTTGAAAACAGGGAGGAGGTAGAAAGTTCAAATCATTTGTCATTCATTCACCTGTTTCTCTCAGACTCTCCTTTACCTACCCCAGCTTTTGGCCCTGACTCCTGACTACTGTTGATAGAAAGTTCTAGAATCTACGGAGGGGCTTACTAAGGTGAGATATCTGTCTTCAGTGGTTGTCAGGGAGAGATCTTGCTTACTAGATGGGACAGGTGTCAGATGATAACATCTCATACAGGAATTGTTGCTATTCTCCTGGCGTGGTCATCAAGCACACAGCCTAGGGCTCTGAAACTGTCACTGTGAGTAAATTGGTGCCTAGAAAGGAAGTGGGAGGCCCCTGTGCTCTCTTTCCCTTTCTGAGTCCTGCACCTCTGTCATGATACACTCCTCCATTGTGGAAATATTTCCTTCCAATGCAGAATATCGAGAGTGACTTTCACATTGTATGTGCTGAAATATTTGTTTCTTTAGCCTGTGTCATTTTGACCTAATTTCAGTTATCTGCACATGGAACATTCAAATCCATAACTGATCTGTACAAAAGTGTTTCCTAAAAGCCGAGCTCAATCTCATGACCTCTTGTTGTAACGCCTAAGAATTGGATTTAGGAGTTCAGGCACACTCTCTCCCACTGATCTCTTCTTGCCCTGGGTTACTCTTGTTAAGCCAAGATTGGCTGTGCACTGCTTTGAAGTTTTCTCTTGCACATCCTCACTTTATTGCTTCCCCCGTCTCTCATTTTTAGATTCTGTCTTTCCGGTTTCTTTGTTAACTTGAGTTTATTTTTCTGCCAGTCTTTTGTCTTTCATCACAGAAAGAAAGAATTTGTGAGGAGAGAGAGAGAGAGAGAGAGAGAGAGAGAGAGAGAGAGAGAGAGAGAGAGAGAGAGGGAGAGAGAGAGAGAGATTGATTTCTGTTTCACAATGCACTGCAAAAAACAAAGTATCCTAGTTCCTGTTGGCCTTGGCAGAGCCTCACCACGATAGACAGGGGCTTAGAGAGGAGGGTGGCTGTAAGATGTAAAGAAAAATGTGGCCATGGAAAAGGCCAACACATCATCACCGAAAGCTGTTACAAGAAAATATTGATGCAGTGGCTTAAACTACAGAGCTTTACTTTCTAGCGGTTTGAAAGATACCTCAGTTTGCAGTCTGAGCATGAAGACAAGGTATGAATTTGCAGCATCCATAGCCTTCACAGTGGTTGCCAGCCACTGTAAGCCCATCCTTGGGAACTGGAGACAGGTAGATCCCAGGAGCATGGTGGTTAGTCAGCATAGCTGAAACAGTAAGTTTCCACATCAGTAAGAGATGCTGTCTCAAGGGAAGAAGGCAGAAAGATACAGCAAGACATTTGATTTCATCCTCCAACTTTTGCATGTGCATGTACAGGCACTCACACTGAACACTCATGTGCATACATCACACACACACACACACACACACACACACACACACACACGCATGCACGCACACACACACACACACACACACACACACACACACACACCCCTTCAAAGTGGATCATCAAGCTAAATGCAAGAAGTAACATTTAAAAAATGCATCTACAGTTCTGGAGGCTTGCTCTTCAAAGTCAAGTTACTTGTTTTTCCTGATGTTGCTTTGGCCCAAAGATGGCTTCTTTATCCCTGTGTTGTCACAAGGTCACCTGCAGCATGTCATATTGGATGTACTTATCAGATTGAACTAGGACCTGGTCAAATGGCTTCATTTAATTGTAATTAGCACTTTAAGCAAGATTTCCCAAAAAAAAGTCACATTTTAGGATATCTAGGGCTTGTATTTCACATGTGAATTTGGAGTGACACAAAGAATTTAATAAGAACCAATTTGTGTTTTACATGTAAAACATGTTACTTGCCCCCACAACACATTGATGAAGCCACATACACATGTGGTTCTGATGTCATCTTGGAATTTTGGGCTTTCAAACATTAGCAAACATTGGTGGAAGGGAGACAGCACCGTGGTTGTGTGTACAGATTTGTTTAATTCTCTAAGAGTTACAATTATATCTAGAGCCGATGATTAAGCAGAATAGCACTGGAAAAATGTGTCTCTAGATGATTTTTGGAATACAACTGTGAAGATTGACTTGGCACTATGTAATCCCACAGTACAGATATTGGCTCCCCAGCACGCAAATGCATGTCCTGGAGGGAAGGGAAGGGGTAGAGGACATATTTCTATGTTAGGAAGGTTCTTTCCTGTGGAGAATTCTAAGAACTTGGAAGAGAATAGGTGGCGCCTTTTGGCAAGATGGGAATTCTCCCTTCAAAACAATAGCATTCCTGGAGGTTGTTCTGAGTGTGGGCTGCATTTAACACCAGGGAATCTTGCTATGCATTGAACAGTGAGCCCAACCCTCATTTAAAAATTTGCCAGTCTTCTACTGTCTCTTTGCCAACCACCACCCAGGCCCACAGTAATAACACAATCTTGATGCTTTTCCTGAAGCATAGACTCATTTATAAAGGCTTGAAAGTGGAAGTTGGTGGTAGAGAGTTTAATGGTCATAGTCAGGTCTGTTCTCTCATGTTAGATTGTGCTTAATGAGCCCTTGAAAAGTCAAGGGGAGAGGGGGCAGTGCTCTGAAGAATAGTCTGGGCACGTAGCATGAGAAATGCTCAAATCCTTTTCTGTTACATTTGGACCACTTGAAATAGCAGTGGTTTTAAAGACCATCAGCACTCTGCAATGCTATATAACTAGGAAGAGACATATACATATGTGTACTTGCCTGCATACATGCATTTTTGTTGTCTGTTTATTAGAAAACACTGATACTTAGACTTTATCCCAAACTTTTCTTTTTTAAAAAAAATTATTTATTATTTATACAGTGCTCTGCCTGCATGTAGGCCTGCAGGCCAGAAGAGGGCATTAGATCACATTATAGATGGTTGTGAGCTACCATGTGGTTGCTGGGAATTGAACTCAAGACCTCTGGAAGAGCAGTCAGTGCTCTGAACCTCTGAGCCATCTCTCCATCCTCAATCCCAAGAATTTCACACCAGAATTCCTTACAGTGTTTCCTGGGCATTAGTAAACTAAGTAGCTGGAAAAGGTGAGCAGGGGCATATCAGTTTGTCAAGACACTTAGAAAAAGGCTGTTGGGCATGCCATGAAATGCAACATAACAATTTGCTGGTGGCATTAGACATGCCACCTTACATGAAGCTGAAGACTGAAAATTCTTAAAATGGCAGGTAAATTACAGTACAGTGCAGAAAACAATATTGGTTGATGATTTATGGTTTGCAGGTAGCTTAATGAGCTGATAATTGTTTGACATGGTAGACTCATTTTGGCCGGACATTCCCAAAGTGAGTGTACATCTCATGCCATAAACTTCTGTTTAGAAGGTTTGAGCCAGTTCGGAGATTTACATTTTTACAAATTCCCAGGGAATCATAGGTTGCTGGTTGGGAACTATTCTTAGAGAGATGCTGCTTTAAGAGAATACCGGCCGGGTGTGGCGACACATGCCTGTAATCAAAGAATTTGGGAGGCAGGGCCAAGTGGATCTTTGTGAGTTCCAGGCCAGCCTTGTCTATAAAGTGAGTCCAGGACAGCCAAGGCTTCACAGAGAGACTGTCTGAAAACAAAAACAAAAACAAAACAAAACAAAACAAACAAACAAACAAGAAAATACTTAGGTGAGGAATTCCTTTCAACCACATTTTATTGTTAATTGACTCAGTGAGACTCATATCTAAAATTATTCTTTCTAGCAGTTACAGATTATTACAATGGCACAGGCATATAATTGCAGAGAATTGTGGGTTGAGGATTGGCAGTCACCTGCAAATGGTGAAGGGAGAAAGTTTCTAATTGTATTGTTAAATATATGTAAAGTTTGTTAGGCTTTCCACTTCTTTTTTGAACTTCTGTTGGCTTTTGTAATTGTTTAGTGGTTTATACATTTAATCTTGGTCAGCCACTTGATTATGGTTGACTGTAATATCTCATTTTTAATTGTTTTGTCTCAGGTCACTTTTCCTTTTCGATATGGAATTTTACTTATTTGTATCTTGTTTCTTACTGTCATTAGCCTACTGTAGCAGAAGTCAAATGATTATTATTTCCATTGTGATTTTTATGTACAAGTTGGATTTTAAAAAAAGTATCACAAATTTCGAGGTTCTCTATTTTCTTCTTTATATATTATTTTCATGCTGTGACTAAAATGCACTGTTTAGTATCTGCTGTATTTACAGAGACTTTCTGTGGGGTGTGTGTATACACACACACACACACATATTTGTGTGTGTATCCTTTACATATACATATATGTATATATATATATGTCCTGTACATATATACATATAATATATATGCTCTATGTGTATATACGTATATATGTAAACACATACACCTTTATATATATTTAGGAAGAATGTGTATGCTCTAATTAGTAAACTAGCGTCTTGTGTGAGCATTTGATAACTCTGATGGTACTTTTACTTAATTTAAAAAAAGTATGCCCACCTATTTTGCTATGTATTTTCAACGACTCCTTTAATTCTATTAATAATGTTCAAAATATATTTGAAGGTTCTATTTTTCTCCTGCTAACTACAGTTTACTATGGTACCTGTAAACTGTAGATTGTCAACCAATATTATTTCCTACAGAGTACCTAGATTTACCTGTCATTTTAAGAAATTTGTAGTCTGAAACTTCATGTGAGGTGACATTTTTATGCCTCCGGCAAATTGTCAGAGGATGCAGTTTGTTGAGCTTTTCCCATCATGCTCCACAGCTATTCTTCAAAATGCTGATGACTTGACAGTTCAGAATGTTCCTGCTCTCTCTATCTCCAGGTAATAATGTAGATCCATATAAAAATAAAGTCTATACGGGCTGGATTGTGTATAAAACCTGGCTATCAATTTTTTTTTAGCACAGTAATTTCTTTTCTCCTGGAAAATTTAAGACTGGGCCAACATGGCATGGCTACTGATATATACAGCTAGAATACATGTTGTGTGAGACCTAAGACCCAGGTAGACCCATGTGCCCTGACATGTGAAAGTCCACTGTGAGGCCAGTCTTTCTAGAGAAAACAGCAAACTCAGAACCCTTGGGGGCACAAATTTTTTTAAAGGGATCTAATTTTGCATGCAATCCTTGATTATAGCTAGAAACTCAAAGAAGAATACCTGCCACCATTTAAGCTCCCAAAGTGAGCACCTCTGGTATCTCCAGCTGCTGTAGTTTTATACGTTTGTTCTTTTGAATAGCTGCTATGATAGAGAAACTGTGCTAGCTATAGGGAGGAAAAAAATGAAATAATATATAAGGATCATTTGCTGTTGAAAATGAGAAGAAACGTCTCTCTTTCCTTCGATCATTTATATCATAACCCTGTGCTGCCATCTTTTTGTATGTGTGTGTTTATGTCAAGTGTGTATGAGTCTTTGAGAAATCTAATAAGCCTCATGTCAACTTAAGGGTTCAAGAGTTGACAGCAGGTTACCAAGAAGAGACTTGATACCCTATGAGCATATACAGGGGGAGGAAATCCCCCTCAGGAACAGTCATAGGGGAGGGGAATAAGGGAAAAATGGGAGGGAGGGAAGAATGGGAGGATACAAGGGATGGGATAACCATTGAGATGTAACAAGAATAAATTAATTAAAAAAATAAAAGCCACTTTCAGAAAAAAAAATAAAACATGAGTTAAAAAAAAAAAAGAGTTTCTTTCTCAAGGACAGGGACCATCGGTTTGCAGTATAACCACCAGTGAACAAACCAGTCACTGTCGTTAAGAGGCAGGAGCCTGACTTCTTTTTGTAGACTTCTGGAGAAAGGGTCTCATTGGGTAGGTCATTCAGGCCTTGTTCTCATCACTCTCTTGCCTCCATTTTTCCAGTGCTGGAGCAACAGGCGAGCTCCAACAGATCTGTCTAGCTACTAACTTTAATGGCCCAGGGTTCCAAATATACCTCTTGTCATAGGCATGTGAGCTTATTTTTCCTTTAGCTAAAGCATCACAGATGGCCCCAATTGCCAGGCTAGTTTAGGCTGAACTCTTTAAGAGATGTTGCTGTTAACTTCTCTTATCCTGGAATATTGTTACCTTGAGGGTGCATGCACCATGGATTCTATCTGTTTGGCTGCTGAGGGGGATGGGGATCTCTTTTACTCCTTTTTATCACTTCATGGGTTGCCTCTGATGTGTATCACATTATGCCTCAGTAGTCTGTAATATTTCTATTCAATATTTGTTCAAGGATTTCTGCATGGGTCTGTGGTTTCCTTTTGTTCTCTGAGACAGGGTTTTGCCATATAGACCAGGATGGCCTCAAACTTGGAATCCCGTCATCTCATTCTGCTTAGAGGCACATGCAACGTATCGAGCTGGAAGGTTTTAATTTAAGCATATTTTCTAACACATATTTGCTATATTTGTAGGTAATCTATAGTTTTGCACTCTGAAGATTTTCTTACCAGCGTGTTGGAAAGGTAGCTCCTGTTGAAAGGAATTAGCTTGCCAAACTTTATGCACTTTATAAATGCAGAACAGGATTTGAATGTAACACTCTCTGCTTCCACAGCCTATTAATTTCGTTCTGAAACATTTCTTGTAAATAGACATACCGCTAGCTTACTTGCCTGTTACCACCCTGCATTCATAAACACTGCCTTGTTATTGTTGGAATGAAAATTGCCAGTGTTTTCTTGCTAGGTTCACTCAGTTGACTCAGGAGCAGGTCTTTGAGAGAAGGCAAATTTCTTTGTGACTGAAACTCTGAGCCAACATTCCATAGCACTATGTACATGGTAATGATGCACACTCTGGTTTCTGGAAGGACGACTCACATCCCTTATTTAAAGCATTTTGCAGAACCCAATGCAATCATAAACAGCTGGAATATTACCTGTTAAATGGCTCTCTTTCCTTCTTTTTTATTGTCTTAGCAATATAAACAGATGCAAATGAACTGACTGGTATTTCTCCCTCCCTTACATTGCCTTAAGTTCTGCATTCAAATATCAGTATCCACTGGGAGACCTAAAAAAAAAAAAAAATCAAATATCATTCCCTGTCTAAAATTCCAGTGCAAAATGAATCCTACAGTTTATGAAGACATAAACTTCCCTAAGTTATATACATTTGACTTAAATTATTATGTTAGTATTTTCATCTTTTATGTTCATTTTTATGTACTTTTCTCTCCGTGAGGCAATTAAAACCTCTTTCCAAAAGTCTATGCCACTAGATCCATACAAATTCAGAATGCTGACATATTTATGTCTTTTTATAGTTTTTATTAATGTTCAAATGCTATAAACTCATTTTTAGTTTAATGGTTAAAGTAAATTCATTTTATTCATTAGGCTGATAGAAATCACGTGAGATAGCTGCTTCAGGTAAGTCTCCATGGGGTTTTAGGCAAGAAGACGACTTTGTTAAACAAAAAGGGATTTGCTACTATTGCCTTGGTGTTTCACAATTTTTCTGATTTTTTTTTTTGTCTCTGCTAGGTCCCTGGTTTAGGTGTTGGTGGAGGCTTTTATAAATGTGCTGACTCTTACCACTGATAGCCTAATTTTTGCCACAGCTGAGCCTATAGAGAGTCTTAATTCTGGTCAGTGGTTTTTACAATATACCTTAAATTGAGCTGAATAACTGGAGAAGCCTAACCTTTTCAAGATTCTAAAGCAATTATTAAGAGACAGCTGTATCTACAGACCTGACAGTTATCATTAACCCCCAAACCTTCCAATATTCATTTTACTTTACTAACCAATGATTCATTTACCCCTGCCAGCCATACCAAGGTGTCAATGGGTCAAAGCAATGCTAATTTATAATCCCACTGTCCTTTAAGGCAGAGATCTCACACGGATCTTTGCCTTTATACTACCCTCTGAACTGAGGCATTGAGGATGGCAGAACTCAGCTCCTGGCTTTGAGGACTCCTAGAACATATATGGAAGAATTACCTCTGTTACCTCCATAGTGCAACTTTCCAATTTGCAAGTCTTCATAGTGTTCTCTGATCTTAAAACACCTTTTACTTACCTTCATTTTGGAGAGAAAATATCCTGGAATTTGGGGATTCAGGTTTTTTTTTTAATTTTTTTTTATGTTTTTTTAAATACAATTCTGGTTTAACATTTAAAAATATCTTTTAATGTTATGTTCGCACTCTTCATAGTTTCTGATGAGAATCCCATCATAGGCTGCTTTTTTTTTTCTTACCACTTTCAACACTTGTTGTTTATGCCAGACTCAGTCGTGTACACCTGTAATTCCAGCACACAGGGAGGCAGAGGTGGAAATATCTACGTGAGTTCGAGGCCAGCCTCGTCTACAAAGTGAAAGCAGGGTAGCTAAGGCTACACAGAGAAACCCTGTCTCAAAAAAAACAATAGCCTCCCCTGAACTCTTGCTGCTTATTGTTGCCTTCTATTGTTTCTACTGTGATAAATTCCACAGAATCTTTGATTTATTTCATTTCATGCTTTTCTAGTAGCTTTAAAATATTTGCATTTGATCAAATTAAGAAAGGTTTCAACTATTACATTTAAAAGTAGTTTCTTCCTGATTTTCTGCCCCCACCTTGCTGTGTTTCATTGCCATGAATATTAGGTAATCATATTGATCTGATTTAGTCATTTCCCTATTCTCTGAATTGCCATTTCCCAATATTTTATTTCTCTGCTATTCAATTAGGATATTTTCATGTTTACTTGTTTATATTTATATTTAAAGGAAAACATTTCCTTTTTATTAATAGATGATAAGCATCAAAGGTAATATATAGTACTTCCATGCTGGTACCAACCTCTTGTTTATTTTCTCCCCAAAACACATTCTATTTCCTTGGTTTTTTGTTTGTCTGTTTATTTGATGTTTTTATGGGTAAATTTAGTGTGTACTGATGAGATTAGAATGTTTATTTGTAGGGATTCTGCGTTCTGTTGCTTTTCCTTGATGAAGGTTATCTCCACCTTTCAGTAGATGATGCCGTGGATGTGCTCATACTGCACGCTCCCTTGCTTGAGAGGTAGGTCTTGATTCGGTTTAGAGTTTTATTTGTTGTCCCTGTCTGGTTCCTGTTATTTGGGTCTCGAGAACAGAGTGTTGTACATTTCCTGTGCAAGCCTTTTACCACAGTGGATACCAATTTCATTTAGTCCTAGGTTAAAAGCCAATGTAGATGAGAACATAACTAAGAAACATTCCCTCTGCAAATCTTCATGGAAGTGGGTGTTGCCTTTCTGCCAGAGTCGTTCTATTCTTTTCAACCTACAGCATATTTAGATAGTTACTTTAAAAGACCTATCATTTTTATTTTTTTATGCTTATGAGTGTTTTGTCCACATGCATGCCTGGTACCCATGAGAGCCAGAAACATTGTTGGACCCCCTGGAGCTAGAGTTAGGGATGGTTGTTAGTCTCTACTTGGGCTCTGGGAACCAACCCAGTTCCTCTGCAAGGGCAGCCAGTGCTCTTTAGTGCTGCTGATCCATCTCTGCACACCCTAGATAGTTTCTTTCTAATAATATATTCAGGTATTATAGCTGCCATCTGCAGAAAGGTACATCTAATAGACTAATTCTGTCTTATTTGGATGTGAAATAAGTCTCATGTAATTTGGGATGTAGCTGTTAGCAGTGATCATTGATAGTTACCTTTTAGTTTTCTGTATGTAGAAGTCAGTATTCTTCAAGGGTAGATATGGGCTCTCAGCACGTACTGTGATAACGCTCTGCTGAGAATCCTAGTACTCTTCAAAGAGTACTTCAGATTTGGGCTTATCTTCCCTAAGAACAAAAACTTATGTGTAGTATTTTCTTTAGCCACTGAGTAGTAGATAATAGCCATTAAATTTTATTTCATTGCCTTACTAAAACAGAATGTTTACAAAGTGTCTGGCTTAATGTTATATTTAGGTTTATAATAGTGAAAATATATAAGCAGTCTCATATATATATATATATGTGTGTGTGTATGTATATGTGTGTGTATGTATGTACGTATAACTGCAAGGAGACACATATAATACACATTACATTATATCAAGTAAGACATAATAATTAATAAATCATGATGTGACATATAGTAGAGAGGGTTAGGGTATTATAAAAACCCATATCGGCTAGCATGGTGGTTTCTGCCTATAATACTGACATTAAACTGGAGGCAGGCTGGCTATAACGTCAAGGCCAAGCTGGAATACCTATTGAGAGCTTATCTCAAGCAAAACAAAATAGAAATAGATCTTACATAAAAGACACTTGATTTGGGTGACATATATAGAAACGATATTCTAGTTGGGACCCAAGGCACAAAGAGGAATTATCCAAGCAATGGAGGAAAAAGCAAGGAAAGAATATTATGTGCAGGGAGAATATGTACAATGCCGCCCGCCCCCATTCCTCTGATAAGCAACAGCATGAACAATTCAAGATGTGAAGGGCATCAAGAGTGGGGGCATCCTAGAACAATAAGAACATCATGGTGAGAGGTGGGGATTGGGTCTGGGGAACACAGTGTATTATGAAATCCACTGGACACCTTTCTCTGTGCTAGAGGCCAACCTGACTGTTGGCCTCTACTTGTTTTACATTTACAACGAGGAGGAGCCCAGACAGTAGACAGGAGGGTGAGTGAAAAGAACGGATTCGTTTTTGTATTTTGTTCTTATGGAAAAAAAACCCATGAAGTAGCTTAGTTCTACATGCAGGGGTCCCTACTAGGATCAAGGAGTATTCCTCTACTTCATTGTTTCCTTCCGATCCCTCAGACTCATGGTAACAGTAGCCTAAACCTTTCCTGGAATCGACATCATTAGGAAAGCAGAACTTCCGTGAATGTGGTGGAATAAAGGACTGATTATAACAACAAGGCTTGACACAGTTGAAGGAGAAGCTGGTCTAACAACAGCAGGAAATAATGGTCCATGAGAGTTAAGGGTCAGGAAAAAGCCAAGCATTAGACTTTGGAAACGCTGGCCCAGATGAACGTGTTGGAATTCGTCAGGAAACCCATTTGAAGCTCGCCACACTCAGCCGCTGTTTCCACACCTAACTTCATTATGGGTTAGAAGGTCAGCAGTTGGTGACCAGAAGGGCTGGAATGGGGCAGAGGGGAGCCAGGATAAGCTGGAATACATCTGGACTTCTGTGTGCTGTGTGACACTCTAAAGCTCCTAACTTCAGGTGGTTTTCTGTCACTTCCTCCTTACCACGCTCAAATTGAAATTTCCCCTCCTCAAGTCACATGAAGAACCACACAGCAAAGGGGCTTCTAGGAAATGTGGTTGTAGCGCGACCAGACAGATGCAGCACAATTCATAAAAGCAGATAGTAGAAAATGAAACTACAATTCTATTAGTGCCACGCTCAACCATCATCAGAGAAGCTTCCCTCTGCAGCAGATGGGGAAAAGTACGGAGACCCACACTCGGAGCATGTGCAGTAAGCGAGGGGCCTCAGAACACTCCACCCCAAGTAGGATGTTTTCTTCAAATCTCTCCCCTCTGGGCTCAGGGAATTTTGAAAAAGAGGAGGCAGCAAGATTATAAGAGCCAGAGGGGACGGAGGACACTAAGGAAACTAGGCCTTCTAAGCACAGCGGAACCATCACACATAGGAATAGAAGAAGACTGTGGCAGCAAGCACAGGGCCTGATCAGGAGAAGTGGACACGTACTCCATCCTAACCCAGGAGCTATCTCTGACTGATAACCAACTGCAAATGAAAAATTAGTTTCCTCCAACAGAATCTCATTGGAAATACAAACCACACTTGAGGGCAAGTGCCTCATCTTTGACCATGTTCCCTGGAGGGGGAGACCTGGTGGCACTCAGAGGAAGGACAGCAGGTTACTGAGAAGAGACTTGATACCCTATGAGCATATACAGGGGGAGGTAATCCCCCTCAGGAACCGTCATAGGGGAGGGGAATAAGGGGAAAATGGGAGGGAGGGAAGAATGGGAGGATACAAGGGATGGGATAACCATTGAGATGTAACAAGAATAAATTAATAAAGGAGATAAAAAAGAAAAAAAAAGAAAAAAAGGAAAAAAACACACACACACAAAAAAAGGAAAAAAAAGTTTGACATGACAGATTAAAAAAAAAAAAAAAAGAAAGAAAGCCAATTGCAAAGTAACCTTGATATTCGAACTTGTATGAACTTGCGTTTAGGTTGGCATAACTCTGCCCCAAACAAACCAACATAAAAATGGGGAAAAACTAATAATAGATGGAAATCAGATGAAAAATTAAAATAAAAAAGACCTAATAAAAATTCCAAAAAAAAAAAAAAAGACTCATGTCCATCAATAGATGGGCAACACAAAACAAACTCAGTGGCATCCTTGGAACTTCTTTTCTCATAATGTTTTGTTTGTTTGTTTGTTTGTTTTTTAGTATACCTTTTTTTTACCCTTACAAGTCCTTTGCACATATATTATAGTCTTTGGTTTTGCATTTTTATGGGATTGCTGTGTCTATGAATGTATTTGTCTCTGCATCTATATTCTTCTGATTTTTATTTAGCTCTTTTTCTTCTGCTTTTTTTTCCCCATTTCAATTAGTTTTATTTTATTTTATTCTTCTTCTTTGGATGCCTGCTCATTTTCCAACAAGAGAAAGAAAGTGTTTGAATCCTGATAGGAGGGGACAGTTTTTCAGGGGTTACAGGAGAAGAAACAGTAATCAGAAAATATACTATAAAAATTTTATTTTCAGTGCACTCCTGTATCCCCAGCACTCAGGGAGGCAGAGGCAGGCAGATCATTGTGAATTTGAGGCCAGCCTGGTCTACATAGTGAGTCTAGGTCAGCCAAGGCTACACAGAGAAACCATGTCTCAAACTCCCTCAAATCGACTTTCAATAGAAGATAAGTAGACACGATTTGTTGCCTGAACAGTCACCCCAGACTCTCTATAATGTTGGGGCATCATCTCCAGCCTTCTGGCCCAATATATCTAGAAAAATACTGTTAATGTCGATCTCTAGAATAATGGGCATGTCTCCCATACCATGGCTGAACATATCAATTAAAACTGGATGCACAATTTCCATATCTCAAATAAATCTCATTGTGTTAAAAAAAAAACCCAAAATTGTAGCAAAGCACACACAAGTTACACAGAGCTATAAGCAAAATATAATGACTCATAATAAGTTCGTGCTATGCTTATTCTTATCACTGGTAAAAGAAACAAAAGACCAACACCAACAGACTCTTGCTAGCTTAAAGTCACTTTCTTCTGGTCTTAAGAATCTATTTAGCCAGGCTTGAGGAATTCTAGGTTTCTTCCTGTCTCTCTCTTCCCCTGCTTTTCTTCTCCAGGCTGTAGAAAAAGTTTGTGGACTGCGCTACCATGCTGGCCAGCACAGAGGTCTGGAAACACGGTGCGACAATTTTCCCTGTGAACACTGCCAGATACTCACAGCAACAAGACCTGGGCTTGTATAACTTCTAGCATGACCTGCTGGCTTTGACAGTGTGTGATGTGTGATGGCCCTTCTTACTGACTGTGTTATCTGAAGGCCTGGTTAGACTTTTAGATCTGGCTGCAGCATCATTTATTTATTCTAGTGTTTGGATATTCCTTTTTGCCTTTTGATTCCAATGCTATGTTTGTCCTTTGTAATGACATAAAGAACTTCTATATCCACCCAGCAACATCTAAGAACTCCCAGATTCTTTTAATACTGCAGGGAGGATGTACCACATTGAAAGGAATACATAGGTATACCACCAGCTTGAAAATATGACATCCCCTCACTTCTGCTTTTTCTTAACACTACGCCCCTCATCACATTCCCTTAGTCCGTAGATCTCTGCTTCCAATAGAAAACTCAAATCTGACAAATTTTTCTTTTGGTCATATGGCAGTATATATAATCTCCTCCAAAGTAATGCTTATATGATCTATGAGCGTGGATCATTTTGAATATAAACGGGAGCCCTCTTTACTCTTTAAGTCTTTTTTTTTCAGTTTATTCTTTTTCTTTTCTTTTTTTTTTCCTTTATTAATTTATTCTTGTTACATCTCAAGCCTATTGCGTATCTTTGTGAAGTGAGAAATCGATATCTTCTCTGAAAAGCAAAGAATAACGTCATTGTTTTGAACTCTATCATGTCTTCCCATGCAGCTTGCATGAAAGGCTAAGGGGAATAAGACAAACAAACATGATTTTTGTGTATAAAAATATACAGAATCCATTGCTCATTCAATATCATGGTTGCATAACTATCAAAGAATTATTATGTGAAATCATGTGAAAAAAAAACCTGTAAGAGAAGACTAGGGATTTGAAATGATGTAGTAAATTCAGTCCTGCCTTTAAAACATCCTGGTGCTCACTTCAACACTTTATATGCTGCAGCACCCAGCGTTACACACTTCATTTAAATTTAAACATCATGTTTTAGTGGGTCTCAGCAACAGCAGCTTTTAGCTTTCCTCCCCAGCAAATTTAATATAGAAATTGTAGAAGCTCTCATATTGCCTTTAGAAAATGATCAACACTTTGATTGAAGGAAAATCCTAAGAAAACAAACAAAGTTACAACAGAAAAGACACCAGGCTCCAAAACTTTGCCCCCAAGGCATTTGGCGAAACATTCACATGGGAAAATGCCACTACATTTAGAATGAGCAGTGTTTCTTTATTCCCCAGCTTGCCAAGGTTTGTATGTTCAGGAAGTTTGCACTCCACATTTCTGGCACACAGGTAGCTTCCTAGAGACGACTGGCAATAAATACCAGGTTCTAAAAACAGCCCTTAGGTATTATCCCCCTCCTGCTTGCTTTGAAGTTTTATTTATTTATTTTTTTCTGTTGACATTTAATGATTCTGGAGGTTTATTTGTCCTTTAAGCATCTTGGAACTCAGTCGCATTGAGCTGAAATATACCCAAAATAAGCACAGATGATGGGCTGAGGACAGTCTTTCTATATTGGAATAAGTAACACTAGTGTTAAATATTAAAAGTCATAAATATAGAAATTTGTGGAGATGCTCCAGTTTCACTTGCCGTCCTGGTATAAGCTATCTAAAAATGTCCAGTTTGGAAGGATTTCTGAAAAAAGAGATGCCTCTGAAGCAGCAGGTGTTTGTGCCTTTGAGAAGGACCTCTCTGATGCTGCAGAAACTATCCTAGAGATGAACTAAGCGTACTGAGATGGTCATTTGAGTCACTTACTGAGCATACTGCTTCAAGGCTTAAGTTAGCAGAGACATCTGTTTACTCCAACAGCCTGGCGAAGAAGCCGTGCCCCACCTGTGATCACATGTGCCACTGGCAGGACCTGCCAACCCCTTATCACTTCTGTTATACTCAAATGCTTCCTTATAACATGTAGATTTTTCAAGTGAGAAGTGTAGGCAAATCTTCAAATTAGTAGTTTGGGGGATGCATTTGACAACAGATAGAAACTAACTTTTAATTGTAAAACAGAAGATTTTTGAGGGACAACTATGGGCAGTCACTTGGTACCAAACTTTATTGAAACTAGGTTTTAAATTAAAATGTGTATATTGACTTGAATTACGAAGTAACTATTCTACAGTGTATTGCATAAGTCTAACTCATGATACTTCATGATAAAAGATGAATACCAATTGTGAGCTATTTGATTCACTGTCAAAGTTGTTCTTCCTTGACAGTCCCCTTTTATTGTCTGTGTCCTTAATAAAATATCCATAAGGGAGTACTGTATGACACATAGTGGCAATGAAAAATGGCAGGAGAGGAGAATGGAATGCTTCTTTCCCTTTCCCTAGCCATCTGCCAGGCATGGCAAGCTATGTTTAATGATCCACTTTTCATGACAAAGGTGGCAGTACCTATCTGATGAATAATTCAAAGAAACAACAGCTCAAGCCCATATTATTTAATATATATGAACATATCCATTGTTCTTGTCTCTCCTTTAAATAACTCCATATATGTATGGACAGGCACATAGGTTCCATTAATTGTGTTTAGACGCCAATAGCAATTTATGTTTGAAAGTATTTGACAGAATATTTTCTTTATTTTTAAAACATCGATTATAATTTATTCACATTACATCCCAATTGTTGTCTCCTCACTCTTATCTTCCTGTTTCCACCCTCCCTCCTTCTTTTTTTTTTTTAAAAAATTATTTTTTATTTTTATTTTTTCCTCCCTCCCTCTTATGCCCTATTCTTCCCTCTAGACCTCTGCTGGAGGGGCCATCGTACCCTACTCAGACAGAAATATTTTTAATTTTTATAGTATGCCTTGTTTTTCAACTGCTTCAGCTAATTGAGAAACACTGTTGCTTTAAGCTCAGAACATTCTAATATATACACAAAATCATCAAAATTATACTAGTATCCTGGAGTTTCAACTCCAGCTTGACACCATGCTACATCTAATTTTAGAAAGCGAAATTACCCCTTTAGAGTTAAAGGGGAGGTTGTCTCACTATGCAGAATGGAATCGCACTAACATTCAGAGGCCAGAGGAGCACCGCCATGGCTGAAGCAGGGTCTAAAAGTATATTTTATGGACAGGTTTGATTGGTCCGCTGTTGACAATTCTGCAAATTAGAAGTCCTCTAGAGATTGAAAACATCATCTGACACACTATTACAGCTAATTTGTTTATGTGAAAGAAATAAAGACAAACGCAGTCAAAGCTGACAGCGATAGCCATTGTCAGCTTCATTGCCTTCTTTTTTTTTTCTTTTCTTTTCTTTTTTTTTTTTATTGGTGGCATTTTGCAAATTATTAGTCCTGTGTGGATAGAATTGGCTGATGAGGTCCTGTGGTCATTTCAGCATTGTTCCTTGTTCTTAAGGCAGTTTCCTGTTAATATGGAACCCCAGAGAAAGCCTGGTTTATCTTAGTAAAAAAAAGGTCATGTATTCACTTTATTATTACTCCCCTTTTCTCCATAAGCACTCCTATTACATGATATTACTTTTTACCTTCTTCTCAGTTTGAAGTCTGTGCTTCATTGTAGTTGCTACATGGTTTATCAGCTGTCTGTTTAGTGTCCTTACTCATCATACTGATAACAAAGCATACTGCTAGTTAGTTAGGCTGCTTCAGGTATTAATAATCAGAAATCTTTCCAATGATTCCAGCTGTGTATGTACTATCAGCCCTCTGTATATCTGGGCTCCATATTCATGAGTTTAGCCACCCATAGATCCTTAGGTTGAAAATATTAAAAATAAAATTTCTTGCATCTGTATTAAACACATGTGGCTGTTTCCTTTTATCAATATTCCACTAACTATTTTCATTGTGTTAGGTATAACATGGAATCTAGAGAGAATTTAAAAATACACAAGATATATGAAAATACTGCATTATATGAAAGAGCCTTGAGCATTTATGGAGTTTTGTTGTAAAGCAATGATCTTGAAACCAGTGCTGAATTCTGGGTGTGTATTCTTCAGGGTTTATGTCTTCTATTGAAAATGGCTCAGGTATACTGCCTTCTCTCTGGGCATTTTTGAGGTAGAGCCAGTTGACTCCAAGTTTTGATTCTCTATATGATTTTTATGTAGAAACACTCTAGGTCATGTTGGACAAACATATATAACGAGTCACTTCAGATGCTTTGCCCAGAGGAGAAAAGAGTGGTTGTGGAAGAGATTTCTGTCTTCCTCTATGTCTTCTCCACAGAAGTGGAAATCCTGGATCATGAACATCTTAGGCCATGACTCTTTGCCTTGCTTCACATCCTGAACTGAGGAACAAATCAAGGACAAATTGTTATCAACAAGGACAAATAATCCCAAACACTTTAAAGACTACGTTCAAATACATAATGCCAGGAAGAGGAGGAGCCAGGTTTACATTTTAATTTCCTTGCTTAGTATATATTGCATCCAAAGTCATTGGGAAGACCAAGCCCAAGAGGAATTGGCTACATGCTAACTACACGTCTTCTAGGTTATAATCCAAAGTTCTAAAAAATACAGGATTCCTCTTCAAGAAGCATTTTCTGTTATTAGACAATGATGCTATTCTTTAACATAGAATATATGTAAGGGGTGGGTAAAAGATTCAACAAAGATCCTACTATAACTCTTGGCACAAAATATGCCCTCAGTACCTTATTGTTCAGATTGTTAAACTACTATGTATAGGTAACTTTATGTGATGAATAAATTTAATAACTTGCTCATTCCAAAGGCAAAATTCAACTGCCTCTATTCTTAAATTCCACTATGTCCTTGGGAATCCTCATGTTAAATAGAATAAACCAAATTCAGAAAAGCAAGTATCACATTTTCTCTCTTGTGGAATGTGTGTGTGTGTGTGTGTGTGTGTGTGTGTGTGTGTCTGTGTATGTGTTTGTGTGTGTGCCTGTGTGTATGTGTGTATGTGTGTATGCGTGTCTGTGTGTATGTGTGTGTGTTTGTGTGTGTGTATGTGTCTGTGATGTTTGTGTATTTGTGTGTGTCTGTGTGTGTGTGTCTGAGTGTGTGTGTCTGAGTGTGTGTGTGTCTGTGTATGTGTGTGTCTGTGTGTGTGTCTGTGTGTGTCTGTGTGTGTGCGTGTCTGTGTGTATGTGTGTGTGTTAGTGTGTGTGTATGTGTCTGTGTATGTTTGTGTATTTGTGTGTGTCTGTGTGTGTGTGTCTGAGTGTGTGTGTGTCTGTGTATGTGTGTGTCTGTGTGTATGTCTGTGTGTGTCTGTGTGTGTGTGTCTGTGTGTGTTTGTGTGTGTGTGTGTGCCTGTGTGTGTCTATGTGTGTATGTGTGTGTCTGTGTCTGTGTGTTTGTGTGTGTGTGACTGTGTGTGTGTGACTGTGTGTGTGTGTGTGTGTGTGTGTGTCTGTGTTAATTAAAGCAGAAAGGGAGCTATTTGGTGGAGGAAGATGAAATGAGCAGCGAGAAGAATAAATGAAAGATATGGGTTAAATATGGTGAAAAGTATACAGATTGTTACAATGAAGTTTATTATCTTGTCATGATTAAAGAAAGGAAGAATAATATTAAATACAAATAAACAAAACAATTTTAGAAGCCAAATTCTAATAATTTGGGAGTGGGTGGTGTATCTCAGAAGGGGTTCTAGAATACAAGAAATTTTATGTATTTGCTACATAACTGTGTTGAATCAAAGAAAGTTCATTCAGAAAACAAAATTTTTATCTTACTCCCATTGACATGTTCCAAATATTTTATCACCAATCATTTTTCTTTGGAGCAATTTTTCTAGTCTAGGCGTTAGCTGTATATACAGGAAGGGGTGTTCCTCTTCCTCTGATGCCATATCAGTAGAATTAAGATGAAAGAACCCTTTATAGAGAGCTTATTGTCAAAAATACATTTATCAATAAGCACATTATCAAATAGAAGTGATAAAACAAGCTGACCACAGAGTTAAAGATAAATTAAATAACTAACTCATCATATTCCTCATTAAGTGTTGATTAGTACCTTGCCATGGGCTATTGCTCACAGCACATTAACAAGGAGCAGCGATCTGATGCACTAATGTAACATATTAGTTATTGATACAAAGCTCCTCAGATTGGCTTAACTATAAGATGGAATAGGAGCCTCTGGACTTGAGGCGATGACTCAGTAATTCAAATTCTTGTCACACACACACATATGAACGAGTACAGGTGCATGCACATACATTCACATGCACAGTAGACCTTTTATCTCACAGAATTTACCACATGACTATGATAATATGCATATGTTTGCTATTAAGTTCAAATAGTCTCCATATGCTAAATGCATTCTTCTCAATATTACTGCAGCCTATTTGGTTCATAATGCAGGTCTCACTAAAAACATCAGTAGTCCAAAGACTCTGTTTTGTAAAATCAAGATGCTTGTGATGACCAACCAAGCTTAAGAAATACTGACCTATAACACACCACAGTATAAGAAAGCTTGATATAGAGTGGTTAAAAATATTACTTGGAAGGTAGGATTTGAAATGTCCCACAAAATATATATTTATTTAGCTAGGCAGTAGGAAATAGAGGAAACATTGTGGGGTATGACTAAGGAAGATGAAACGACTCAAAGAAACGTTGGGAGTTAGATCTGGTGCCACTGGAACAGAAATCTAAACTGTGGAATATAAAGTGAAAGGATAGATACAATGTGGATTTCAGAAGTTCTTTTTAAGAAATAGTCCTTCACTTTTATCTCCCCTGATACACTGGAAAGTTACAAGATACTCTCACCGTTGACTTGTGTGAATATTTTTTTTTGAACTAGTGGCAAGATTTTCCAACAACATTTCAGATAACTGCATCAGTAACTAACAGACTTAATGGAATTTACGTTTTCTAAAATGTGAATGTAGAGTAAAAAGACAAACACAGACTTCTGGTGTTTTTAAACTACTGTATCTTGAAGAAAAAAATTTTAGTTGAAATAATAATAGCTCGAGACTGGAGTTGATGGTTTGTTATTTGTTCCTGGCCCATCCCATACCGCATTCATCCTTCCACCCAGCTAAACCTTACACATTCTTCTCCAGTGTCTAGCCCTATGAGTCAGCCTTACCTCCCCATCATGTACCATCCTCTACCTGTAAGTTCTAGCCTGGACCCCACATCCATTGACCCATTCTAGTCTGGCCACGCCTATCTGAGCTTCAATTATCCTGTAAGTTTCCACCTTCTACCAAGACCCACCCTGCCAGCCACACAAGATCCTCCTATGTCACATTTGTTCTCTTTATCCAACCAGATCTACCCCCAATTCTCCAATCTTGGACCAGAATGCACATCTGCACAGCAGCCCTGTCCCCTCTATCCACCTGACTTTATTCCACCCAAACCATTTCCAACCCTTAGGTCCATCCCACCCATACATCCTCTCTTTTGCCCCAACCTGCTCTATCCATGTCAGGTATAGATCTAACAAAAGAAGTCCACGTGCTCGGATCTCACTGCAAGAATACAAACATATTGTGATGGTTTGAATAGGAATGCCACCCCCTTCCATAGGCTTATTATACCTTTGAATGCTTGGTCACTTGGGCACAAGTGGGAGGTGTGGCCTTACTTGAGTAGGAGTGGGGTTGTTGGAGGAAGTGTACCATTGGGGTTGGGCTTTGAGCTTTCAAATGCTCGAGCCAGGCCCCTTCCCCCTCTGCTGATCCAGATGTAGATCTTTGTTCCATCTCCAACAACATCTGCCTGAGTGCTGCAGTGCTTCCCACCAGCCATGATGATAATGAACTAAGTCTCTGAAACTGTAAGCCCGCCCTGATTAAATGTTTCTCGTTATCATAGTTGGTGACGTCATGTTGTCTCTTCACAGCAATAGAAACCTTATCTAAGACAAGTATGAGAAATCAAGCCGGCATTTCACCTCTAATGCTTGACAATCGGACTTGGCTAGATGAACTCGGACACAGAATCCGTTTTTTTGTTTGTTTGTTTTTGTTTTTTGTTTTTTTGTTTTGTTTTTTTGTTTTTAGTTGTGAATTAAATTTATTTTACCATTTAAAGGAAATAGTATAGTCATAATGTAAACAAATAAACACATTGTGTCATTAATATATGTCAATATTGGCTATACTCATAAACACAAAATATTATTCAAATTAGTGGAAATAACATCTATTATAGAAAATAATAAAAAAATTTATTTACAATCATTATTTTTATTATTTAGCCACCAAATAAATTGTTTGATGCATAACTGCTGTATTAGTTTACTTATGCACTATATATATGCATATATATGAGTTCTTTATTTTTTTTATTTTTTATTTTTAGATTTTTATTCTTTTAAATTTTTTTTTAATTTTTATTTTTTTTAATTAATTTATTCATATTACATCTCAGTTGTTAGCCTATCCCATGTATCCTCCCATTCCTCCCTTCCTCCCACTTCCCCCCTACTCCCCTCCCTTCCCCTATGTCTGCGGACACAGAATCTAAAGGAGCAATCGTCAACTTAATCAAAGCACCTAAGAAAAAGGGCAGTTATTTACATGAAATCTACCATGTTTAACTTAATGTTTCTGATACCTCTCATTAGACTTTGACAGACATGTTTACATGGTTTCAAGAGAGTTGGGTATAGGCTCTGGTGTCAAAATCTCTTAGTTCTCTTTCAGGTCTTTTATAAAACACTTCCATTACTTTTGTTAGATGTGTTAGTTAGCTTTCTATTGCTGAAGATAAAATACCCCCAAAAAAATCACTTTTAGGGAGGGAAAAGTTATAGTACGCTCAGGATTTTGAAGGTCTCAGTCTCTGGCACACAGCCAGTGTTGCCTTTGAACTTGTAGCCAGACCAAACATCATGCTAGCCAGCATGTGACAAAAGAAACTGCTCACCTCATGGCAGCAGAGAAACAAAGAGAAAGGAAGGGACAACTATCCTAATGTAGCCTTCAAGGACAGTTTACTAATGTAAACTTCCTCATGGGCCCTACTTCCTACTGTTTCCACCAGTTCCAAATAGCACCACAGACTGGTGACCAAGCCTTTGAGAGAACCTAGAGAGGAGATGAGAAAATCCAGAAATGTTTCTTGATAGAAAGTGTGAGTAATAATTATAGATTTTGGTGAAACCACACTTTGTGCAAAGACATGAAAAGCATGAGACTTTATATGTGGTCTCCCCAAACCCAAACCCTAATTGAATGCTAGCCAAATACAATAATACAGTGTCCTCCTACTGATCATTACATCCTTATATCTCCTCTTGAGTGTCATACCTATGTTTAACAAAATATGTTCTCACCATATGCAGAGGTCAAGTTGCAGGCCAGGGAGCTGTTCACACTTAGTTTAATAACGTCATAATATGCCCTAGATGCTCATACCTGTAAGCAAGGGCACTGTGAGACCACCAGCTTAATCTGAACACTCGATCAGTGGAAAGAAAGATTTATTGAGGATCAAACTGCAAGGGATACCTCCTGGGCAGAGAGAAGAGTGAAATAGTGGAAAAGCAAACAGTATTTATATGACAGTCAGCATGGTAGGCATCTTTGAGCAGGCTACTCAGATTGACCATGAATGAGATGCCCTTGCCCAAGGTAGTTAAACTTTGGTAGAGGATTTTATAAGGTTCCTAGTAAGCAGACACACACACCTATGTGACTTATGCTTTTCCAGTAAATAGAGACAGTTCTTCTGTTTATCCAGCCAGTGTCCTTCTGTGTAGGACATTGTTACCAGAACTGCCATTGGCAGAGAGAGGGGAGGAAGAGTGAACAAATATGGACCTATCAATACATTACTTAGTTAAGGAGGCATTTTCTCCATTTTACAAGGTATCTGTGGAGCAAGGAAGGAGGAAGACAGTTCTTAATATTGGGATCTACTTTGTGGAGAAGTAGGTTTTACAAGGAGAGGATGAAGAACAGAAAGTTGGACTTTAATTTGTGGATTTATTGCCTAATAATTGTCTTGTCTCTGTTATTATCCTTTTTTTTTTTTGCTTTTTTATGCATTCATGTGTTTCCAGATAGGTATTCTATAAAATACTTAGGATCTGTTTTAATGGTTTATTATTATTGTCATAACATTTTTACTTAAGATTGTTATCAATACCGCAAACTTTCCTGGCATGTACACTAAATCAAACTATTGCAAGAGAGTATTTTACATGCTGCATCCTGCCTCCTCGTCGGTATCCATAGGGCATATAGAATTCCTGTCCATGTTTTACCTGTCTTTCTTGTCTTCTAAAAACAGGCACTAAAATCTGTACAATGTACTTAAATTGGGGCAACATGGAAATTCATAATTCAAGATAGTTATTGGTGCAGATAGGTGGAGAACAGTGAGCTTCAGCATTAATATCACATATAGATTTTAAATAGAAGATATCCTGGAAATGTGAGACATGAAAATGTAATGTTGAATATAAACTTTATAACCAAAGTGCAGAACAAGGTGATTCTCGAGCATGGGAACCATGTCTAAGTTGTCTTTGTATCCTTGAAAACATTTGACATGTTAGATATTAAGTGACCGATTGTTGTACCAGTGAACGAATAAAGAATTAGTGAGGCACATCTTGATGTCAGAGCTATCCCAGAGCCCAGCTATATGGAGTTGGGAGAGGCAAGGCAAGAATTGATCATTTAAATTTGTCCCAGCATAAGGTATACAATTTTCACTCTAGGCATCTTAGCTTATTCCCCAAGAACTTCTTGCCCTTGGTGATGATCTGTAAGGACAGTTTTACTTGCAACAATTTTATTCCCCTTCATTTGTAGCCATGCTCCAATTATTTCCTCAAATGAGACATTTTCACATTGTCTACGGTGGGAGCCATGTGTAGCCAACCTCCATTTATACATTAAAACAGAGAGCATTCTAAGTGATAGATGGATTAAATTATGCAATAAAAATATGCATTAGAAAGGTCATCCATTTTATTCATTATAGCTTGCTACATTGCTTGTGCTTTACTAATGTTGTTTAGTGACTCTTGCATTCCAAGGCTGTTTTGCTGAAGGACGCACTTTAGAAATTCAAGAAAGCAAACAATCTAATAAATTGTCTTTGTATAGCTCCTCATCAGAATAAATGCTCAGTGCTAGAGGTTCAGTTCGTGCAGAAAGCAAATGGAGTGTTCTCACTGCCACTTATGCAAAGCAAGGGTGAAGTGTGTATCATGGGAATATGGGAAACAGAACGACTGTTTCCTCTATTCAGTTCTTAGTGTTGTCTTTTGTTTTTGAAATAGTATTCATTTATTTGGAAAATAATGACATGACATGGTAGACTTTCCTGCCAACAATTTGAACAGGTTTAGATACCGACTACAATGGTTTTTTTTGCAATGAGTGGAAGAGATTGGGCACAATTATAAACACAACAATGAAAAGCGGAAATTGATACCCAAAGATCAGGTTGATGAGACGGTGGGTAGAAAATTATAGTGTTTATATATCAGCGAGGGATTCTGGCTAAAAGGACCAAGCAGAAACCTTCCTGCTGAAGGCAAGTCAGGCTGGTATGACATCACTTAGAGCATGGGAGAGGAGAGGAACTCAATTAGATAGATACTGATCGTCAAATACTACAGGGGAGAATTTAGGTTGAATTGACTTGGCAGGATTCAAACTAAAATTAGACAATGCACAAACTAATACAGAAGGGCAGAAGTTAGGAACTAGTTGAAAAGAGAGGTGACTGAAGGTCATGAGGGAGTTTTTTTTTTATCACTGCCAATCTTGAGAAGACAAAATTTTTACTCCAGCCCAAATCTTCTAGTTATCCTACTACTTAAAAATATGTGTGTGATTGTTTTTGGATCAACTGAACCGAAGCATTATTTACAATGATTTCATCTTCTCCTCTATCCTTTTGCACATAAAGCAAGCAAGAACAACAGCCTTGCTCACTCAAAGCCATAAAAGAAAGACAATGATTTGAAGCTGCCTGTGCTGTTACTTTACCACCTAGAAGAATTAAGGTAGAGGATGTGCAGCCTACAAACACGTCGTCAAATTTTAATTTGCAGAGCTAAATTGGATGATTACAAGTGAAATAGATGAAAATAGTTGTCTGTGAATATCCCTGAAGCAACCCAGAGTTGATAAGCCCCATGCCAGCAGTCTGTGGGCACATCTACTCCCATCCTCTACTTCCATGGTTTTCTCATTCCCATGTGGCCTTCAAGCTGAATGTCACATTCACAGGCTTTCACATTGTTCTCTATTTTAGGTTTGACTTAGTCACGCCGTGACATTCCAGTATAGCAGAACAAAACTTTCTCGTGTATCTGCATAGTTAAGTCAGGAGTAAGATGGAAGTTTTAACCCAAACAGAGAAGACGCTGTGTTCAGACAGACAGATGGGCTCGATGTATATGTGTATAGAAACCAATTAAGGTGAGAAGCTCTGAGTCTGCTCCAGACTCTTGAAAGCTTCGCTTAGAGCTATAATTACCTTCCTTTGGTTCTGTCTGGCTCCCCTTGGCTTCAATTGTACACTTCAAGCAATTCTATTTCTCACGAGCATTCCACTAGTTCCACTCACTAATCAAAGGGTGGCTTTCTTTGTAGATCATGGCTACTGTTTTCTTTAAAATTACTTACTTTTCCAAGTGGGGATGAATTCCTCAAATAATCCATGGATGCTTAAAATCATCCGTGTTTGTGTGTAGGTTGCTGATGGGAAGCACTGAAGTCCTATCCAGAATAAAGTACTTGGCTTGATTTCACTGACATCAAGATGGAAGGCCAAGGACATTGCTGTGCTATCTTTATGCTGGCGATTTGGTTACAATATCCAATAAATGTACTCGTGATAAGAGTGCAAAGACAAGAAGAGTCCGTGTAGACTCTCCACTTAGTGTTGAATAATCCTGTCTTATTGCATAACCCATCAAGCCATGCTTTCTGCTTCTCCATAAGGTTGGGTACCTTCTACGTTGCTTTGTCCTTGGATCAGGAGCATTTGCTAGCCACTGGCAGTGCGTCTCAGACGTGCTTCAGAAACAGATTGACAATTACATATTAGATCTAGAAACCCTGTCCTTATCGCACGGCTATATTCCAATTTAGAATCCAGAGGAGGGGAGTCGTCAGGGTCACTGCGCAGAGCTCCTCCTTCCATTGGTTTCTGGGATAACCTCGTAGAGGGGCAATAAAGGACACCTCGAAGTCGTCTTCTATTTTGTTACGTAAGAGGAAAGAGGGAACACAACAGGGCAGGCATTGTCTAAGAACATCTCCACTGTTTATAATCCTGCTACTTTGAAGTGTTTATGCCTGGAGAGACAGTGTGGCTGTCCTCAGCCTTATCCCCATAATTTACATTGTGTGCAGTGATTTCCCAGTAAATATTTACTGAACGGAGGAGAAAATGATGATGATGATTACACAGATTCTACCTGTGAAGATCGCCTTTGTCAGGAATCCTATTGTTTTCCTCTAGGCATGGTAGCACAAGCCTATAATCTTAGCACTGGGGAGGCAGACATAGAATCAGGAGTTCCAGGTGAGCTTGGGCTTCCTATAGAGCCCCTGTTGTGGAAACAAAAACAATTTGCTAAAGGAAAATAGCATTAAATTGTCCCCTAGGTGCTTACATTTACAGCCCTCAATTAATGCACATCTCAACCCTCAGTGGAAAAGCTTCTTTTTTGTTGTAGACAGTCATTAACTGACAGACAGAGACTTAAGACTGATCCTCATGAAGATAATAAGAGACCAGGGATTGATCAGCCGTAAATGGAACATCTGCATCCCACCCCTGCTTTCCTAGGTTCAAGCATCATTGTGGAAGGGGAGGCGGCCAGAAAGACTGTAAAAACCAAAGAGAGTGGGAGACTGAAACAAAATAGTGCCTTCTGGACATGGAAGATGTGAACTTAACAACAGCTGCCAGTGCACAAAATCCAGCTAGAGAAAGGACAAGAACGGGGAGGGAGTCATGTGTGTCTGAGAAGCCATTGGTAACTGATGGCAGAGTCAGTTTTGTTCAAGGATGTGGTCCCTGAGAGGCCAGCTATTCTCCAGGAGCTCACCCTACACCATGCAGGCAGGCAGCACTATGTGGAAACAGTGCTTTTGGAAGCAGTACAGGTCAAGTCTCAAGGGAAAAGTAGTGAGGGAAAAATAGGGGAAGAATTGAAAGGGGGACAGAATGGGAAATGGGGTAGATTAAATAATTGGCTTCTTTATGAACATAGTAGCTAAGGAAATATTCAAACAGTTCTGAAACAAGGGAACATGTTTCCTCTTTAATTCCTTGAGAGAAATATGTTTAGGTAGTTTTGGGGATTAAAAAAAAAAAGAACACCAGTGCTAAAAATTCTCATTCCTTACAGTTCACTATACATAGGTAAAATGACTTGCCTATATAAAACAAAAGCAAAATGACAGGAGGAATCCTTCCCTGCTGAACAAGACTGCACTATGGTTAGGTATGTTGGAACATATCTTTTAGTCCTGAGTCCAGGAGGCAAAGGCAGGTGGATCTCTGTGGGTTCAATGCCAGCCTTGTTGACATAGTGAGTTCCAGGACAGCCAGGGCTACATAGAGAAACCCTGTCTCAAAGAAAAAACCAAAAAGAAACTGAAAAGCATAAAACAATAAGAAAGCAAAACAAAAAATTCACTGCATATATGTACTATATTGCTTACATATACATTTTCTACCTTCTCTGTGATCTCATAAAACTAATTAGCTCCCTCACTAATATTTCATTTTCTCCTGTCATTTTGTGTGTGTGGTTCTAACACTTTGTCCTAGGCTCTATCAACTCTGTTTCTCCCTCAAGTCCTGGATCTTTTACTTCAAAGTATATAGGGACACCATCATGATAGTGTTCTTTTCAGATGCTCAAGGAAGCCAAATGGTCAGAGATTCCTACTTTTCTGTTGGAGTCTCTGATAGCATGATGATGGATCTCTTATAGGTTAAACTTGGGCTGTGTTTCAGGGATACAGTGACTAGTGACCAGAAATAATTCTTTTTAGATAGCGTCTCTTTGATGGTTTTCAAATACTTAATTGAAATAAAATTTATAGATGTAATCTCACTCATACATAAGTGTATATAATTCAATGATACTAATCAATTTATACAACTGCGTACCTATTACTACAAGCCAGTTGAGAACATTTTCTTTTCACATTCAGCTCCACCCCCACTTCTAAACTTAGGCACCCACTAATCTAATGACTCTTATTTATTTGTCTATATAAAGAGAACCACACAACATATAGCCTTTGTGTATAGTTCCTTTAACTTAGCTTAACATTTTTGAGGCGCGTTAAGTTACATTTGGATGGCTAAGTAGTATAATGGAGAATGGGCATAATGCATTTTTGTTTATTCATTTATCAGATGACGAGTAATGGAATTCTGTCCTGTTTCTAGCTTTAAAACGTAGTGCTGCTACTAATATTTGTGACTAAGTATTTGTGTGGATGTATGTTTTAATTTCTCTGAGCTCATATGCATGTAGAGCAGAATTTGCAGGTTGCATGGCAAGTCTATGTTTACCCTTTAAAAACCCACCCATGTTGGTTTTCCTTCTGTATGACACACCAACTTGAACTTCTGTGGCTTAAAGGGCACCTGCTCAGGCTGCCTTAGCTCTTTGGGGGACGGCCTTCCGAGCATGTGTTAGCTGGATTCTCTGCCTCAGGGTTACTCATAAGGTGGTCATCAGTGGATTCGCTGGGACTCTGATCTTATCTTAAGCCTGCTGGGGAAGAATCTGCAGCCATTTTTAGCTATTTGTTGTTAGTATTTTATTTTTTAAATATTTTGTTTGTTAGTTTTTATTGAAAATGTATTCTTCTTCCATCCACTCCTTCAGTTCCCCCTGACTCTCCCCAACCTCCCTTCAAAGCCAGTTCAGCTCTCCCTCCATCTCCCTTCAGAAAAAAATGCAGGCCTCCAAGAGACAACACCCAAATATCACAAAACAACAACAACAACAACAACAACAACAACAACAACACAACAACCAAAATAAAACTAACCAACCGAAAAAAAGCCCCAGGCAAAAGCCCTCACATATTCTGTAGATTTTGTTTAGTAGTGCTTATCAAACTCCTTTATCTGTTATTTTTCCTTGTCCTTATATCAATAATTGGATGTCAAGTATTAAGGTAGAAAACTACTGTTGGAAATTATAAGGGTTTTTTTTTCTTCCTATTATTGTCAGTTTGTATCCTGGTGTTCTGCTGTACTGTCCTGTTACATGTGGTCATACTGTTGTGTAACTTTCCCTGATCAATTAGCCCCATGTCACCGTGCATAGTCTTGTTTGTCTTTGGTTTTATTCGTTACGAATTGGAGACTATTATATTTAACATTCACATTTTTATGGTTACAGCTTGTGTAGCTTTTCTCATCCTTCTACTTTCAAACTACTTGACGAATTTCGACACCCACTCATGATGAAAAATACTTGATAAACTAGAAATAGAATAAAGCTTCCTCAAGCTGATAGAGAACATCTACAAAAGCTCACAGCTAACATCACTATTTATGGTGGAACACTGGATGCTTCTCCAAAAGTGGCTTATTTTCTCCACTTCTGTCTAAGACTATACTGAAGGTTCCAGCAATGGGAAGATAAAGGTAGCAAGAAGGGCAGGATGAGGTGCCATCACTGCTATGGCTGATGTGATCTTTTCTTCTTAGGAGCAGGGTGTTACTCTCCTGTACAGACTAGCTTACTCTTCAGGATGTACAAATCCCTTTAAGTCCTTCCCTTTGTGTACCAGGAAGGAGTTGCATCTGACCAGCATTATCTTGGCAACCTGCATCAGTTACTTCTGGTGTTGTGATAGAATATCGTGACCAAGGCAACTTATAAATGTACAGGCTATCTTTGGACTTGTGGAAATAATCCTGCCTCAGCCTCCTAAGTACTGGGATTGCATGTATGAACTAGCATGACAAGTGATGCTATTGTATCTGTCATATGTCAAAAAATATTAGTCTACAGAAAGCTCCTGGGACTAGGCCTAATAAAATTTAGCAAGTTTTCCTTACATCTATATATTTATAGTAAACATATAGTAATTAAGTAATTTTTATAGAGTTGGAGAAATATTACAAAAGTGAGGTTTTAGATGTAATTTGTTTCTTATTTTTAAGTTTCACAAACCATAACATAAAAATAAAATAGGAACAGATGAATGTAATAACATGAATATAAAATTCATTCTCTTAAAATTTGCAAAATGCAGTTGAAGGGGTTTCATGATTAAAATAATTGTGAAGACATACCAAGTTAACTGATGTAAAGTTGGATTTTTTTAGGGTTGTAATATTTTTTAAATTGAGCACAGATTCAATAAAATTTCCACGAGAATCCTAGTTCAAATCTGTTAGAAGTTAATCAGCTAGTTAAACATAATATATAATTGCCAGGGATCTCAAATTTATTTTTAACAAATAAAACAAGGTTGTGACACTCACACATCTTGGTGTCAAACTTGTTATTAACTCACGACATGAAAACATTATGGTACTGGTAAGTGTAATAAAGTTGAGAGTCCAAAAATAAACCAATAAATTTTTGGTCAGTGTTTTCAACACTTTCAAAGACCTGATAGCATTTAAAGAAATGAGCTGGAACAGCTAAACATCTTCAAGAAAACATGTTGATCCCCTACTTTCCACCATCAATAAAATCGACTCAACTTACTAAATTTCTAAGTGTGGTATTTAAAATTATACAACACTTAGAGAAAAATTTAGAGGTAAACTTTTGATTAGAGTTTTGACAATGATCTCTTTAGTTGTGATATTAAATCCTTTTTTGCTATATTTGGATTGATTGGATCTTCTGTGCCTTTTGATTGTATAGTTTTTGAAGTTGTTGACTGGTTCTGCAAATAAAGTATATTCTTCAACTGGTATCTAACCCATTACATTATCTTTGGGTTTGTTAATTGAGGAGTTATGACCCTTTGGCAGAGGTAGCAGTGATTTTTTTCAAGTTTCTTCTTATTTGTACAAATAATGGTATAGTTGTCTCTTATAGTTTTATTTGGAGTCTTCTAAATAATCCTACCAACTCAGAGAAGATAAGACAACCAGTGCAACAGCAACAGCATTGAATCAAACTAGATACAGAAATATGCTTTAGATTGATTAAGCCAGCAACTCTCCCAATGACTATAGAGAAGGGAATGAAAAAATTATATAAACTACGAAGGTTAAAGTTATTTAATCTAAAAGTAGAAACAATAGCAGAGTGAAGTAAAAAAAGAAGGCAGGGAAAAAGCAGAAGAATGGACAGTCTAGGTTACGTAAAGAGGGTATGAGCAGAAGGTCAGAGAAGAATATTAGGAAGCTGTAGAGAAAAGGGGAAAAGATTTTTTAAAAACATAAAAAATCCTTGATTGTACAGGCATAAGAAAACATATAAACAAAATTATGTAACATTATAGAACAAATACAAATTAAATTTTATAAAATTAATTTTCAAGATAAAATATAAACACTTAGTCAAGAGGAAAATACAAGGGATCTAAAACATAAATAAACATGCAAAATCACTAAATATATTGAAGCCACTCAGCTGCTTTTTTTATTTCCCATATACTGGAGTCTAATTGGTTGTTAGTTGAAGACTATTCTATTTTATACTGTTAAAGCAAGTGTTGCATCTGCAGTGGTTGAGGATCATTTGCTCTTTAGAGGTGCAAATCCCTTTAAATCCTTCCCTTTATGTACCAGGAGGGAAGAACATTAGCTTGGCAACCTACATCAGTTACTTTTGTATTGTGATAAACCACCAAGACCAAAGCAACTTATAAAATAAGCGTTCAATTTAACTTATGGTTTCAGAACTTTAAGTCTATGATGATCACTAACATCTTGATCTACAATTACCAAGGCGAGGGTGGGGATGCGCTGAGAATGACAAGCCTCTTTTAAAAAATATTTTATTAATTTATTCATATTACATCTCAATTGTTAGCCCATCCCTTGTATCCTCCCATTCCTCCCTCCCTCCCATTTTCCCCTTATTCCCCTCCCCTATGACTGTGACTGAGGGAGAACTCCTCCTCCTGTATATGCTCATAGGGTATCAAGTCTTTTCTTAGTAGCCTGTTATCCTTCCTCTGAGTGCCACCAGGCCTCCCCATTAAGGGGACATGGTCAAAAATGGGGCACCAGAGTTTTTGTGAAAGTCATACCCCACTCTCCACTCAGCTGTGGAGAATGGCCTGTCCATTGGCTAGAACTGGGTAGGGGGTCGAAGTTTACTGCCCATATTGTCATTGGCTGGTGCCATAGTTTGAGCAGGACCCTTGGAGCCAGATCTGCCCATCATAATGTTCTTCTTGTTGGTTTCTAGGCCCCTCTGGATCCTTCTATTTCCCCGTTCTCCCATGCTTCTCTCATCTAGAGTCCCAATAGGATGTCCTCCCCTCTGTCCCACTTTCCTGGTAAGTGAAGACTTTCAGGGGACATGCCCCTTGGGCTAGTGTTGAACAAATGGATTGAACTAGAAATGATTATAATGGGTGAGTTCACCCAGAAGCAGAAAGAGACAAATGGTATATACTCACTTATATCTAGACAGGCCTCTTTTGAAACCTCAAAGTCAGCACCCAGTGACACATTTCCACCAAGAACACGCCTCCTAATGTCTCCCAAAATAGTTCTATAAAAAGGGCCAAATACTGAAATGTTTAAACCTATAAAGGCCTATTGTCATTCAAATTACCACACAAACACAGCCGAAGCCTCCGCTCTTGGGTATTTGTCTAGGTAACCCCACTTTTTCCTACTGGATTTGTTTAAGATTATTCCATCTACTGCCAATGGCATTACCATAAACATCTTGACAGTGGCAGTGAAGTTAAGTAAAGAAATTTGCTTTGATTATGAACTAGCATATTGAAGAGGAAGAGCTTTTGGATTTCATCATTTCCCATTCTAGTGTTCTCCATAAACAGAAAGAAATTCAGTCTAGAGAGAAGTCATTCTCATATTATTTCTTATTTCCTTTCTCCTACTGCTCCAATCTCACGTCTATAACTAGAAGCAACCACAATACAGCTTTGCCGTAACAAATTTTAGTCTGCTGGGTAAAAGTTTTCAAGTTATCACAACACTATGCTGGGTGTGGTGGTGCATCCCCTTTAATCCCAGCACTCAGGAGGCAGAGGCAGGTGGATGTCTGTGAGTTTGAGGCCAGCCTGGTCTACAAAGCTAGTGCAGGACAGCCAAGTCTACACAGAGAAACCCTGTCTCCAAACAAATAAACAAACAAACCAACCAACCAAATGAAACCAAGACAACAATAACAACAACAACAACAACAAAAAAACCCCAAAACTATGTTCTTAATGATCACTAAGAATGTATTTAACAGTTTCTGCTAATTTTCTTCACTTATATCTTAAGTTATGATGAAATTAGAAATTAGAACTCAAGTTAAAGCTAAACATTGTAAATCATTAAATAAGATAAATAAAACTTTCACTTGGCCTAGAAGCCAAGTGTGCACACACTCAAGCCTCAAACTATAAACATTCATTCTTTTTATCACATGTGAAGGTTGTTTAGATGACCTGGTCTAAATTAAGACAGTTGATCTCACCTGCAGTGGTTCACACATATGTACCTGGTGTGTTGGCTGCTGGGTCTAGCATAATCTTATATTTGTTGGGATTGGCTATTGTCCAGCGCAGGATTATTTGAGCAATAGATGCTCATCTATTCTCTCATTTAGGAGATTAACCTGCCTTATTCAAAGAGTGTCTAATCAGAGCTCTCAGAGTATGCAGAAGTGCCAAAGGTCTTATAAGACCTAGCCTAGGGACTGACAGGTGAATTTTGTAACATTCAATTACCCCAAGCGAGGCACAAGCTAATCCAGAATCTGAAAGTGGGAGTATTGCCCTCTAATTTAGAATATCTACAAAGATCAAATGGCAAGCATGGTGGATAAAAAATGGTGCATAATTTTGCTTATACCAGTTGCAAAGAACCATCACAACCAGAAATATAATCATTACCCCACCTTGTTAATGCAACCCCCCTTTTGGTAGCAAGATCTAAACAAGTAAGTAACCCTCAAATCTTTGCCATTTAATTTCTTATAGTATTACCAAAATTTTAATTTTTATTGAGTGGGAAAGTGTCAAATTTGGAGAAAGTAGGCTGCAGATACTTTGGAAGAAGCTTATTCTCATGAGTAATGGCTAATTATCTAAAAATTAAGTATTTCCAGAAACTTTCTCCAAGAGTCATACCAGTATTAACTAGTGATTTTTCTACACTAATGTTTCTTGAAAGAGTCAAATGTGCTTTCCCTCCTTTTATATTTCTTTATTGTCTTTGACATCTGAACAAATGGTACTGTCTCATTTCAGAAAATGGCAGCCTTGATACATTCCTAGCAAAAACCAGAAGTGCAAAATAGAGGAATTCAACTTAGATTTTGTCCAGAGCAGAGACTCTGGAAGGCCCTGATTTTTCAGTTATTGGCACTCCCCCTGGCTCTTGAATATCACCTGGGAAATGGCTCAGTCTTAGCACTACACCTTCTTTTCTACCCTTTGGATAGTTCATTAAAATCCTGACTTACCAGTTTATAAAACAAGATACACTGGTCTGAAACAGTCAAAAACTCTTGGAGTTGAAGGTGAGGTTTCCTGAGAGTTGCGACACATAGATTCCACAATGTTACAAAGCTTTGGAGCTTCTGCTTTTACACATTTGCAATTACTGTTGGCATTTGCTGCTCTGCCTAAGATTAATGGCATCTGAATTTGATGATCTTCTCTTGCCCTGCAATGAAACTTTAACAAGTTAAAGAAATATATCCCCAAGTGGCCAAAGCAAAGCATATCTTGAAACTTGATTCATATTCTCATAAAATAACAGATTTTTCAGGTCATGTTAGTCAATTTTTAAGTGATGAATTCAGAGCCCATACAACTTAGTATTACCCAAAATCCCGCAAAGTCTTTTGTCTAAACCATCAATTTGCAAACACCTCCTCACTCATTAGCAATTCAATATTTCCTATTTGTGCTTCCAAAGTAGACTCCATAGTTTCTTCCCCTTCAAACAAACAATGGCTTATAACTAAAAATATCCTCAAAATGTATAAAACAGCCTATTTTATGTCTTTTCTTTAAAGCAGAGAAAGAAGTGGTAATTATTATTGATGCGAGCTAAGATATTTTTTTCTCTATAAACTGTAGGACATAAATTGAAGCTTGAAAGTTCTCAGTTCCAAGACTAAAGTTTGTAATTATAAGGAATGTACACAAAATGTCTTTAGATGTTTTTTGAAAAGCATTTGTCTATATGGAAAATTTGGAAGGTAAGAAAAAAGAGTTGAGGGAAGAAACGTATGTCTGGTGGCTCAGCTGTTTCCCAGTGTCACAGGTAGCTATTGCCTCTTCTCGCTCCCTGCCCAGGATGATTTTAATGCTTCCAAAAGCTTATTATTCATTTCTCATACTGAAGTGCCACATTTAGCGTTTATCTCACAGCAAATGGGTGAACATAAGTAAGGTCAGAGTTTCCAGTGTAAATACTAGACAATAAAAAACAAAAAATCAAGTAGACAGTTTGTGATATTTGATATATAAGTTATAGATAAATTATACAACATTTTTGCTTGATTGAGCATAGGACTTGATTTTTCCTGTAACCTACACAACCCAAATTAGAAAGAAGGCTGATAATGATCTCTATTCTAGGATCTATTTATGCCAATAAGGTGCCATTAAAAAAATTTCAGCTAGAAGAAGCAGGTTCCCTTTTATTGCTGTTCCTTCACCTCAGTATTGATTTAGTTCTCAAACTACTCAGACAATAGCACAAGCAAAGTGGTATTAAGACAACAAAAGTGAGGAGTAAACCGAAAAGCTTCTTTAGCAACACACGACAAATGCTCAAGATCATCAAACCATCACAATATAGCTGAGTTTACAGAGAAAGAGAGTGGACACCTTGTTCAGAGACATCATCTACCAGGATAGGGTGAAGAGGTATCCACGGGCAAATAGAGATTAAAATTTTGACCAGAAGTTTTTTTTAAGTTACCACATGAAACACAAGATTTAATTATGATATTTTATACATTTATGCCACTATACTTTGTTCTTATTTACTCCTTTAACTTTGCCCTTCCTTTTTGGCTGCTCTTATTCCTTCCCCTGAATAACTCTCCTTCTGTTTTTGTGTCACATGGATTCCATTCCTCCCGACTCCTTTAAGATCTGTTCCTATCCTCATGGTTCCCTTTCTACTCTCACAAGCTATGTTTGCCCATTCTTCTGCTGAGAGATCTCTAGGTCATTTAGAATCTCCTAGTTACTATGAGTAGTGCAGCTGTTTACATGGAGATGTAACTGTGTGGTATATTGATTTATAAACCTCTAAGTTTCAATACCCAGGAATGGTATGGCAAAGTCATATGGAAGCTCCAGATTTATATTTTTGAGAAATCTGTACACTACCTTTCATAGGTTGGACCAGGTTACGTTGTTATGAGCACGACAGAGGGGGTTTTCCTTTTCTCATATCTTTGGCAGCGTTTATTATCTTTATCTTTTTCTTTATGATAGCCATCCTCACTGGGGTGAGATGGCATGATTTTCCCTGGTAGCTGTTCCAACACTTGTTCAAATATTAAGTGGTCATTTGTGTTTTCTTTTTTGAGAGCTTTCTATTCAATTCATTCAAAGATTTGTTGATTGAATGCTCATATATATATATATATATATATATATATATATATATATATATTGTATTGGCTGCAGTTCATTTCTGAACTTATTTACTATAGATATTGTCCCTCTCAGAACTATAAGTTAGCAAAATTTCTCTCACGTCGTACACCATCTCTTTCTTTTGGTTATTTTCTTTGTAAATGCAAGAACATTTACATTTTATGTAGTCTCATTTGCTGTTTTGTAAAATTTTTATTTTTCATGTGTATGGTAGCTGTATCTGCATGCATTCCTGTGTACCATGCATATACATGCTTACTATCCATGGAGGCCGGAATAAGGTTGCGGAGCTACACAGGGTTTTGAGTCACTGTGCAGGTTCATAGAATAAATCCTGGGGCTCGGGGAGAACAATTCAGTGCTCTTAAAAACTGGGCCATCACTATAATGCTCATTTGCCACTTTTAGGTATTTATTTGGTGTTATTGAGGTCCTGTGCCTATATTTGAAAATATTTATCTCATTTTTTCCCTCTAGTTGATATTTGAAACATTCTTTTATTTTCCGCTGTCTCTGTCTTCCTCTTGTCTCTCTATATTTATTTATTTATCTTTTTTTGTTGCTAGACATGATATATGAAAATTATAAAGAAAGCTAAGAACCCTAATGGGTTACTTTAGTTTTGCTAATTAAGGGTAGCAAGCTAAATATATGGCCAAATCACATGCTCTGGTTTTATAAACAAAGCTTTATTGGAATATAGCTTTCATGCATGTTCATGGCTATTTTGAATCATTGCAAGAGGACAGTACAGTTAGTGAAGAGATAGTAAGGGTATTCACTGTCCCTCCTTGATAATAAAATGTGTGTGAACTCATAACCTTCACTGTAATGTTCAGACTAAAGATTTACTTTTTATATTTATTGCATTATTTCTTTTAAAATAAAGTGGGAAGAGGGTGGAGCATGTTGTATATGACTAACATACTATCTTTTTTCAATGATCAGCTACCAAATTTTAATACTTGGTAACTCTTTCCATCTAACGAGTTTATAAAGAGGGTACATGATCTCAATGTAAGTAAATTTAACAAATATTGATATAACACACAAGAGTAAGGCAGTACACTATGAGAAATGTAGACCAGACCAACAAAATATGAAATACAAGATAATTGTAAATATGGAAGAGCTATTCAACATAATTTTCCGTAGTCCATTTACTTATGTTCACATTTTTCCTTTTTCCTTTAAAAATTTTTTGAGGTTACTGTGTGCTGTATGGAAGCATTACCTGTCACTAAAAAGTTGATGGCCTATTAGCTGAGGCAGGAAATAGGAGGTGGGAGTTCCAGCAGAGAGAGATGAACTTTGGGAGAGACTGAGAGGTGGGAAATTCACCACGGCCCCTGAGGAAGATGTATGCATGAAACTGAGGAGAGGTAACCAGCCATCTGTCACACATAGAATAGAATAAATGGGCAAAATGAGTTGTGAGCTAGTCAGGGAGTGAGCCAAAGCTTACGGCCTAGGCACTTTATTCATAAGTAATCAAGTCGCAGAGTTATTATTTTGGAAACCTGGGCATGGGAGGAAACCCACAGTTACAAAGGTTATAGGTTATGATTTAATTACATAATTGCTCTGTCCCCCTTTCCCCTTTTAAACCTCCTTATATAACTGTCTCTGTTTTCTTTCAAATTCATGGCCGCCTTTTTTATTACTAGTTACCATATGCATGCATGTATGTGTCTTCTTCCCCAGGGAAGACTTTTCCCCCTGCGGTCAGCATTTCTTAGTTGTCTCTGGGTTTTCTGTGGGGTTGAGGCCTCATGGGATTCTCACCTAGTTACTCTGTCTTATCTAGCTATGATACATGAGTTATCTAGCTATGACACATGAGTTATCTAGCTATGACACATGAGTTATCTAGCTATGACACATCAATCATCTTCATGGCATGATAACCCTATGGGTTCACTAGTGGCACACATACCTCAGTGATAACTGCAGTGGCTTTCTAATTAGACCTTAAAGGATTAGGAGGCCAGGATAAAAAAGGGGAAGGCCCAGAGGCACAGAGAGGAAGGGGAAGCAGGCTATGCAGATGAGTCCTGATAGGCTGTGGTCATATGGTGGGGGAGGAGATCCCCTTCCATCAGAGGTCTAGGGGAGGGGAACAGGACAGAGAAGGGAGGGAGGGTGGAAACTGGAAGATTCACGTGAGGGATAACGTAAAGGATATAATCTCAATAAATTATAATAAATTAAGAAAAGAAAGTCTAGTCTTCTGATATTAAATCATGACTGGTTATATGGGAGAAACATCTTCTAGCAAAAGAGGAATTCTCATGCCTAGTGTTGAGGTTTTATTACATATTCTTTGGCCCTTGGAAAGAGTATTGTCAGCCCAGATGAGAAATTTTCATTTAAGCTGTACGTTTATTTCCCTCCCCTGAATAGGATGAAAGCGGGAGGGAGGGAGGAACAGGAGGATACAAGTGATGGGATAACAATTGAGTTGTAATCTGAATAAATTAAATAAATAAATAAAGTAAAAAACCCTGTATATTTATATTTATATGCTGACTTACATGTTTTAGAAGTAGATTAGGTAGTAAATAGAAAAAAAAATAGAATTTCTTATGCCTTTTCCAGACATCCTTATTGGTATTTTAACCTCCTCCATCATCCTATACTTATCTTCTTTTCCTCTTCCTTCTTTTCTCCTCTAACCAGAGCCTTTATCTCCCCTATCACCTGTACTCTGGTATTTCCTCCTTTATTGCTCCCCCATACCCACCTCTGCAATTGTTCCTTTTTACTTTCTTGGTGTCTGTAGTTCCTCCTGTTATGTTCACTCACATCTGAAGGTTTGGAGTTTGGGGTCTCAGAGGAAAAAGAACATGCAACTTTTGTCTTTCTGGGTCTTGTGCCCCATTCAATGTATTCTTCTCTAGCTCCATTCATTTACCTCAAACTTGCACGTCTCTTTCCTGAAATCCATAAAAGAAAACCCTATTTGCACTAACGTCAACATAGGGATGTTTTATCATTAGGTGTCAGCAGATGTAAGGAAAGGGATGCTCAGGTGAGAAAACACAGGTGAGAAAAAAATACACACACACACACACACACACACACACACACAGAGAGAGAGAGAGAGAGAGAGAGAGAGAGAGAGAGAGGGGGGGGGGGACAGAGACAGACAGACAGACAGACACAGAGAAAGAGACAGAGAGAGCCTGTATTTTGTCACCTGAGCATCCCTTTCCTTACATCTTGGTTCTTATGAACCCTGAAAAGATTTTATGTTATAGACTAGCATATATTTTCTCCTATAGGCTCAGCATTTCCCCGTGGCACAGAGGAAGGTGATGACAATGACAAGTTTAAGTCGAGAAGGGGTCAAATGAATTGCATAGACAGGGAAATGAGAGACCTGTGTCCTGTGGGTTTCCTTGTCATCTGTTAACATTTGAACCCACTTTTTAATGGCTAGAATATTTTTGTCACACGTACTGTGTGAAGTTAGCGAAAATGTCTGAGGCTCTTTGAAATTTGTTTATGTAACCTAAATAAATGGTTTAAAACTAATAGTGGCAAAGGGCAGAGGCAGGGGCGGGGAGCTTGGAGAGATGGGTGAGTGGTCAGGAGCACACGCTGCTCTCTAGAGCATCCAAGTTTGCTTCCCAGCACCCATGCCAGGTGTCTCACAAATTCCTGATTCCACACCCAGGGCACCTGCACTTGCACGCTCATATATCCTCACCTCACACACGTAACTAAAAATAATAGAAAGGAAATCTTTCAAAATGGCGAGAACATTAAAATACCCTGAAGAAGTAATGACAGTGTTCATTTGAAACCCTCTCCACATGTCCCCAGCTCTGGTAGAGTCAGCAGACTGTGGGTGTTATCCAGTGGCTTCCAGGCTCCCTGGGAAAAATAGCTACTTTTTGGTAGCCAATGTGCTCTCCATCCTTTTAAAACCAAATCTGTGAACCTTATCGATTCAGTAAACTGAAATCAATAGTGGCTGGAGAGATTCACAGTATGATAGATCTATGTACATTTCTTCACTGCAAATAGATACGAACTAAACAGGGCAGAAAATTGTATTCTATCTCTGCAGGGTAGATACGCTCTACAAATTCTCTTCTCTGTAACATGTGCTATGCTCTTTAGCATACATTTATTCAGGTCCTTTGGATTATTGGCTGTGTTTTACTTGTTAAGTAAACTCAGGGACAAAGCTTGTATTTTTGTGTGTACTATTCGTGGCTTGGCAGAAAGGTGCTTTACAATAAGGTAGAGTGGTGGGCATGGCAATTGATATTTAAGTTGAAAGTCCATCTTTTGTATCCATCTATAAAACTGCAGTTGAAAAACTGGGTGACAAGTTCAAAATTTCTTCTTTTTTTATTAAATATTTTTTACATATACATTTATATTATTATACACACAAACACATATATAATATACTACCTACAGCAAGAAGAACCGTGACAAAACCGGCAATTACATAAATGTTACATTCTTAGTGTTTTAGCCAATTGTATTTGGCAGCCTTGAGGAAAACATCTTTTCTATCTTGGTGCATCTAAAATTCTGAATAAATCAATATCTATCATATCGGTGAAATCTAAGCCAAGAGAATTGGTTCCAGCTATACATGTTTTTCATAGTTACCTCCTAAAGCAAAGACTGGTTAAGTATTAAGTGGAAGCTGGGAGGAGCAATAGAATAAAAATATAACTGTTGAATGTATAAAAATTGGCAGGTAATATACGTGAAACATTTGGGGTTTAATTCTTAAGAATAGTTCATTCCTGTTATAATATTAACATTCAAATAAATTAATTGTACCAAACTAGTCAAGTTGCCCAGGTGACCTTTGAACACTGAAATTACAGGTGGCTAACATATCTGCCTGGTTGGTTCTGTTTTCTGTTTTCGTTTTTATTAATTCTTGGAGAAATCCTTATGGCTTGTTTATCATATTTATCCATTATCACGTTCTTCCCAGATCCACTTATCGTCTTGTAACCCATTCAATTTTGAGTCCTCTTTTATTTTATTTTTGTTTTTTTTTAATCTCATCAGGCACTGTTTATGCTACCCATATACTCTTGGGTGTATGGCCTTCCACCGGAGAGTAGTCGACCCTCCAGGCCCACACTCTTAAAGAAAAGTGACTTCAACTCTCAGAACAGAAATAATTTGATAATAGTGCCTGAGCTAGGGTGATATTTTTGAGTCTTTTCCCCCTCCATGCTAGAATTTGGTCTGGCAGGAGCTGTATTATCTGATGTGAATTTATATATCCAATTGCCGTGCTTTGTTAAAAAAAAAATACCATTTCCTTGTAGCTATCCACCTCCCCTGGGTCTTTTTTATTTTTTATTAATTTATTCTTGTTACATCTCAATGGTTATCCCATCCCTTGTATCCCCCCATTCTTCCCTCCCTCCCGTTTTCCCCTTATTCCCCTCCCCTATGACTGTTCCTGAGGGGGATTTCCTGTGTCTTACAATCTTTTTGTCCTGGGCCCTGGGAGGAGGGAGTACGGTCTAGATGTCCTGCTTAAGGCTGAGCACTCTGTGGTCTCTTATTTTTATGTGCTGACCAGTTATAGGTCTCTGTGTTCATCAGTATCTACTACAATAAAGAAGTTTCTCTGATAAAATGTGAGAGATACAGCAATCTATGGATACAATAAAGCTCTATTTTAATATTATGCCCTTTTAGCAGAATAACAATAGTGGATTATTTCTTTGGGGCCTGTGACCTATCTAGTCAAAGATTCTTGGCCTGATTATGGTGCCAAGTCTGAGTTTCACACTGTAGGACAGGCCTTTAATCAAAAGGTGGTTGGTTGGTCAGCTGACACTCATACCACTGTATCATCAAGGGGCTCGTATGTCTCGCCAGGCTGGTCATGATTATCACTCTCAGAGTTCACATCTGGGTAAAACTTATGATTTCTGTCCCCTAATGGTATGAGCAGAATACTAGAAAGCTAGTTAGTAGGAATGAATTTTCCAGGTTAGTATCAGCTTAAATTCTCTGTATTCTGATTCAAGTATGTGTTGTGGTCAGCAGCAGGGCTTACTATCAATTTGGGGCTGATAGCCAGGAGCTTTATCAATAGCCTGTAATGTTTGTTAAACTACTACAAAAGAGGTAACTGGGATATGTATTTGTTAGACTGTGGTTATTTCCCCACACTCCCATCTCTCTCTCTCTCTCTCTCTCTCTCTCTCTCTCTCTCTCTCTCTCTCTCTCTCTCTCTATATATATATATATATATATATATATATATATATATATATATATATCCCTTCAGGAAGATGCAGATGGTGGACTGCTGGTGTGGACTGTAATACTGGCAAATGTACATACGATAACCAGAGAAAATTAAGTCTCTGGGGTAGATCTTTTTATGGAAAATTATTCCAATGAGTTACTATTTAGTCTACACTGAACTCATGTAAAAATAATATTTCTAACTTGACATAATACCACTTACAGATACTTTATAGGAGAGTAATGTGGTGTCAAGTAAATATTTTATTTAACACGTTATTTCCAAACCATTCAGAAGTAAGCAGAAACTCTTGAGTTTCATTGTGCCTTCAGGTAGAATGAAAATATGAGTAAAATAATGAATCCAGCTGTATATATTTAATATGATATGTCATTTTTGGAACTAAGGCTTGAGGGGATGCTATGAAGTAGAATTATGAATTGGCTTTTTTTTCCTAGAGAAATTTAATGTGCAAATCAAGTGAAAAAATCAAGAAGACCGACATTTAAGTCCAATGTATTTATTTCCTCTTCCCATTTCTAACTTTTCCCTTTGGCTCTCTGAAACTATTATAGAATTAAAGTAGTGATAAAAAAAAAAGTGGCCAATGTTGAAGGAATACCCAATGGGTGGAAAAATCAAATGGTGGACATTGTGGGTTTTAGGTAGAATGTTTAGGTGAAATTACTTAGGTCTGAGTAGCCAATGAAGCAATGACTTGCATTACACACAGTGACCCTTAAGGTCATTATTCTAAGAGAATGAAGACAGGCATAACGGGCCACACAAGAAGATCCCACCTTTACGTGATTTCCGAAACAGGCAGCTCTACAGAGGTAGATGACTGAAGTTTCCAGGAACAGATGGAGAGTGGGCATGAGGGATGTTTGCTCACTGACAGAGGGCTTCGACTGAGGGTGTTAGAAGTGGACCACACTTAGACAGTGGTGATGGGCACAGAGTTTGGGCATGGACTGAAAGCCAGTGAGCTATACATTTTGAAAACTGCTCTTCAGGCATTGAGTGAAGTACTATGAATTTAGTATTTGATTCTTGTATATAAATATTTTTTATTTTATACATCTATTAGAGTATTCTCATTTACACACATGATATGTTTCGAAAGCTCAGCTGGATTTCTGTGTGTGTTTCGGCTTCTGCATGTTTTGTTGCATGTATTTTGATGCTGTCACTTAGGTGTACACATTTTTAGGATGTTTCTATCCCTTCCTCCCTCATTTTCACTTTTTTTCCTCTGAATTAAGGTTCTTAATTTTCAAAAAAATTTACACTCTACCACATCCTAATACAATTTTATAGAAATTATTGACAAGGAAAATATTAAAATATTAATGGAAGGCAGGTATTGTGGTACATGCCTGTAATCTCAGTTCTCAAGTTAACTGCACAAGGATTAAAAAGAAAATTTGATGCCAGCTTGAGACCTAGTCTCAAACTAATAGAGCATAGTACTGATAAGCTACAATGGGATTGCTCACAGGTATGGCTTTTTTTCTTTTGTCAAAAACTTTATAGCCTCTCTAATTTGGCATTTTCCTTTGCCTACACTTTGCATTGGCATTTCTTATTTCATTCAATTTATGTGTTACATGTTATGCCATGTTTCTATTTTACTTTTCACTTGTCTTTTTTTTTATATTTAAAATGTACTTCTAACACACACACACACACACACACACACACACACACACACACACACCCATGACATTAAACCAATCTGTCAATATGGTTTTTGGTTTGGTTGTTTTTCAGAATATAATATTTTATTTTGAAACATATTTTCTCTCATAAAATAAGTACATCCCAATCATAATTTCCAGTCCCTCTTCTCCTGGCTCCCCAGTAACTCCACTCTCCCCCACATCTACTCCACCTCTGTTTAGTTTACTCTTCAGAAAAAAAAAAAACTAGGCCTCCAGGAGACAACAGCCAAACACGACAAAACAAGAAACAATAAGAGAAGGCAAAAGCCGTCACATCGAGGCTGGACAAGGCAACTAAATAGGAGTGGGAAAGTCTCAAGAACCGACAAAGGAGTCAGAGATGCATCCACACCCATTGGTAGGAGTCCCACAAAACCCGCCAAACTAACAGCCATAACAGATGCAGAGGGCCTGGTGCAGACCCGTGCAGACCCTAGGCTTGCCACTGCAGTCTCTGGGAGCCATGTGAGCCCACTGAACTAAGTTGATTCAGTGGACCATGGTCTCCTGGTGCCCTCCATGCCCTCCATGCCTTCTAACTCCTACAATTATTCCTCTCATCTTTCTCAGGGTTCCCCCATGTCCAAGGGGAGGGACCCGATGGAGATATCCAATTTAGACAGTCTCCCTCCCCCTGCACATCTCTCTCTCTCTCTCTCTCTCTCTCTCTCTCTCTCTCTCTCTCTCTCTCTCTCTCTCTTTCTCTTTGGCCTGTGGGTCTCTAGGCTCACTCTTGTTTGCTGCTTGAGGAAGCCTCTCTGATGACAACTGGACAAGGCACAGATTCTACATCTCTGGGTTATCCAGCTTTGAGTTCCTGGCCATCCAGGCTACATCATGGGAACAGGCTTTTTATTTGCTGAGTTTATACTATTTGTATTTTAAATAATTAAAATTGAGTGAGATCTTCAATATATTTGGCTAATGTACTTTGTTTCTATTCTTTCTTTTGTAGTTGTTATTGGATGTGTTTAGTTCTCCTGCCACACCCTTTCTCCTATTTGGAAGCTTTCATTAGGATTAATTGAATATTTTTAAAGGTTCTACTCAATTTCTAGAACTAGACTTAATAACTTTATATATTTTCCTTCATTATAATCACTCTAAGGAAGTAGCCCTTAATACTTTTCACCTGCTACAGCCCACCTTGATCCCCCACATTTTATGGTTTCATCCTTTAAATATATTGTACAGCATCCCTTCAGATTTGCAGTTCAGATTGTGAGTTTGTTCTGTGGCCCTGGATGATCAGTAGCAGCTTGATTACAATGCTATCTGCATTGACCTGATGTTTGAGTTATGTTGAATTGAAGTGGACCCCACAATAATAACAAAAAATAAAATCAAGTAAAACAAAAACTAGAACATTGAAATAGGACAAAAGAAACAAACAGAAGGAGTCAAAATAGAAAGCACAAGAAACAGCTTCAGACACAGAGACCCACTTGTCTGCACACTAAGAAAACCCATAAAAACACTAAACTGAAAGTCTGTGTAAATAAAATTTTAAAAGATAAAGTAAAAAAAAAAAAAAAAAAAAAAAAAAAAAAAAAAGAAAAGAAAAGAAAAAGTCCTGACATGACATTATGAGGCACAGAACCTCCAAAGATAATGCTGAGTTAATTTTCTGCTGCACATCTACTTCTGGGTGCCCATCTTACCCTTAAGAATAGTTTTTTTCCCAGTGAAACTTCCATGGAGAAAAGTAAATTTTCATTTGCAAGTAGTTATCAATCGAAGATAGTTATTACATTAGGGATGGAGTGCCTGTTTGCTTCTCCTTCTGTCTCCAGGACTCCATCTGGCACAGACCTGTGAGGGCCCTATCTCTCTGGGAGTTCATATGAGCTTTGATTCTGTTGATTAAGAGGGTGTTGTTCCTTAGTGTCCCCCGTCCCCTCTGGCTCTTACACTCTTTCTGGTCCCTTATTTGCAGGATTACCTGAAGCTTTAGTTGAGGGATTTGATGGAGACATCCCCTTTAGGGTTGAGTGTGTCAAAATTTCTCATTCTCTGAATAATGCCTGGCTGTGGGTCTCTGTATTTGTTCCTATCTGCCACAGGAGGAGGCTTTTCTGATGATGGCTTGCAAGGCACCGATCTGAGTATAGCAGAATATAACTAGGAATGTGTTATTCTCTTTCCTTAAGTGGCTACATATCCCCCCCCCCTTTTTTGGCATATCTAATAATTACTGACTTGTTTTTCCTTTTGTGTTTTATAAAATTGTGAGCTTGTGGTTTCAGCAGTTTTATCTATGATAATCCACTGAGTCTTGTGTTGGAAAATTTAGGCATGGTTTTCAGTTATGACTCCAAACCCACCTCATCACACATTAAGGTTGAGTAGTATCTTTACAAGACATTATTTTTCTGCTTTTCTTTTCCCCGTTATCTCCATCTTTAGACAAAGCTGAGCTACAGAACCACATTTTCAGCATTATTTTGCTAGTGTGTCATCCCTTGGTAGCTCTCCTTTTGTACATGTCTTTAGTCACCCTCAGTCCTCATGCAATCCCTCATCCTCTAAACTAGACCACAGTGGATCCAAAACGTTCTAGGGACACCAAAAGCTTGGCTCTTCCATGACCCTCCATGAAGTTCTGAGCTTGTGTTTTATTCTTATTTAAAGTTGTTTCTATCCTACTTAATGATACTTGCTACAGTGTATGCTTTTGTTCATTCCTAATACTCATGATAGTTTTTTCCTCTTCATTAATCTTGACATATTTCTAAATACATGCATTTTAGGACTGTCAAATTGATACCTATAAATTTCAGGTTGAATTACTAGGTGTATTTCTTGAGCAGGCAATGCAGTGTTAGGTGTGCTCTTATGAAAAAAAATTGTCTAAAAACAGCAATTCGTAGTCTTCATCTTGGCAAGCAAATTGAGCATATTAAATAAAACGCAGGAAGAATATATTTAGCTAGAGTGTCTCAAAGTTATGGTTTATGTAGTCAAGGAAGGTAATCCAGACTCAAAATGCTTATATAAATTAACCATATAGATATTGACATCAACACTAGATGAAATATATTCAGTGGTCTAACAGATGATAGGTGGGCACTTGAGATATAGAGGGAAGAAAAGTTATTCCAAATTCTATAATAAGTAATCACTATAAATTCTCTATTCTGCTTTTGAATTTTATTTGAAGATTCTAGATCAAGTCCTCACTGTCCTTGTGATCTGGTACTTTCTGTCTTTGCCAGTTCTTGCATGTAGTGTGAATACATAACTGATAAATTATGCAGAAAAACGTGGATCAAACAGATTTCTGTGATTTAAAAAGTCATTTGGAATGGCATTGCAATTAATATCTTGCCTAATACAAAATAATTTGAGAAGATTGATTTTTACCCAGAAAACCTGTAATGCAGAAACCCATCTGTCTTCAGTTTTCTTTAAACCTCCTTCAAAGCCAGATGCTAATAAATATTAATAAAATTCCAAGATAAAATATATCCTAAGACTGCTATGCCCCTTGTTGGATTTTGGTAGAACTTAAGAATAAAGCATCCATATACAGTTGCTTCCAGAAAATAGACTGAAAAAAAAATCACTTTAAGAAAGCAAGAGCTGATTTTGGCTTACAGTTGCAGAGGATCATATCAGGGAAGACGTGGCAGCTGGGGCATCCGATGGTTGGTCACACTGTGTAAGGGAAGCAGAGAGATGCATGTTGCTGCTTCCTGCCCATCTTTCCAGCCCCTAGGACTTGTGCTGCCCACACTTAGGGTGGCTTTTCCTATCTCACAGAGACTAATCTAGAAACTCCCTCCCAGGTGTGCCCAGTGATTGTTTCCACAATGTTTCTAAATCCTCTATTGACAACTGAGATTGCCCACCACAACAGGGAACAGCACAGGCTTCCTGTCAGTAATAAGCTGTCACCATGGTGACTGCAATAACCTCCCTTTCTCCACTGTACTTGGAAGCAAATTAGCTGCTGCAGCTCAAATCATGTGTTCTTTGCATGGTCTCCAATTGCTCCTTTAACAGTACTTTTCAACACAAACTTGAAACATTTTGAGAAACCACATGTTTCCAGATAGCAATTGCTTTGCCATTTTAAGGGGCATAATTAAGCAGGTTCTTTAATTATGTTCACTCAGAAAATTAACTAAAAAGTCAAATACTAAGAATGAAAATAACTCTAAAGCAGAGTCCACTGACATCCAAAAGTGAAATATATGTAAAGCCACCCTGATCTTAAGTGGCAAGTTGGTAAGTTATGTCAGTGTTTGCTGGTCACCTTATGCTCACAGGTTAGTTACATGCCACATGGAGAGAATCTCTTAAGGGCGGACTTTTACCATTGTGAGACGGAGCTAACATAATCCTAAGTCTGGCTTTTAGTTTGAGAGGAACAGAAGCTGCTCGCACAAAGGCCCCTTTTTATGTAACAGAGATGGGAACACCTTGGAAGCAGCGACAACCTGTTTCTTGGCAAGTGACTTAAAACCTGGCAGTGCCTGTTTGGAATTGCCCTAATGTGTGACCTTACTCTAACTGTCGCAGCTCTTGCTCCCCACCTCCACTATTTGGTGGAAATAAGGAAACGCTGAAGATTTGAGATGAAGCCCTGTTCAAGGTTAGGAAGAACTTAAAGAAATTCAGACTGTGTATAGAAGGCTACTCGTTATTCTCCAGTGTCTTCTGTGAAAAAATAATAAAGGCTTTTTTGAAGGTTTCAACTGAAGCAAGTGATGTCTTAAAATCAGCTCTCTAGGAATGGGTGATTTTCTTTTTCACACAGAAAAATAAAACTCAAAAGAAATTGTCAGGAAAGCTACATTTTGTGGTGAATGATGTTTACTTATGGACAGTCTGTGAATAATTTTATCCACTGTCCATGTACAGTGGCTGATTTTGTGTGTGAGAACTAGGAAGCCTGTGTTCACTTCTGGAAATTGCAAACAGACAGAAATATTGCAACCAGTAAGGTCAATTTTTTTTCATTTGATTTTACTTTATATAGTTAGTGAAAAAAAGTTATTCTAATAGAATATAGTTAATATAGCAACATAGAGAGACTACATGGAAAATAGTTACTTTACAGATTAGGGCTGTTAGAATATGTAAAGGGAACATTTTTAAAGCATCTGTAGAGTGGCTTAAATATCTGAGCTATTAAAGGTGATGTCAAGGGTAAAGGTCCATTCTATAGGCACTAGTTGGATTCATGCAATAGAAATATAGTGAATATATGATTTTAAAAGAAAACTCTGAATAATTATTTCTACATAAAATGAATGAAACATGTTTCCAGGGCTACACGTCAGCTTCTTCTTATCTTTAATTATTTCAAAATATGTATTTGAATATACTGCTGTCATTTACTTACTTTCATCCCTTTCATAAATTCTTTCTCAGCTTCAAAAAACATCACACTAGGGATATTTTAATGCAAAAGAAGACCAAAGGATATGGGGGGGGGAAACATTTCAATATTGAGAGAACACGAGGAAGAGAGACAGAGGGAATGAGCTTTAACGTGACTACCAGTAAATGGGAAAGGGTATTTAGGAGACCCAGTACCTCACAAGAGCTCTTCACAGCAAACACAAGAATCTTAGAAAGAAGATGAAGGAAGGAAGGGAGGAGAGAGGAAGGGAGAAAGGGAGGGGGAGGGAGGGAGGAAGGGAGAGAGGAGGGAGGAAGGGAGAAAGGGAGGAAGGGAGAAAGGGAGGAAGGGAGAAAGGGAGGGGGAGGGAGGGAGGAAGGGAGGGAGGAGGGAGGGAGGAAGGGAGAGAGGAGGGAGAGGCAAGCCCTATGGAAACTTAACTACATTATTTTGTCAGTGTTCTATTCAACAATCAAAGCCTGAGATCGCTTGATTGGAGATGGACTACTACATTCTTCTTTATAACAAGCAAACTTTCAAAGACACACTGTAATATTTAAAAGAGAAAAAAAAAACAGTTGGACCACACTATCTGGCTGTACAATGTGACTCAATAGTATAAATAAATCAACTCTGGGCTGTGGCCCTTGGGCTTACTGGCTGAGTGCGTGCTCCTCAGTGGCAGTGCTATTTGTGAAGGAAGGTGGCAGCTCTACGAGGTGGTGTCCACCTGGCAGAAGAAGGTCTTTAGGTAGGATTTTGAAAGTGAGATCTGGACCCTGTTTCTACTGTGTTCTTGCTTCCTCTTTCTCCGCTCCACCATACTTTACATACCACGATAAAGTAAAATTCTCTCAAACTATGAGCTAGTACAAATCTTCACTGTGTTCCTGTCAGGCATAATAGTCATAACAATGTGCAAGCAACAAGCAGAGCAGCTGCCTTTTCAAAATTACTGCTTAGTGGCTCTGTGTTTTCAACCGCTCCATAGGTTCAAGAGATTGTTTTTTGTCTTTAAAGTGTCTGTCTTTTTTCCCCATGCTTTTGTGTATCTGGAATAACACATCTTTCTTCTTGTCCAAATCCTGCTCACATCACACTGAACATCTTGAATACTTGGCAATGATTATTTTATCGTTTCTATAATTGTTTTGAGATAGTTCTCTTACAAATGTTTCATTTTTCTGCACAGATCACTCCTTGTTCTGATAAAATACTTTTTGGTTTGCTCGAAATTATGAAAGTGTTTGATGTTTGAAGGCCATCAGTTGCTTTTCAGTTGAATGTCTGTCTACTTACTATGGTTTATGCATGAAGGTGACCGTTTATTCTTCTTTGCAGTTATTTTCTATTTCTTCTAATTATAGAAAAATGAGGTGTGGGACTGACCATTCTATTTGATGTAATAGGTGAGAAACATCATAAATATCAGCAATATGCACAGTAATATGTGTTTCTTAGATAAATCCTTTCCAGAGGTTCCTAAGAGAACAGTTCTGTGGTACCCTGCTATGTCACGTAAGAAGTAAATAAAAAGTAAGAAAGGAAGGTGAGTTTTGGCACTGTGTCCTCTGGATTCTAAATAACCTGGCTGAGGTCAAGTTGAGAGTCAAGGAGAATGAGATTGTTCTTCAAGGGAGCAAATCAGCCACTGCCCTGTCCACTCAAGCTGCCACTGCTGCGGAGCACAGAGGCTGCCTCTGGTTGGCTTGAAGTTTTCTAGCTCTATTCCAGAGCAAGAACAACCTCAAAAAGCAGGATTCTCAGTACTGCAGTAGACCCATGATAATAGACAACAGAAACAGCACCATTACAGAGACCACTTAGAGTGCGAAAGCTGCATCACCAGATAAAGTCTACACTCCACTCACACTATATAAAGGCCAGACAAAATTAAGAGATTTGACAGGGTTTGGAAGATCAGTTCTTTAAATATTCAGACCCAGACCAGGCACAAAACTATCCTGACAAATATCTCTAGTGCCTGTTATGATGCCTTCAACTCCAAGCTCTGAGAATAGCTCTGAATATGAAGGTCATCAGGAAGCACATTTAGACGTAGACATACAAGCATTCCTACACACAGAAGTGCCATAAAATGCATAACTGGAAGCCATAATATATACACAAAGAACCTACAGGGTAAAAATAAATAAATAAATAAATAAATAAATAAATAAATAAATAAATAATAAATGCCCTTACTAAACATTATGAGACAAAGAACTTCCAAAGATGCCATTGAGTTTGTTTTGTGTTGGACATCTATTGCTGAATGTAAATTTTTTTAAAGCTTAGCTAACTCAAAAAAAAAAAGCTTAGTTAATTCCAATGTATTATTAGAATAAAAGCTGTAGGAATACTTTGTAGGAAATCACTGCTGCCTCCTAGTGCATCTTTTCTCCTTCTGTGTGGACAGGCCCCAGTTAGCGGAACACTTTGACCACTACCCTGTCACTCATTAGTGCTCCTTGACTGGGAGGGAGCATTCTGGAAAGAGAAGACCTGCTTGCATGGCCAGGACACTTCTTCCTTTGGGAAAACGTGGCTGCAGGGAACCCATGGTCTCTGTTACTCTGAATCATGAGTGTCTGACTGTCTCTTCAGAAGATAGCCTTTCATCGTGTTCTGCTCTAGGTGGAGGCGTTGTTAGAATCCACTGTACCCCAGTGCTTGTTGTTAACTTCCAGGTGGACATGGCCAAAGTGGGAGGCTATTTCACAGGAACTTTCCAGAGGGTCTGGGAGAACGAGCTCAAGGAAACTGTTCCTTGAGATCAATGCTCGTTAGATGATAACGGATTATGTGATTCGTTGAGCAAAGTCTTCCCCAGGGAGCTGTCTGACAAGCAACTTGATGACTTGTGGCAGTTGTCAACCATTTCCTTCTTCCTTCTGGTTCCAAGGGGCTTCAGATACATTTTTCCTTGTTCCAGATTATAGTTTTATTTATTGTTGGTATCCTTACATGCTAGGCACACCCATGTAGTTACTCTGTAGGACCTTGACTGATAAAGAACTTATTTAAAATTATGAAATTCAGAAAAAGTCTGCTTAGTTATATTTTAATGTTATTTTCTCTAAGTTAAACTTTTAAAAAATCACTGTTATATTGACATATTTACTCACATAGTTGGGAAGAAAGGAGCTAAAAATCCTAAATTAAGAAATGGAAGTATTTGGTGCTGAAGCTCACATTGTAATCACCTAGAAAAAGAGAGAAAGAAATGTATAAGGGCCACTGGGAGTATTTTCATCTACACCATCTCTTTGTGTTACCTGCTGCATTATCCTCTTTCCATGGCATGAGTGTGTGATTGTCTGAATTGTCCTCTGAGTGATATCTGTTTGCATCCTGGTACTTCTCAGGTAAAGGCGTGAGTGCAAAGCAACAACAGCAGCTGTGTGGGCCATTCAGGTTACTCTTTTAGGTGAAGTCTGCTTTTGATGGTAGCAATCAGTCTTTCCTTTGTCTATCAGAAATGTTTCAGCCTGAAAATAAACTGTGAGACAGTGGCATATTAAATGGACAACTGTAGTCAGAACTTCTCCCCTATGCCATAGTGCATTACAGCTTCTAGCTAAAAATCTTTAAACAGGAAGCAACACATTTCCTTCCTCCCTCCCTGTCTTTCTTTCCCTCCCACCCTCCCTCCCTGTCTTTCTTTCCCTCCCTTCCCCCTCTCTTTCTCTCTTTCCCTTCCTTCATCCCATCTTCCTTCCTTCCTTCCTTCCTTCCCTCCTTCCTTCCTTCCTTCCTTCCTTCCTTCCTTCCTTCCTTCCTTCCTTCCTCCTGTCTCTGTCTCTCTCTCTGTCTCTCTCTGTCTCTCTCTGTCTCTCTCTCTCTCTGTCTCTCTCTCTCTCTGTCTCTCTCTCTCTCTCTCTGTCCGTCTCTCTTTCTCTCTCTCTCTCTCTCTCTCTCTGCCCAGGATGACTGAAGTCCACTATGAAGCAGCAAAGGCTGGCCTCCAGCTCTTGGGGTCTCCCCCTGCTGCCCTCTGCCTCCCAGACGCTGGCACTGCCAGCACAGGCTTCCCACACACATCTCTTCTCTGCTTCTTCGTCCACTCTTAGAGAACATCTAACAGAAAACTTCAGCACTGGAGGGGAAATTATGCCCATCTGCTACTGATCCAAAGCATTTAAATAATTCACTTACCTTTTCAGCATATTGTCCTCAATTCCCACGAATTAACTCACTAAGTACTTATTTTCAATAAAATAATTATCAATAAGCACTGTCATAGTCCTGTTACATGTAAATATCATTTAACAAATGAGTCATTTTCTAGAAATCAAAATAAGAAATTAGAAGTTTATGTCTTCTAAAATGATATACACTTGGTCATTTTACTTTTTTCAAAGCCCAAACTGTTTTTGCAAATGTGAATTGGCAAGCATACTGTTTTCTATGGAAAATGGCAGAATGACCATAACAGAGGCAAAAATGAAGCTAGTAACAAATTTTAAAAATTTAAAAATGATAAAAACATATCATTTGTTTTCGGATAGGGCATATACCAATCCAAGGCTTATTGGCATAGTTCCCAGAGAAAGCTATGTACTGACTGACACCTGTTCTGGGTCTGAAAAAGTGTATTATGGCCTGGACTGTTAGAAAGCAGTGAGAGTCTATGCTGCTACCCGATTACTTGCAGTGACTAACCCTGAGATTGCAGCACACACACACACACACACACACACACACACACACACACACACACTCACACAGACACACACACACAGACACACACAGACACACACTCTACGATCATGTACTTCCTGAATGTGATTGTCACCCACTCACATATTTTCATCTACAATTGTGTAGCTTGAGTTCAATGGGCATTTTGGGGTAATAGAGGTCTGCACTTCTATTTTAAAAAATTTTTTTTTGATGAGTAGATCTTCATTTGTTCAAGGGAGGCTTGAGCCCACTGGTGCTTTCTGACAGTAGCATCTGGTAATACAAATGTCACAAGCTCTTCATGTGTTAACGTGTGGTAAGACTGCATTGATGGTACTCTTTGCTATCTTCAAGTTTTCCTTTATGAGTTATAACACATGTACAATGCATATGAAGTGCTGTATATTTTTGCATTTCATTAAATTAAAAAAATCCCTGGACCTCTATGCAACATTGTCATTGTAAATCTTTTTAATGTATGTATTACCTACTGATATTTATACTTGCTGCCTTTTTTTTTTTCATGGCTAAATCACAATGGTAAGACTTATTGTAAAATGACTGCAAAGAAGCTAAAACCTTTGAAGCTTTAACCATAGAGAAAAAATATTTTTAATCATGAGTTTAATTTGCTTTGCCTTTTGTCTCTTTGTACGTTCCTGATGGTGTTCCTAGCTTCCTGGGAATCCAGCTATGTGACTAGATGTATTTGGATATTTGAGTTCTACATCATAGCAGTTAGAAGGCCAAACAAATACTTGTTGCAATTTTACAAAAAAAAAAGAATATTTTAAAAAATATTCTGAAAATCAGGTTGTTTTTTTTTTTTTTTTTTTTTTTTTTTTTTTTTTTTTTTTTTTTTTTGCATTTGCCAGTGATGATCTGAGGCTGCAGGAAAGAGAACTCATCTGCCATCTAATGGAAAACACTCTCCACCAGGAGAGAAGATGGAAGCGTGTCATCGCCTGGAGCCAGATCTTACCTCTCAAGCTTGCTGGAGGTTTTAGAAACACTTCAGCTGAGTTTGTTAAACTCATAGTTAAAATTGAATGATTATACAAAAGTTGTGCTCAATCATGTGAGCATCCGGAAGCCCCTCACCTCTCTACTTCCCCTGCTAACATCTAGATAAGCATTGCACTATTTTATCATCACCAAGAATATGAAAATAGTGTTGGCATAATCGTTAACTGAGCTGTAGACTTTATTTAGATTTTATCAGTTTCTCCTACACATATCCTCTACTGCATTGCATAGTACATTTAGTTTTATATTTCTTTAATTGCCGTTTTATTTGTAGATTCCCCAGTCTTTCTTAGTGTTTCAGGTTTATAATATGTTGAAGAGCATAGTTATTTAGTGAAACGTCACTCGAATAATAGAAAATATCAAGGTCATTAATCTTCTCAGGTCATTATTCCTCAAGCACCTCTCTAGTTGTTGATACCTGAGTTATTAAACTGAAAAGTTACTAATTTTTTTTTAAATAGCGGGAACTTTTGCAGGTCTTGGAAGAAGTGGTTAGAGATTTTGCACTTTGTTTATCACTAACTTTGCCTGTGGGTTTAAGTAATCCTTGGAGATCATAGGGGCACAAGTTATATTGCTATCTGACAAATTCTGATAACCACTCTCTCTGAATTTAATTTGACCAGTACTACAAAGGAGAACTGTTTTTATCCATCCATTCATTGATCTATATTCAAGATTATCTATTTTAATTTGTAGATAAAATACTTTCTTATAAACATTTTATTTTTAGATTACCTTCCTATGTGCATATATTTTAGGAAGCCTTTAATTTTAGCTGTTTCTCCATGTATTTCTTTCCTCATTCCTCTTGTCCTCCTCCTCCTCCCATTTGATCCTCCAAATCAAGCCCCCCCATCTATAATTTACTAATCTATTTCCATTTCCTAGGGAGATCTATCTCTCCCAGACTCTATACATTACTCTATACCTAATCTATGTGGTTCTACAGATTGTAGCTTGGTTATCAATGCTTAATAGCTAATACTCGTATATAAGTGAATATATACCATATTTGTCTCTCTGGGTCTGGGGTACCTTACTCAGGATGATTTCCTTTAGTTCCATCTATCTATCTGAGCATTTCATGATTTCAGATTCTTTAACAGCTGAGTAATAGTTCATTGTGTATATGTCTGTTTTCTTTTTCTTCATTCATATATTGAGGGACATTTAGGTTATTTCTGATTTCTGGTTATTACGAATAGAGCAGTAATGAGCATGATTGAGCAAGTGTTTCTGTGGTAAGATAAAGCCTCCTTTGGGAATATGCCCCAGAGTGATATAGCTGGATCTGGATATAGACTGAGTCTCGTCTTCTTGAGAAACCATCACAGCCAGGCATTATGCAAAGAGTGAGAGACTTTGGAACGCTGAGCCCTAAAGAGGATGTCTCCATCAACTCCCTCTCCTCAGAGCTCAGATAACCCTGCAGGAGTGGAGGTGGAAGGAGTGTGAGAGCCAGAAAGGATGGAGGACACCAAGGAAATAAGACCCTCTAAATCAACAGGATCAATTCACACATGAACTCACAGAGGCTGATTCAGCATCTGCAGTGCCTACCTGGGCCTGCACCTGATTGGGTCCTAGAGATGAAAGAAACGCACACATGGCCTCATCCATAAGCCAAAAGCTATCTTCAAATGATAACCACTTGCAAGTAAAATTTTACTTTTCTCCAGGAGAGTTTCACTGGGGGAACAAACTATTTTTATGAGCAGGCTGCATACCCAGTAGTAGATGGCCACCAAAAAGTGAATTCAGCATCATCTTTGGAGGTTCTTCATCTTTCTAAGTCATGGCAGGGCTCTTCATTTGTTCTTTTCTTATTTTGATTCTTTTATTTTTATTCAATTTTTAAATTCTCTCTTTTACTACATATTATGGCCTCCAGTTTAGGGTTTTTATGAGATTCCTGAGCATATGATTGAGTGGATCTTGTGTTTTCTCTTGGGCCCCTTTCCCAATTCTGTCTGTTTTGTCATGTGTTGTATTTTATTATTATCCCTTAGAATCTAATTTCCTAATTAGAGACAGAGAGGGTGGAAGGGGGTGGGAAAACGTAATCAGAATATATTTTGTGAGAAAATTAGATTTTTAATAAAAAGTAGGCAAAAGGACAAAATATTTTATTTTATTTTATTTTCTGCCTTTGTCTCTGTCTCTCTGTCTCTCTCTGTCTCTTTCTCTCTGTCTGTCTCTGTCTCTGTCTCTGTCTCTGTCTCTGTCTCTCTCTCTCTCTCTCTCTCTCTCTCTCTCTCTCTCTCTGTGTGTGTGTGTGTGTGTGTGTGTGTATCACAGAACTACACTTGTAGGCTGCTGTAAGCCACCCAGTATGAGTTCTAGGAACCAAATTTTCATATTCTACAAGAGCAGCCGGTATTCCTAACTGTTGAAAAATTTCTCTAGCCCCAAAATAAAGTGTTTAATAATGGCCTCTCTGTTCTTTTCAGATGGCTCTTATTATTAGCATATCCTTATTTCATGTATAACAAAGATGTATAAAGCTCACCTTGTATTTGCCCTGCTCCAGGCTTGGAATTGGCAGACTTTCTGAGCGAGGATCCTGGATTCAGCTTCTTTTCTTCATATAGCAGTACTTAAGAATCAAGATTTGGGTACACACACAGGCTTTGGGGCATTGCTTTTAGATCATCTCGGCAGATAGGACAGAAAACATATGCACTGAGGCACAGTCCCTGCCTTTTCTCTTTTTATTGGAACCCACACTAAAAGTCCTAAGTTGCTATTTATACTCAGATTCTTTTCTGGCATCATGATGAACCTTTGCCCTTCCATGGTTTGATTCATAAACCTTTCTCCCACAGTGTGAAAGTAAAATATCATGGTTGGTACCACACATCTTATTTATTCAGTAGGTTCCTATTCTCGTAGTGGGAGCCACTTTAAGCACTATTACATATTTAAGTTGCAACATTTGTCTACTGGTTTTACTCAGCTAAGATGCTCTTCTCGCAATTGCTTATTGGTGGTTACTTTCTCCCACCAATTTGAGTGTGGTTTTATTACTCAGCCTGTAATATCTAAGCTTACTAGTTAGTGCTTGCCTGTCACTTTTGAGCCTCCTCCCTAGACCTAGATGTGTACCTTTTGGTAGGTGAAGGCATGAGAAACATTGCAGTAATTTCAAAGTCTAAGAAACAAGAAACATACTGCCAAAATTCCTCTCCAGATGTTGTAGTCCCTTTTCTTTCCTATCTATCTGTTTCCCACAGGCTATAAAGAGCATTCCAATCTAATTTCCAGTTTTCTTCCTCTTCTTGCTATTGTAGCTGTCCACTGAATCTCTAGTCTCCTCTTTTCTGTATATCTCCATATTGCATGAAGCTGGTTTATCATAGTCACATAAGCTCACGTAAATGATACAATCTCATTCTTCCCAGTAATACTCTATGGTGAGTTAAGCATAGTTAACTCTAACAGGCTATATATGGGCACGTCATTGATTTATGACATATTTTGAAGTTGTAAACAGTGTTGCATAATTAACTTTGTGCATGTGTTTATATATTTGGAATCACACTTACAGGCCTGATTCCGATAACTTGGTGATTGCAATAAAATGAATGAATATGTCATTTCATTATTAGGTGTCATTAAATCTCTACCATAGTGTGGCAAATTGGCTTCCTACTAATAATATCTCAGTAGTTGCATTTCATGGCTTCAGAAAGAGTATGCACTTCATATATTTTTACTTTTATAATGTTATGACATTTTAGTATTTTTTTAAATGTATCTTTATGTGATTATACATATTTGAATATCTTTTCATGTATTGGAGGGCTATCTAAGTCTCCAAAGAATTAACATTTGTGTAATTTTCCTGTTGTTTCATCAGGCTGTCCTATAAGGTGTTTGGTTATTTGTTGCTTTGTTTCTAAAATTCCTTGGATAAAAGTGATGTTATAATTTTGGGCCATTTTGGGCCAATATTTTCTACTATGTTGAAGTTTTTTATACTCTGAAGTAAAAATAATTTGTCAACACAAAATTCATACAGATAAACCTATTGATCTTTTTTCTCATTGGATTTTAAATGTAAATTTTTGTTAGGAAGCCTTATATATAGTTTAAAGAGGAATTCATGTTTCTTTCTAGAAATCATATGGCTTCAAAGTTTTACATTTTTATCTCTAATCCATTTTGAGTACATTTTGTGAGATGTGGATCTAATTTTGCCTTTCCCAGATGGCTACCTAGTTTTATGAATACCACCTATTAAAAGTCCCCTGCCTTGTGGCTTGTGGTGCTGCTTTTACCACACGTGAGATTTGCATATGAGTTTGAGTCTACTTTTGGGTTCCATTCAGCAGATTCACTTGTCTATTCATATGTCAGTGCAATGGGAAATTATACAGTGTCATCTAAAGGACTTGCAGGTTTTGCTTTTTTAAATGTTTTCACAGATATTCTTGAATATTGATTTCCACTTGTGAAATTTAGACAATCTTCTGTTGTTCATAACATGATTTTCTTATATTTATATTTAGGTGCCGTTAACCATAACTTAAGGCTATATAATATGTATGTTGCATTAAATTGTCCTCTATAAGGAAGAGAAAATGTCTTTTAGTTTGTGTAAGTCTACCCTTTCCCATACGCACTTTACTGCTTGACACATGATCTCATTATAGCTTTAAGTAAGATGTACACTCTCAAATGTCTATTATCTATGTGAGGGTATTGATATTCATCCTAGTGCTTGTAGTCCGTCATTCGGGGAAGTCAGGTCAGGAACTCAAGGCAGGTACCTGAAGGTTGACATGAGTGCAGATACCATAAGGGAGTGTGGCTAAGTGGCTTGATGTTCATGGCTTTCTCTGCATGCTTTCTTTTGCCATCCAAGGCTACCTGTCATCATTGTTCCCTGGAAGTAAAATTAAGGGTCACTAGGTTGATCCATTTAGGTTGCTATGTACATCCAGTCACAGTCCAGGAACCTCTTGTTTCACATTAACAACAGAACAAGAGTTGGACATGGTGGACTCAGTAGCCCAGAGTTAGACTGGAAGTCATTAATGGTGGCAGTTACATAAGTAGAGAGTACAGGTGAGGAGTGGGATGTTCTCAGTTTTTCTTTTTTTTTCCTTTATTAATTTATTCTTGTTGCATCTCAATGGTTATCCCATCCCTTGTATCCTCCCATTCTTCCCTCCCTCCCATTTTCCCCTTATTCCCCTCCCCTATGACTGTTCCTGAGGGGGACTTCCTCCCCCTGTATATGCTCATAAGGTATCAAGTCTCTTCTTGGTAACCTGCTGTCCTTCCTCTGAGTGCCACCAGGTCTCCCCCTCCAGGGGACATGGTCAAAGGTGAGGCACCAGAGTATGTGAGAAAGTAATATCCCACTATCCACTCTACTGTGGAGAGTGTTCTGTCCATTGTCTAGATCTGGGTAGGGGTTTAAGGTTTACCGCCTGTATTGTCCTTGGCTGGTGCCTTAATTTGAGTGGGACCCCTGGGCCCAAATCTGCCTATCATAATGTTCTGCTTGTAGGCTTCTAGGACCCTCTGGATCCTTCTACTTTGCCATTCTCTTCTCAGTTTGTGAGTAGGATTTAAAATTCCAAATGTTATATTCCATATCATTTGAGAAAGTTCTCTGCTACTAGTGCACCATTCAAGTTCCATTAGCCTGTTTTGGGAAGGGGAGGAAATAGTGTCTTGAGTCTTCAATTACGCAGGATAGAAGGAAGACTGAAGGAGCAGAGGGCTTTGGGGAAACGTTACAACATGAGTCTGACTTGATCTCTTGGCACTTTCCCTTTCCCTGTGTGAATTCACTCGAAACACCTCTCTTTCTCTCTCTCCCAGAAGCTTCGATCCCTGTCGTTTCCCATTGAGGGTCTAACTGTCTCCTATTTCAGATTGCTCTGATTTCATGTGTGATAGGCGTAGTTCTAAGTTTACCTCCAACATTATTGTTTCCTGACAATCTTGCTTAGCAGAATATCAGATTAATCCCACATTATAGGATGGGGCCCTTTTAAATGGCAATGGTGATGGTGCAAGTCCTAGCATAACATTATTGCATTAGAATTCTTATGATGTGTGAGATTATCTTGATGGCTTTGAGAAGGAAGCATTTCTGTTGCTAGGGAACCATTTGTCTACATACACAGTGAGGCCTCTTGCTCCTGACAGAAGCCTCCTATCGCCCAGACAGCACAGAATAGAAACCATAGTTTCTTAACTGCTGGACTATGCCATAACCTGAATGAGTGAGAGAGGAATCTTGAATTCCCACTGATTATGCAACCCGTGAATGCTTTGATTTCTTCTTCATTAACCCTGAGCATAGGGTTGCTAGACCCACACACTCACTCACAAAGACGATAGCATAAAATATCTCTGTTGTTTTAAGCCAAAGTTGTAGTAATTATGTTATGCAACAGAAAAAGCTAATACTTTTTTTCTAGATATTAATTTAGAATTAAGGTCTTTTGCTTAATTTCTTTATACTTGTCAGAACATATAATTTAGTTTCCCGAACAAAGCAAGCATACAATTAACTTTCTTTTTGGTACATTAATTCGCTGATCAATACAATCATTAAAATATGTCCTCCTAATGTTTCTGCTCACCAACTAAAAGTCTTTTTCTCACCCTGCTGTTTTTGTTTACTTTCTTGAAAATCCAATCGCTTATTGGCTTGGCAATCACATTCATGCTGGTCTAAAACAAGTAAGCTATCAACACATATCTAAAATTACTTTAATAAGGGGAGGATGGATTATGATATTTTGGAAGAATTGAATTATGTCACCATAATAAAATTTTCATTCCTTGAAAGTATTAAATCGTGGAATTATGCCATGCCGGGTTGTTATGAACAAGCTACAACTTGAAACGCTTTTACTTGCTGTTTCCCAATTATACTAATGTCCACAGAATGAAAAAGACCTAATCTTCATTAGTCACCTGGAATGAATTTGGCACTTCTTCAAGAGTTTTGTAATTTGTTCAGGATTAAATGGATAACAACAAGATCAATGATAATCATGAACTCCTGTCAAGCCCTTTGAAACCTTTTGATGAATTAAGTATTGTTTCTTTCATCTTGGAAATAAGAAAACAGAGACACACATAAATAAGTGATTTTAGACTAGTTCTCTTCTCTGTGTACTTCATGTTTTATTTCTTCTCCAAGTACTTTCTATTTTAAATAATATATTAATTTTATATTCATGGGTTTACAGGTTTTTTTAAAAGTTAAAAACAGATTCTTCTTTCATGCAATACTTCGCTCATCACAGCTTCCCTTCCTTCCACCCCTCCCAGCTCCCTTCATTTCCCCTGCCTCCCAGATTCACTCCCCCTCTCTTTCCCTTCAGAAAACAGCTGACTTTGAAGAGACAACAACCAAGCATGGCAAAAGAAGATACAATATAACAAGGCAAAAGTTCTTATATCAAATCTGGACAAGGCAACCCAATAGGAGGAAGAGTACAAGAGTAGGCAAAAGATTAAAAAACACACCTGCTTCTACTTTTAGGAGTACCACAAAACACCAAACTAACATCCATAACATACAGGGTTTTTTCCAGTCATATTTGGTTCTACCCTAGGTCTCTGGACTATTCAGTTGCCAGTTCCTGGACATCCAGGCAGTGTAGGTCATGCAATCCTTCTCACTGTATGGGCCTCAAGTTAAACTAGACCTTGGTTGGCCATTCCCACAAGATCTGTGATACCATTTCCCCAGCACATCTTGCAGGCAGGACAGATAATAAGTCAATGGTTTTGTAGCTGGTTTGGTGTACAGATTTTTTCCCCCATAGCCTACAGAGTATCTTTCCTAAATAATTTCTATTTTGAATATAGGGTTTCAGATATGTTGTACATGTGCACACTGTGTGCCAATCTTATTTATCTATTCTAAGTGCTTTACTATTATAAGTTAATTAACTAAGTTTAAAAGTTTTGATTTACATAATGAAGTATTATTATCTCAAAAATTGTTTTCATAAATTCAAATCAGCTCATCGCTGCCAATTCAATCTTCCTTGAGGTACTTGCTGGCTGAGCATTTTAGTCATTCCAAAAAAAAATGTTCAATGACTCATCTTGCTAACGGCAGAAGTTCCAAATTATGATGTCCATTTCAGTGCTGCCATGACTTCATTCTACCTACATTTTCTGTCTCATGTAGGCACTAGATTCAGCCAAATTAATATAGGTAATTCTCACTATACCTAGGTAGTCGTGACTCGGTGTTTTTCTCATTTAATCATGGATAGATGAAGGTCCTCCTCCACCTCCATTTGTCAGGGTAACATTTCCCCTTCAATTTCATAGGTCAATTTCCCCAGGAAGACTCTCTTTATTTCTGTGATTACACATGTTGTTTCTTTGACTTTCTAAATATTGTGTAGTGCATATCACATTTAAATTTATGTGTATGTGTGTTTATTACAAATGTAAATTTGGTATGAATTTTTAGTTTCTTTCTGAAATTGCTTGATGAAAAGTGAATAAGTAGAATTGCTAATATTTTTTAGGTTAGACCGTCCTTCATTTCTCTTAGTTGTCAAGAGGAGTGCTGGTTTACATACTGATTATAACACAAAAGTTTTATAAATAAATAAATTGTCATCTTTTTGTTGGGATAAGGCAATGTTTGTTATTGAATCTTTCTAAGTCATAGACAAAAATCCCCTGCCCCTAGAGAATTCAGATTTCAGTTCAAAGAAGTGAATAATAAACACAATAAGTTTATTAGACATAGGTAGGGGATATGATAATAAATACTACAAATACATAGATTATTATGTCATATTTTAGAGGGTTATACTGACAAATGTTATCAATATGTAGATCATTATATGAGACATGGGACAGGGCTATAATAAGTGACTTGAAGATACAATTGTTATAGCATACTTAGGGCAGAGTTATAATAATTGCTATTATGAAGGCAAATATTAGTTGTTTCTATATAGGGTTAGCTATAAAATGCTATTTTACAACAATTAATAAGTCATGGTTTACCAGAGTATATGAGAAAGTAATATCCCACTCTCCACTCTACTGTGGAGAGTGTTCTGTCCATTGGCTAGATCTGGGTAGGGGTTTAAGGTTTACCGTATGTATTGTCCTTGGCTGGTGCCTTAGTTTGAGCGGGACCCCTGTGCCCAAATCTGCCTATCATAATGTGCTACTTGTAGGCTTCTAGGACCCTCTGGATCCTTCTACTTTGCCATTCTCCCATGCTTCTCTCATCTAGAGTCCCACTAGAATGTCCTCCCCTCTGTCTCAGTTTCCTGGTAAGTGAAGGCTTTCATGGGACATGCCCCTTGGGCTAATATGCAGATATAAGTGAGTATATACCATTTGAGTCTTTCTGCTTCTGGGTTAACTCACTCATTATGATCATTAAACCCCTACCCAGATCTAGCCAATGGACAGAACACTCTCCACAGTGGAGAGTGGGATATTACTTTCTCACATACTCTGGTGCCTCACCTTTGACCATGTCCCCTGGAGGGGGAGACCTGGTGGCACTCAGAGGAAGGACAGCAGGTTACCAAGAAGAGACTTGATACCCTATGAACATATACAGGGGGAGGTAATCCCCCTCAGGAACAGTCATAGGGGAGGGGAATAAGGGGAAAATGGGAGGGAGGGAAGAATGGGAGGATACAAGGGATGGGATAACCATTGAGATGTAACAAGAATAAATTAATAAAGGAGAAAAAAATAAGTCATGCTTCATAAAAATGTAATATTTGAGTAAAAATTGATGTACTAAAGGGTTTCTTCAGACCTCAATGTGGTTTACACATTTTGAAGAACAAGATAGAAAAAAGAAGCAACTTTTTAAAACTTTGGTTTAATTGGGCATACCAACAAACTGTTTGATGTGATATAGAATTAGACTTATATACTCTCTGAAATGTTAATACAGATGCATGCTTATCATAGACTAAATTGTGACCCCCCCCCCCACTAATATGTTCAAATCCTAACTCCTGGTGACTATTTTGAGAGAAAGCATAGAAAAGGTAAATGAGATTATTGAAGTTTGGGAAGAATGCTCTACTGCAATACAACGGATGTCCTTATGCAAGGACGAGGACACTGATAATATACAGCTCAAAGGACCACCATATACTGGCATAGCAAGAAGAAAGAATAAAAAGACAAACCCGCCACATAACTTTATGCCTCTAACCTCAAGAACTAATAGAAAATACATTTTTATTATTCCAGCCACTTAGTTTATGGTACTTGGTTATTGAAGTACAGATTATTGAACAGATTAAAACATAATTATATACAAGTTGAAAAAAGCCCCAAAACGATAAAGTAAGCACTCAAGGGCAGGTTTGAAGTTTAGTTTGTGCTTTGGTACACGCCTGGAAGTTGACATATTTGTGCTGGGTATGGTAGCCGTCCTTCATGCTGACCCCCAAAGATACATGGTTTTTGATACTTATGTTTGACATAGTTTCCAAATATTTGAATCCTCTTGGATCACTGACTTTGTGGGACGCGAGGCTCCAGGTTCTACATAACTAAATCTATGGAGACATCTACAGTGAAGACCCTTTTCCACAGGCAACGCCAACTGACTTGCCATGTAGATGAACCATCTTGGCAATATGAACTGTCAGGACAGTGTCTAACTTGGTTCAAGCTTTCAGAAGACAGCATATCTGAATAGCATGTTAACCTGAAGCTCACCAGGGATGTCTAGCCAGAGCGCTCAGGTTTATAATCACTCCTAAATATTTGAGCCATATACACTGATGTTTTAATTTACAGGGATGTATGGGCCTAGTGCTAGGGATATGCATGCCATGTGGGTGCTCTACAATTAAATTATAGCCACATTGCTTAATTTACTTTGAAGTAATTTGTTGTACAGCAACAGACAGCTAAGAGAAAGTTTGCGATATATTTCTTCTGAAAAGAACAACTTCTTATGAATTAATTTCCTTTTTTCAAGTGTAAATATCCTTATACATGTCCTAGCCATTGATATTAACCATCTATTCTTACATATGTACAAAATGAACTTTCATATACATGAATATATGCATGTAGCCATGAGACAATATTAATGTGTATATAATCCCTAGATTGTCTGATGATCTTGCCTCTCTGGTTGAAATTTGAATAATATAAAGTTATTTCCAAAAAACCAAGTACTTTTTTTTATAAGATTGTACAAATTATCATTTGAGGAGATGATCCAATCCCATTTCATCAATTGCAATACATTTTCTAACTGTTAATTATTATATATATATATATATATATGTATATACCTATGCCAACAATTTCATATCATTTAAATTAGTTAATATTAGTTGATAATAAATATCTAGCATGTTAAACACACTGACATGGGAAGAATTCTATGTTACTTACATTTAAAAAATGAATTTCAATCCAAAAGACTAGCATTCGTCTTCTTGAAAAGTACATAATTTCTTCATTTAACACCTTCTCTCACAAATAGTCTTATATCCTCCAAACCTCTTTATTCATCATCTCATGTGTCTGCCTCTTTCCAGTTCCTTGTTCTTTTTCTCCATGTCTTATTCTTCCACCAGCCATTAATACCCACCTTCCTTTTATCAGTTGTTCCAGAATGGTAATTGATATTCTGCTATTTTCTTTTTTTTTAAATGAATGTAACATTTATTTTATTTTATTTTTAATATTTTATTAATTTATTCATATTACATCTCAGTGGTTATCCCATCCCTTGTATCCTCCCATTCCTCCCTCCATCCCATTTTCCCCTTACTCTCCTCCCCTATGACTGTGATTGAGGGAGACTTCCTCCTCCTGTATATGCTCATGGGAAAATGGCAAAGTAGAAGGATCCAGAGGGTCCTAGAAACCTACAAGAAGAACATTATGAGGGGCAGATTTGGGCCCAGGGGTCCCGCTCAAACTATGACACCAGCCAAGGACAATACGTGCAGTAAACTTCAAACCCCTACCCAGATCTAGCCAATGGACAGGACATTCTCCACAGTTGAGTGGAGATAGGGGTCTGACTTTTACACGAACTCTGGTGCCTGATATTTGACCACGTCCCCTGACTGGGGAGACCTGGTGGCACTCAGAGGAAGGATAGCAGGCTAGTTTGCTATTTTCTGACTCTTCCCTAGCTCATTAGCCTTTGGCCATTTTTTAGCCTATTAAGTCCTAGGTTCTCACGGTTTTTATCTTTTCAGTTATATAATGTTATCCCCCAGCAAATGGCCTCAGAGTCTATTAGGAGAACAGTGGCTCTCAAATATGGACCATCCTTTGTGGGATTACTTTTCAACCATTTTTTTTTTTAATGTTCACATGCTTTATTAAATTTGGTTTTTTGTGTAGTTTAGACCTCTTTCAATAAATGAATATCTCATAGAGCTTTTCCAATCTGTACTAAATAATAAAAAAAATTTCATTTTTGTAACATTAGCATGTACATTGAAAACTCACTTCAAGCTTAGGTTTTCCTTGCCTGACCATTCTTTAGCCATTCAAGAAGTACACTATCTGATTTTTGATATTTATTCTGTCCTAAAACTTGGGTGGTCATGATGTGAAAAAGATCTTAACTCCCTTAGGAGAGCCTTCCTTACAGAACAACATTTAGCATTTCATGAGCTGGAACACTTGTACACATAGACCCTGGGCTGCATGGGGGGAGGGGATAGGTGAATGGGAATCTGTACCCAGGTTGCTTTGGGCTTCGAACTCCATCCTCTACCACAGTTCAACCATTTCTTTAAAATGTCTTTTCAGGTGTGTTGGAAAGACATTTAAGGCAGCGTCTGAAACACACCAGTAATTTTCCCCTTAAGCTTTCATTCTTTCCATATTCCCCACATTAGCAACGAGTGTAATTATTCATTTACATAAAATCTCAGAGATTATTCTTTAGATATCTATTTGCCTCACAATCTTACATCCAGCATCTCAGTGCTCCACAAGAAGAGAGAAAAATATTCTATCTTTGTTTTGAGTGACTCATACCTACAATTTATGTAATTGTCAGGCAGCTTTTAAAGTGATCCACATTGCAAGCTTATTTTTCTCAAGTGAATAAATGACAAAAGTCGGTCATTAATTGCTAATTAACTCATATTCTAAAACAAAATCTTATATATTTCTGTACATCATTGTTCAGAATTTTAAAAACATTGTGCCAATAAACGAAAGATAAGGAGTAGCAGTGATATGTTTATATATAAGAGAAATCTCTTTATTAAAGTAAATGAGAAATATCTCATTCTATATTTTGTTTTGTTTTCTAAAATTTGAGATGCCAACTGATTATTCTTAAGTTTGTATATATATATATATGTATATATATTATATAATTTTTTCAAAGTATATAGGTTATATACAATTTTATAAGAAATTAAGTAGATTCATAGTTGGGTAAATCTTTGGAAATTTGATATATTTATTTATATAGTATCATAGTTTAATAATATCTAAATATTATGAGCATATTTTTTCCTTTTTTATTAATTTATTCTTGTTACATCTCAATGGTTATCCCATCCCTTGTATCCTCTCATTCTTCCCTCCCTCCCATTTTCCCTTTATTCCCCTCCCCTATGACTGTTCCTGAGGGGTATTACCTCCCCCTGTATATGATTATGAGCATATTTTAAACCTGAGCTTTTATATCATTTTAACTTCATTCTAATTCCAAGTAAGGTAGCTCAATAATCTTTATTTTATCATTTTTATGTGCTTTTTCTCTCTCCCATTTCTGATGATAGATATGATCTTTGAAAAACTAGATCTTATATAGCTTGATGGCACCTTGCTTACCTCACATAAGAGTCTAATTTTGAAACTTTTGAGAATGACAGTTTTGTTTTTCTCTATAGTAGAATTCTGGCAGGAATTGTGGTTATTTCTGTAGGTCCAACCCACATGCTACTGGTAGAATTCTCTTTGTCTCTTTATTTCACAGTTTCTGTTTTTCTGTCTATCTGTGTGTATGTATGTGTGTGTGTGTGTGTGTGTGTGTGTGTGTGTGTGTGTGTGTGAGAGAGAGAGAGAGAGAGAGAGAGAGAGAGAGAGAGAGAGAGAGAGAGAGAGAGAGAGAGAGAGAAGGAGACAGAGAGACAGAGACAGAGACAGAAAGGGAGAGAGAGACAGACAGAGACAGACAGACAGCAGACAGACAGACAAACTGTAGTGTCTATGACTGTACTGTAAAATTGTGCATTACTCTTTATTCCATTGTTTCTCATCCTTTTGGCTAGCCAAAGGTATTTTTAACCCACAAATAAATTGATACTTTAGTTTTCTTTTGGCTCTTTGTGTCTATGTTTTACTAGTTACCAGGGGAGAGAAATTGTAATTATTTAATTGACACTTTAGTTTCAAATAGATTGGTTCAGTTAAATAGCTTTCTTTGTTCCAAAATCTCTTTGGTCTAATGTTATAGTGACATATATTAGAGCTGTGCATATGAGTGAAGTAGATGTTGTATATTGATTCCAAAGAAAATTGTTTCAACTGCAGAAAAGGAAGACATGCGCACTGGATTCTTTAGCTTTTAAGTACAGTAAAACAAAAATAGAACTCCCCCTCAAAAACCCAAGCCTAGTGGTAGCAAAGGGCTGTCCTTCCCTCCTGGAATTGTTGATATGGTGGATCCTACATAATGCCACAGGCAGGAATACAAACAGGGAGGAGAATGTTTTTACTGTATTTCCACGCTTCTGTCAAAACCTAGACACAGGCAAGAAGACAGAACCAAATAGTGCTTGTAAGATTATTTCAAAGAGACGATGCTGATTTAGACCGAGTTATGTATCCATAGAAATGACATAGATACACAACTGTAATTTTGCACACTGTCATCTGCCTTCATTTCTGATATTGACTTGTACTTTGAAAGTCACTTAATATTTTTGTCCCTTCTCCATTCTTTATGAAAGGAGGACTTATCTCCTCCTCCCCTTGGAAATACTGTGGGTAGATAAATGTGCTAAGCCCATCTGTGCCAATGAAAGCAGTTAGCTTTATTCTGCCTCACTGAACATCAAGGACAGTGGATGTTGTGCCTGGGAAGACAAAGGGAATGAGGGTAGCATGATCACTTCTCGCATAGGATCTCCAAGCCTCTCACAGATCTCCAGAGCTGACCTAGGTCACTTACCAAGGCCCATTACGGAGGGAAGACTAACATAGACCAGTTAACATGAAAAAAGCCTGAGTGGAAAAATATCTACTTCCTCAAACTGCTTTGTAATTATGGCTACTGTATAAAATAATTTTGGTGACTGTATATAAGGTGAGAGCTCTCTGGCGGGTTTCATCTTTCTCTGCCCTTCCCCTAGTCTTAACTCTCCTCAGTATGCACATCATGTGTGTATTATGACAGACACACACCACCATGGGGACTTTCGGAAGAACCTTTCTTGGTTTTCAATGGTAACAATGAGTTATTATAACCAGCTCTGAGCCACTCACCTCTGGACAATATTGTATAGGTAAAGCGATGAAAGCATCACCACCCTGTTTAGTCATCATTACTTAGATCTTCTGCTATGTGTCACTGATTTCTAACTTTTATCTGCTCTGGAACAATTCCCTCAATTTGCATCTGTTGTAAGTAGACCAGTGACTTCTTTGCTTCCAACTATCTTATTAAAATTCTTTTATGCTAAATAACATTGGTGCATACAACAAAAGCTTTTTCTTTTCAGCTGCTCAGTACAAGTTAATATTCCTTCCTAGAGCACAATTTCAACCTATCCACAGTCCACTACAAAAAGTTCACAGTTTCATAAACCTGGGGTCCTTTTCTATGATAAAATGTACCATGTGTCCAAAGATTACCTGGAATTATTTATAGTCTTCTGTAGGGATTAAGGTTGAGAAACACGATGAAAATGTTAGTTCCTTGACAACTTACACTGACGTGAACAACTAATACTTTGTTTCATACTCGAAGTCTCATGTCTTTACTCAAGGACATCAAACACAGCAGCTTTGGTTTCCTGCACCAAAACCTGCACAAGATGGGGCCCTCAACATTCCATCTTGGATGGGCAGGGCATCCATGAGGCCTCACCCCTACTTGAGGAGCTATTTGCATGAGTGGGTACTAGGGGAGGGAAAATCTTTTTTTTTTTCCCCAATGATATAGCAACTGGCAGTAAATAACTTCCTCCCAGGCTCATACAATCAACCCAATTAAACTGATATGGTCACAAAAAGGAAAAAAAAAAGACAAAACAAAAAAGAAAAGAAAGTATCAGAGGTACTTATTGGGAACAAAGAGGTTCAATGGGAGATGAAGGTAAGCAAGGGAGGATAATGAAGATGGATATGATAAAATGTATTATTTTCTTATACGAAATTGCTGACAAATAACTTCTATAGTTTTGAACATAGCTCTAGACTGTGGCACTCAAGCTTAGTATCCATCCAGAGTGCAGGGAGAGGGATCAAATAAAGGTAGACAAATAGAAGACGAAGAGGTGCTGTACCCCATCCCCAAATAACTGATGTCTTAGAATGAAAAGAAAAGTTGTTCAAAATGAGCAGAGATGATAAAGCATTGAAATACAGGACCATAATATGAATGTCAAAATGATCAATGAATTGTAAGAAAAAAGATTTAACAATCAGCGTTATCAGATAAATGTCTGGAGATTAAAAGCACAGTAAGCACATAGTATCTAGGGGAAAATGTTTTACATTTGGATAAAAAGAAATCAGGCAGCATTCTGTGACTTCACCTACATGACATTTTGGATCTAGCAAAACCACGGAAACAAACAAACAGAAAATCTATGGGGGTGTGGTTTAGGAGAGACAGTGGGGATGCACAGGGAGAGTGGGAGAGATTTTGAGAGCTGCGAGACTATTTTCAATGACATTGTAATGGCAGATACAAGCCACCACATGCCTGTAAGACTTATAGAGGGTACACTCTTGGCAGTGACTCCTGATGCACACCGTGGACTTGAGTGACTGTAGTGAGTCACTGGTGGAGCATCCAATTTATGAAATGTACTGTTCTCATAAGGAATGTTGGTAATGTCGGGAGTTCTGCATGTGTCCAAGAAAGGGGTGAATGGAAATTCTATATTTCAATTTTGTTGTGAGCCTAAAACTGTTCTTAACATAAAGTCTTTTAAAAATCAGAGTATTCTGAGCTGTTTTTCCTACAACACTGAATGACAGATTATCATGGAGGAAAACAAATCCTTAATTGCAGACTAAAGATTTAGCCTAATAAATTATTTTATATTAGATTAAAAATTCCTTTTCTTTGGGGATCTGAAGTGAACTGTAGATTCAAATGTTAAACTTTCAGGTAGGAAACTATAATCATGAAGTGAAATTTAAGTTACATTTGAGTACAATGCGTCATCGCGATTTACAAAGCAACACGAGGACAAAGTGTTTCTAACAGAGCGACTGCACAAAAATGTGCACACACATTCTCCCTATAGATGGTGTGGATTGCTGCTTCTCTCCTTAGAGTTGAGGCTGGAGCAGCAAGTCCCTTCCAAAGGAAAGGTGATGGAGAAAGAACATTTCTCTACAGGTGTGAAATATTGGGACACCTTCACCTCAATGGGGTCAGCATCACGGGGTATGTGCTGGCCTCTTACCTTTTCCTGGTCTAGGAGCTGAAGGGAGAAGCCATCTTACTTGATGGTGACCTTTCCTCACAACCTACCACCTTGGTCTGGTCTATGCATGGAGAAAAAAAAATCAACTCCATCAGAACGCAGGGATAATCTACTTCATTCCTCATTTTATTCCTGAGATGTCAAGATAATTTAAAAACAATTAAAGACAGAGGAATTGCAACTGACCCAGAGAAAACGAGGAAAGCAGGGTGACAAAAAAGACAATATGGCACCCTACATGAGATTCTGTAGCAGATAATCAAATTACTGGGAAAACTGACAAAATTAGTAATTAGTAGTAGTTTACGAATGGTAATTTCCTTGTTTTTGAAAAATGAATTATGGTTATAAAAGATGTTAATGTTAGGGAAAATCTTGATGATGATTATGTGGACATTTCCTATGCTATTTATACAAACATTCTATATGCATAACATTATGTTAAAATTTAGTTTTGAAAAAATAAAATGATTATTAAGAATAAAAAATATTTTTTCTCTTTCAAAGCAATAATACTACTGTAAACTAGTACAATAATATACGCAGATGTTAGTAATGCCAAAGAATTAATTTAGACTAAAATGCAAACTGTTTCACTCTGTACTTAATTTGTGCATTTCTCAGGTCTAACTTATGTTTTCCTTCTGATTCCTATTTCAGTGGTGCCTAATCTTGTATTTGCTTTACCTATTACAATTTTAATTTAGGATCTGTGACTATCTCACTGATTTGAGGTTCCTATTGCCAAGTCTGAGGACATGATTTCTGTCCTCGGACCCTACATAGTAGGAGGAGAGAAGCAATCCACACAAATTTTCCTCTGACCTCCATATGTATGCCACGGTACATCCATGTACACATGTTCACCATTAAATAAATAAATTCAAACATAACAATTAAAATAAAATTCTGAAACAGGTGCACAGTTATTCTTTGTATTATTTGAATTATTCAGATATGATATTTCTGATTAGACTTTCTCATTTGCTGTTTTGTTTGTCCACAATATAATGCAGACATTCTACAGTTGACGCAAACAAACGAACAAACAAAAGAGATTTGCAAAAGTAAAACAGAAGTGTGACTATGAAACTTTAAAAATTATTTAGAATTGTTTAATTATGAAGTATCTACTCTATGCTATTAGTCATTTTAAAAATTAAAATAGCATTTGATTCTTAATATGATGATTCTGGCTTCCATTTGATGAAGACTTTTGTAGGCTCTAGATTTATCAAATTTTCTTCCTGCTATAGCTAATTAGTGACTGAGGAAGATTGCTTCCAGCGATGTTCAAATTCCTTCACGGCAAGTTCCAGACCTATAACTTCAGCAGCAACATTTAGATCACATCAATTATTTAAAGGCTCAGTGTTCTGGGAAGTAACTACAACACAAAAGGAAAGCAAACGCAATAATGTAGAAAAGTAGTGGGTTGGTGTCATGGAAATTTGACCTATTTAAATCATACATTTCCAGAATTATATCTTAATTAAATATAATTTTTTTATTTAGGCTACTTTGGAAACTTAGGTGTGTGTGTGTGTGTGTGTGTGTGTGTGTGTGTGTGTGTGTGTCTCCAGCAATGACTAGATATTTGTAACATCCTCACTGATCCACAAGTTCCTTTATAATGGAAAGCATAGTAACTATGATCAACATATTTAAACTATTGCTGCTTCTTTGCTAACAAGTACAATGTTAGATTATTTTAAAAAAATAATTCTTAGTTGGATGGTGGTAGTGCACACCTTTGATCCCAGTACTCTGGATGTAGGGGCAGGTAGATCTCTGAGTTTAAAACCAGCCTGGTCTACAGAGTTAGTGCCAGGACAGCCTATAAAGAAACCATATCTCAAAAAATTAAAACTCTTTGAAAATCCATACATGCAGGCAATATATTTTAAACGCATTCACCACCTACTCCTATCCCTAATTCCTTTCAGAACTACAAGTCATTCCTTAGCCCAAGTTGATATCCATTCTTCTTAATATCCTAGAGCCCAGTTTGTTCTATTCTGAGCCGAGGCTCTTGCAGTCTTTGTTCCTATGTCCAGGATGGTCCCTGAGCCTTAAGGAGAGGGTTTTAGATATAGTGTTCCAATTATGGTTGAACACTCCACAGATATTAGTTCTCTGCAGTTTGATAAGTTACGAGTTTCTGTGTTAACCACCAGCCATTGCAAAAAGAAATATCTCCGATAAGGTCAGAGGACAGCAATACAGTATGGCTATAGAGATTGAAATTTAGAGCACAGTTTGACAGTATGTCCACTTAGCAAAACAATAACAGCAGAGTCACCCTTAGGGCTTGCAAGCTAGTCACGGGTTCCTGGTCAGATTTATAGTACCAGGCATAACTTTCTTCCTAGAGAGGACCTTAAATCCAATAAGAAAGTGGTTGGTTACTCCCTTGACACTATAGCACTCATGGACGGGCATACTGAGTCACTCCATCAGTTACTTCATTTCACAAGGTTCACAGTTGGGTAAAACACTTTATAACATTTGCTCTGTAGCAACCTAGATTGACCTCCCTGTCCTGGGAGAGCATCCCGCAAGGAGCAAACCTCTCGGTCAGTGCCCACTTGATTGTGACCACAGTGTTTGGAGTCTTCAGCAATCGTGGATTCTCCTCAAGTCCTGGTAAAGCAACCGAGAACAGTGAGAGCCAGAGCAGCCTATAGTGTTCTGTGGGATCTCTGGGAAAACTCTGACCACCACTTCAGAAGTTATCTCTGGGCTTCTATTTGGCAATCTAAGGCTTCTGGGAGAAGCTGTATTGCCTATGTAACTCTCACTAAGCACTTTTTATAAGAATATAGTCAGAAATTATACTTGATATAGCTTTTTAAAGCATCCTTCGTATTAGTTGTCCTTCCAAATCCCTCTCCCAACTTAAACCTCTTTCCCCGTCATTTCCCACTTCCCATCATGTTACCTGTGTTCTATTATTTACAAGTCTTTAATATCTTCCTTCCCTCTTTCCCCAGTTGCCCCTTCATAAGTTCCTGGCTTCTATAAATATCCACATCAGAGTGGAACCATGTGACCGCTATCTTCCTGGATCTGTTACCTCACTCAGTATAGCATTTTTCAGTTCCATCCATTTAGTTGCAAATATCATTACATCAGTTTTCTGTGCTTCTGAATATAACTCTGTTGTTGATCAGCACCACACTTTCATAACAACCACTGAACTGTTTTCAACTTTCCCAGAAGATGATGCATTAAAATGTTTCCATGAGTTTTAGTAACAGAGTAAGAAAGTTTCGTATTCTCTATTATATCACTGACAAGAATATTATTTTGGTGTTCTGTTCAGGAAGTTGTCTCCTGTGCCAATGAGCTCAAGGCCCTTCCTCACTTTTTCTTCTAAGAGATGTGGTGGAGATTGATTTACATTCAGAATTTTAGACACACCAAGGTAGGAAAGATGTTTTTTTTCAAGGTTGTCAAATACAAATAGCCAAAACACTAGGAATGTAACATTTATATAATTCCTGATTGTGTCATGGTTCTTTTTGCTATAGGCAGTTTATTGTATATATGTGGAATAATATAAATATGTATGTAAAAAGTAAAAAAGAATATTATTTTATATACATTGGTCAAATGATGTAGTTATATATACCCACAGTATAGAGGACAGTAAAGCATATTTCCACCATTCAATCAGAAAAAGTAAAATGACTCACATATATACATTTTTAAACTATTAAAACTTTTATTAATATGCAGGACATCATATCCATTGTATTTTCTAAGAGATAGTAAGTATTTTATAAGTGTTGGTTGAATGACTTATTTTTTAACTCTAGGAAAAAACAGGTATCATTATTTATTCATTACTTACCATGCATAGTTAAGTGGACACCAGTAATACATTTACCTTATGATCACAGCATGTTTGGGTAAGGCCTTCAATAGTAAATGGATATTAATGTCTTCATTATTTCTGATTGAGATTAAGTTCATGGCGTTGAGTTTATGATGATGATGACAGTGTGCTCAGGCTCAGCTAGGGGAACCACGGACGAGCATCCTGTTCGGTTACTGTCTTGTGTAAAGCACAGGAGGAGATCAGGACATCATCTGTGCCTGAAGTATTTCACTTGTGGTAGAGATTCACGCCTAGTTCGTGCAAGGACTAACTTCTCTCTTTAAGAAGAACCTTCTGCCGAAAGATTTAGGCTTAGACGGATCTTCTTGCTGACTTTTTGAGATATGATAATTACAAGATTTATCCTTTGCCTTTCCTCCCTCCTAATCTTTCCATATAAACCTCGGTGCTCTCTGCCAAATTCATGGCTTCATTATTTTTCAGTAAATGTTATTGCTTGCATATGCATATAACCATAGGTTACTAAATATAACATGCTCCGTTCATTTAATTTTACTTGTCTCTATGTTTTCGGGCTCGACTGTTTGGCACTGGGCAACCAATTGGTGTGCTATTCCCTGGGGCAGGCCACTTCTTCCTCTCCTAGCTTTCCTCAATTGCCTGTCTTCTTTATATGCCTATTCTTTCCAAGGTAATTTTCACTCATCCCATCTCACCAAAATGTTCAAATCTATGTAAACATTACTTGTCATACCTCTTGTAATGAAGATAAAAGACACCAAAAAGAAAGAAAGAAAAAAAAAGCTCAGAAGTTTGCTGAAAGAAAATAAGACAGGTGGGGGAGCTTCTTAGCTCATCAAGATGCAAAATTTCCTGACATCTCTGCATTATAATTTTTTTATATATATAAAAAAAAACAAAAAGAAACAAAGGCTTAAGGACAAGCCCCCAGTAATTTTTGGAGTCCTCAGTGGCACAATGAAGTACTACTATCTCAGATTATGTTTATTCACATTCAAAACACATTTTACCGTAAATTAACGAACCATACATGTGACTTCGTGGACCACAACGTTCTCCTTTTGATGCAGTTCAGTTAGGAATAGGCCATTCTGCCTCAGTGCTTCATTGCATTTGTGAGTTTATGGAGGTTTAAAATGCACAATTTCCTCCATGCCATATTTCCATCCACTGAGGATTGTCATGTGCTATATTTTTTAAACTATTTATTCTGCTTATCCCAATTCTAGAAAATGCAGTAAGTGTCCAAGAAATAACAAATAAGATCACTCTTTAATGAATGGACCAGCAAGCATTGTAGTCATCTACCACTGCATTTCAAATATAAAAATACATCTCTACTACAGAGAGGAAAGAGCATGCTGTGGCTCTCATTGTCTGTCATCCATCTCCTGCTGGGTTCAGTGATGATCTGGATTGAAAACAGGCTCTTTCTTCTAATGCATGTGAGATACACTTCCTTTTTGAGATCTTTCTTAATTGTCCTTACAATTCACAAGCAATTTCCCTCACCCCTATCCTTTCACCAGTCTATAAACCATAGACATGTGTTTACAGACTCTTACTTTTAAATATATTAACTGATGACAAGAATTATTCTTTTTTATTTTTAGAAAAACTGAGAGTATTTTTTGTCAATAAATGGGGAGACAGAAATAAGAGCCATGATTCAGTCATCCAATCAGCACTCACTTGAGTTAGAGACTGAGAGAAGAAAATGAAGTGTCTATAGTAGGCCGCTGTGGCAAATAAGCCACTTTGCTCTCGCAGACTTTGAAGCAGTTTTATTCAAACCTTAGCAAGAAAATAAGGAAAGGAAGGTGACATACTTGGTATCTGGTTCCAATTTTTCACTTCTTTTTTTTTTTTAATTCAAGAGATGTTTATTTATTCTTTAATTACCTATGAGAACTCTTAATCGTGTTCCTTTCTACTTATAACAAACCTTGGATATTTTTATTTTATTTAGTATCATTATGTATGGAGGTTTCTGAAATTACTCCTGATTTAAAATTCCATTCTGAATTATTTAATTAACATATTGTAATCTTTTGTTGCCAGTCATTTATTTTATTTTATTTTTTTATTAATTTATTCTTGTTATCTCAATGGTTATCCCATCCCTTGTATTCTCCCATTCTTCCCTCCCTCCCATTTTCCCCTTATTCCCCTCCCCTATGACTGTTCCTAAGGGGGATTAGGAACATATAAGGGGGATTACCTCCCCCTGTATATGCTCATATACACTATGGAATACGACTTAGCTATTAAAAACAAGGAATTCCTGAAATTTGTGGATAAATGGATTGAGCTAGAAATGATCATAATGAGTGAGTTAACCCAGAAGCAGAAAGACTCGAATGGTATATACTCACTTATATCTGCATACTAGCCCAAGGGGCATGTCCCACGAAGGCCTTCACTTACCAGAAAACTGGGACAGAGGGGAGGACATCCTACTGGGACTCTAGATGAGAGAAGCATGGGAGAATAGCAAAGTAGAAGGATCCAGAGGGTCCTAGAAACCTACAAGTAGAACATTATGATAGGCAGATTTGGGCCCAGGGGTCCCGCTCAAACTAAGGCACCGGCCAAGGACAATACAGGCGGTAAACTTTAAACCCCTACCCAGATCTAGCCAATGGTCAGAACAGTCTCCACAGTTGAGTGGAGAGTGGGGTATGACTTTCTCATGTACTCTGGTGCCTCACATTTGACCATGTCCCCTGGAGGGAGAGACCTGGTGGCACTCAGAGGAAGGACAGCAGGTTACCCATTTTTCACTTCTGAAAAGAAATTATACGAATTGTTTATATGACTGTATAATGACCTAATGAAAAGTAGATAGTTTGAACTTTACATTTTACACTGATATTCAAAATGATTAAGTACTAGTTACATCAGTAAGCATAGAAAGTGACTGAAGTTTAAAGTAAAAATGGACCCTGGAGACCATCTAAGTCAATTTAATGATTTTTTTAAAGTGGAAAACATTGTCCTTAAAAGTTTAAAGATTTGCCTGAAAAGAGAAATTTATAGCAATCCATTTATAAGAAGTAGACTTACATTCCCTTGGGAAGTTTTTTAAATTACATGTTCTTAGAAATGATGGACAAGTCTACATTTTCTAAGAGGAAAAATTATGCTCAGAAACATCAAAATCATTTAAATACACAGGTGCAAACACTCAGGAATGAACTGAAAGTGGCTGATATGACTTGATGAGCTGGGGTGGATGGGAAGAAGCCGTCCCTTTTTCTGTGGAATGGGGAGGAGGGGGTGGGAGACAGGGAGGGAAGATGGGACTAGGAGTTGGGCAAGGATGGGACTACAATCAGGATGTAAAGTGAATAAACAAATTAATTTAAAAAAAGAAAGGATGTGTCTTGAAAATACTGACCAGCTGCAAATGATAACCTAAGCAAGGAGCTCCTGTGAGTCCGTGGTTCCCACCTTGGCTGCTTTGGAGCAGGGCGGTGCCTTCAGTGTGTGTGGGAACAGACTGACCCCAAAGCATGAACTTTAGGGCTTCCGGAACATTCTTTATCTCCTGATTATCTTCTTCTTTCCCTTTCCTTCACAACAGCTATTTGAAAATGCTGAAACGTTTCGAATCCCTGTTACATTTATAATAAATTGAGTTACGTATCTTTTGAGAGTATCTTAATATGTTTTTAATTGAAGTAGAGTTACCTCAGTTTACTCCCTTCAAGCCCTCCCAGCTACCCTCCATAAAACTTCTCCCACCGTCCCCGACTCTCAAGGTCAGTCTCTTTTTCATTTATTATTGCTGCTATAAACATGTATGTGTGAATGTGTATACACGCATATATGCACACATGCCTCTACCTATCTATCTGTCTATCTATCTATCTATCTATCTATCTATCTATCTATCTATCATCTATCTAGATTACATAAATATAGATAAACAACACAAGATGCCAAGTCTGTTTCTCTTAGTGATTTGTATAATCTCAAAGCTGACCACTCTTCCCTGGGAACCCATCATGGGACTCCTCTCTGGGCCTGGATAGTTCACGTCAGCAGTCATTAGTTGCCTGTAGTCCTTCCTAATTGTTTTTATTATTATAATTTATTCATATTACATCCCGGTTGTAAGCCTTGCTCTTAGCTTCCTACTCCTACCCTCCCTCCCTTGGTCCTTCCTAATTTAAAAAGTGAGAGAGACAATTGTCTGGGATGTCTTATTTTTCCTTAAAAAATCTTTAAATTAAGGTTCTTTTGACTTTAACATACATCTATTTTTGTCCATCTGTGTGTCAGAACACTGGCAGCTGAAATTCTTCAAAAGGCGTTTAAAAATAGAACAGCGATGTGATTAATTGCTGGTTGTTTGTGATTACTGTAAAGTCTAACATTCAGCGTTCTTGCGTTTATCTGGATCCTGTGATGAATTGGGGACCCTGTGATAAATTTTCCACAGGTACAGGGGTGTAGGAGTGAGGGCTGCTGCAGATAAGGCAGCCATAAGCTCACAGGATGTGATGGTCTTCCTCTGTAACAGAAACTTCCACGGTTGGCTCTAGGACTGCAGTGCAGTGTCTTCCGTCTAACAGGCTTTAGCTTTTGAGAAACAAGAAAAGCCCCAATAAAATGACGTCATCACTTGTAACAAGCTCCTTGGCTCCATCTCATTCCCTTCTCGCAGCTTTGTTCTATCTTCTGTGGGGACCGAACATTAAAGGAAGTATAAATTTGTCATTGTTTGTACACTTTTAAATTCTATTGTACATCACAGTGAAATTGTTCCTTGGTGAATCTGTGTTTTTCATGCTGTGGGTTGAAAGACGGCTTTGAGAATTTTCCCTAGTTGAATTTTAACTGTCAGTTCAGTAATGTCCTAGGCTAAATAATGCAAAAGTCAGATTATCTTTTGTTTTGAATATGGCTTATTACAGGTTTGTCTTCCCCGCTCATGCTATAATTGCATTTCTTGTGAAAGTTATGAGTTTGAATCGTGGCCATATATAAAACTATTTACAGAGAAAATGAAGATGAAGGAAGAGCGTCTAATCATCTGAACAGAGAAACCAGTAGTTTACTGAGGTAAAGCTTGGATGGTTTGCAGGAGAATAAGAACTCAAAATCTATTTATCTTTAAGTTTTCACTTGTTTTAGAAAGAAAGAAGAAACGGCTTTTCCAGGAAAACTAACTCTTTATAGATGTATGCTGTTTCTGTAATTTATTTTAAGAAGTCCTAGTAGTTTTTGTAGAAAGCCATGGCTGTATTGTTTTAATCAAATTAATCTGTATAATTAATGATAAAAGCATCCGATCATATTAGATTTTAGGGTCAGCAAGGGTGAATGAAAAGAGACAGAACTATATTATATTTATTTACTTATTCATTCATTCATTCCCTTTATATCCTGATCAGAGCCCTCTCCCTCCTCTCTTCTAGTCTCTCCTTCCTTTCCTCATCCTCTACCCCACTTTTCTCCTCAGAAAAGGGGAGAAACCCCCACTAACCCACCCCAGCACATTACGTAGAATCAGGACTGAGGATATCCTCTTCCTCTGCAGCTTGGTGAGGCAGCCCTTCCAGGGGGGAGTCACATAAAAGCACAGAGTCCATGTCAGAGGCACCTCCTGTTCCCCTTACTAAGGGACCCACATGAAGCCTGAGCTGCCCATCAGCGGTATCTGTGTAGGGGGGTCTATGTCCAGTCCATGCATGGTCCTTGGTCAGTGCTTCAGTCTTTGCAGGCCATTCTGGGCCTTTGTTAGTTGGCTCTGTTTGTCTTTTTTGTGGATCCTCTGTCCCTTCCAGGTCCTTCTATCCTTCTCTCTACTTTCCCACAAAACTCCCTGTGCTTTGCCCAATGTTTGGATGTGATTCTCAGTATCTGATTCGCTCTGCTGCTAGGAGGAGCCAGCTATGCTAGCTAGACAGCTATGCTAGGTATCCAGTATCAGGTAAGGGGTTGTCTCTCTCCCATGGGGCGAGTCTCAGGTTGGGCCAGTCATTTCCCCAGTCTCTGCTCTATCTTTATATGTGCACACCTTGTGGCAGGGTAAATGTTGTATCAAAGGCTAGGCTGAGTTCCTCCTCCCTCTACCAGGAGGCCTAGCTACTTAGAGGGTGTCCTGTTCAGTCGCCATGCCCCTTGCTACTAAGAGTCTCAGCTAGAGTCACCCCCATAACCTGCCATAAGCCTACCCTATTGTAGGTCTCCGGCTGGTCACAGAGATGCCTCCGTCCATGTTTTGTCTCCCCCTGCAGACGCTCTGTCCTCCTGCCTACCCCAGGTCTGATCTCCACACTCATTTCTCTCTGCGCGCCCTCTCCTATTTGTTCCCTCTCTTCATCCATTTCTGCTGTCTATTCTATTCCCACTAATAAGTGAGATTTAAACATCCATCCCTACAGTCACACTTGTTGCTTGTCTTCGTTGGCTCTGTGAATTGTAGTATGTTTATCCGGTACTAGATGGCTAAAATCCCCCTACTCTTCCACAAGACTCCCTGGGCTATACCCAGTGTTTGGCTGTGAGTCTATGCATCTGTTTCCATCATTGGAGCCACTCAGGACAGACGTACTAGGCTCCTACCTGCAGGCTTACCAGAGTATCATTAATAGTGTCAGGCACTGGCTGTCTGGAAGAGGCTGTCCTCTTCTAGACATGTCTGCTAGTGGAAGGAGGAGAACACCAACACACCCACAAAAATTTCAACACAAATCTTACCCTCCCTATAGGGTGTGCAGGGGAAAATAAGATAAGCAGATATTGAGGAAATGTCCAAATAATGTCTGGCCCAGCCTGAGTGCCAAAGTGTCTTTATCCATTCTTTTGATGAAGGACATCTAGGTTGTTTCCAGATTCTAGCTATTATGAATAAAGCTTCTATGAAACACAATTGAGCAAGTGTCCTTATTGTATGTTGGAGCATCTTTTGAGTATATGCCCAGGAGTGGAAAATGAAGCACAATCTATTCCTATTATGAACCATTGTCCATACTGAGTACTTAATACAAAAAACCCTACAATTCTCTAGAAAATATGTCATGTAGAAAAATAATTAAGCAAATAAATGGAATCTCTATTGTTTTCATAGTACAAAATAATCACAGAAAAAATTTTTAGGTCCAACATTTGACCATTTGATATGTACTCAATGCCAGCAAAGTAAAGTGTCATAATCCAGCCAACTAACATTTATATATCCATGGCATCTACAAGATGTAGTGTATCATGATTTAGGCAACCTCTAAAGAATGAGAGAGATTTAGATTTATGAATGGCCACACTTAATATTTGAAGATCATTTAGAAAGATAGGTCTGTAGTTTATAATATCTAAATTTGTGAAGTTTTTGTATCAGTGACTATCACAGTAAAACCGAAGTGACTTTATTACTAAAAAAAATCAAGATAAGTTTTGAAAAGTGTTTCATAACTTAGTTATATCAGATGATATGTTGTCATTCAAAACACTCCTTTTAGGAAAACATACCCAGTGGAACACTACAATGTTGGTATTGTTAACCCAGGAAGTAAACAAATTATACAAAAATATTTTATCTATTTAATATTTTTTCTCATTTCTGTGGCAAGGAAAATTTTCTCCATGTAATTTCTTTTCCTTGTCTTGACTCTGGAAGCTTTTGAGTTTTACTTGATTGAAAATTCGCTGAAAAAGATGACTTATCTTTACTTATATAATGTAAAAGCAACAGACCAGAGCTTTAAAGACAATTCAAGAGAAGAACCTGAAGACATTATTGGGTCATCAGCATCTGTCAGATAGAATCTGGCCCTTTAACCCATCTCTGGCAGCAGGAAGATGTAGGAAGAAAGGAGCACTGCACATGAATCTGAAAGTACTCTCACCAAGTGTGCCACTCGTTTCCTGGCAGCATGGAAGGCAATACCCCAGTCCTCCACACAGAGACTTTTCCTCTTCATAGTTTAGTGCTGTTGTGGTTAGAGTTGAATTAGCTTACTTTTAGGTCTAGGAAATACTCAAACTATTTAGGTAACTCCAACTTCTCTTGTCAAGCAATATCATTTAAAGAATTGGTAACTTACAACTCTACAGCCAATGAGTGCGTAAAATATTTTTTGCCACTTCAGTCTACCAAGGTAAGAAGAGGAACGGAGACTTAAAACACTGGGGAGATGTCTTCCAGCATGACTTCACCCCATTCCAAACCTGACTATGGGTTGCCACTCTGAGACTCATCACTTGGTACAGAGTGAAAAGATGAACTGTAAGTGGCTGGTAATTTCTATCATGGAAAAACTCCATTTCACTTTGGTAAGAATGTCTTTTGTAAAGAAAATACACCATGAAAAGTGCTGGTGAGGATGTAGGAAAATAAGACCCTCTCTCATATGGGACTCTTAGGCTTGATGTTATGTATCAAGGCTTAAGTAAAAGTATCCGTAGAGGGCAGGTAGGAAGAAAAAAAACTGTGAGAGGTAAAGGGATGAGGGGAAAATCTGAAGGAGAAATGGAATAGTAAATGTATTCTATGTGGAAAGAGGAGAGAGGAGCATAGTAAAGTTTGGAGGGGTATGCAGGTAGAAGCTATGGGAAACATGAAGGGATGAGGGCAAATCAAACTAAAGGTGAAAGGAAAAATTCATGTAGACATCTACTTCTTTATAAGTTAACAGAAATATAACTTTTAATAAAGGAGCTTGAATTGAAGTACTATGCATGTGTTGTTGGCACTGCTTCCAAAAGTCATAGTTTTTCAAACCAAAATTTTAATCACAGAAGTGGAATACCTCGCAGCTCCCAACATCTCCCAGAACAGTCCAAGGTATTATTATTTCAGTTGGAGATTGACCAGAACTAGATAGTAAGACTTTATTGTTAAAGACACACTAGCTTAAGGGGCATGTCCCATGAAAATCTTCACTTACCAGGAAAGTGGAACAGAGGGGAGGACATCCTATTGGGACTCCATGTGAGAGAAGCATGAGAGAATGGGAAAATAGAAGGATCCAGAGGGTCCTAGAACGGACAAGGGCAGATCTGGGCCCAGGGGTTCTGCTCAAACTATGGTACCAACCAAGGATAATACGTGAAGTAAACTTCCAGCCCCTACCCAGATCTAGCCAATGGACAAGACATTCTCCACAGTTGAGTGGATAGTGGGCTCTGACTTTCACACGAACTCTGGTGCCCCATATTTGACCACTTCCCCTGGATGGGGAGGCCTGATAGCACTCAGAGGAAGCATAGCAGGCTACCAAAAAGAGACTTGATACCTTATGAGCATATATATACGGGGGAGGAAGTCCCCCTCAGTCATAGTCATAGGGGAGGGGAGATAGAGGAATGGGAGGATACAAGGGATGAGATAACAATTGAGATGTAATATGAATAAATAAAAAATATTTTTAAAAATAAAAAGATACATTATACCCTGGATACAGGACACCTAGAAACCAAGCAGAGACAGGGATAAAACTTTCTTTTCTGCTAGCTAGCATTCATAGTACTAAAAAGTGTTATGCAGAATGTGAAGGGAAGAAAAGTCATCAATAATCACTTCCAACTATAGTCCCTGAGTGTAACAATATCAAACTATCTTGTCAGCTACTCTTAGTAGTACAGTAATGACACGAATACACTGGTATAACCAACTGCTTTAAATGACTGTATTTGAAGTCTAGTTCATGGGAAGGAACACATGTCTGGCACTGTAGAACTGATCAACAGCTCTCTACTCATATGGTATTATATCAAATGGATAGGTAATTAAGATGCCGTCTAAATTTATATGCTTATAACCATAGACTAGTACAACTCTCAGCTTTGGTCAGAGAAGCAGTTTCAATAGTAGACTATTGATCAAAGCAGGGACCCATAACACGTCAAAGTGCTGAAAATATAAGACTATAAGATCACTTGGTCCTCCAAAATCATATCTATGTCTCCCACTCTGAAGTCCATCACGGAAGAAGGAGAGATATGATTATGGAAACTGAGTGATGGAGAACACCTTTCTGGGTACCTCGTGGTACTGTCATCATGGACACAATCCAAATGTAACTGTCTGCAGGCATTCTGAAAAATAAATGAACGTAAAGAGGTACAAGAGCGTATGGGAGGAGCCAGGAGGAAGAAGAGAGCAGCATGACTGGAAGTTGGGATGAGAGACGTCCATTTGGGAATGCCATCACAATGCTTTATATATACATAGTTATATTGTCAAAAAATTAACTTAGAAAAACAAAATAAACAAACTAAAGTAAACAAACTAAAGTAGCCTCCAAAGAGAAAATGCTTATTTTATCTCACTATTTTGGAGATTTTATCTGATGACCAATAGGCTCCATTGCTTCAGGCGTTTGGCTTGGTAGCACGGCACAATGGGAGTATGGAAGAGCAAAACAGTGCATTTCTTTGCCAGGAAGCAAAAGGAAGGTGCAGGCATTAAGCACACAGGCAGATGGTTATATAACTGTAGTGTGACCCAGGAACTGCAAATTGAAAACCAGCAAGTATAGTTAATTGTTCTCTTTTGAACTCCCAAAGGTCTCTGGGAAGATAAAAGTTTACAAAGTAACTCAGATGAAATGTTATCTGGGTCTTCTTCTGATGAGTTCACTGCACTTTCAGCTTGCCTGAACTTAAAAGCCAGCTTTGAACAGGGCAGTCATGGCGAGACAGTAAAGTGTGTCACCCTGCTGTAAACAGAGTTCTGTCGCTTACTTACTGCCTTAAGAGTAGATTTCCAGGTTTGAGCACAGCTGTAAGTTAATTATAATTTTGCTGTATGTAACTCGTCATGATTTATACTCAACCTTTGTAAAAAATAGAATAGAGATATTGGTGTCTGTCTTTGGGTTAATAACCTCAGGGACTTGGCTTTTATTAACTACACATAATTACAATAAAAAACTTTAATGCCTTTATAACTTAAGTTGTTTCAGGACTTAGAAGGAGATTAATGCATGCCAGTCGGGTATTAGTAGAAATTCATAGGTAAGAAAGTATCTGCATTCATTGTTGAAGAATGTTTAAGATTTGAAGGGGCAAAAATACCTATATGTAGCTCATCAGTCAAGAGTAGATAAATGCGACACAAACAGGTAGAAATGCTAATGAATCTAATAACCATTTAAGACACCAAATTAACTTTATTAAAACTTCACAGTAGAACTGCATTGTATGAATATGCTAACATTAATATTTACTTCTCTTTAAATTTTTAAATAATTATGCATTATTCTCATGAGCAGAGAATAAGTAGCAATGACAGTGATCTTTATATGACGTGCAGCTTTCAGTAATACTTGAGAACAGGTTAGAAAAAAACAAAAAAATTTAATCCCCCTGAATCAGACTCTCTGAGCATCCATGTTCAAAGACCAGCCAGCATTGGTATTTTGGTAAGATTTTGACATCACCCATGCGTTGCATGAGAAACTTTACTGGGGAGTTTCATTTCATTGAGAATGAAACGCGTTTGACTCAGACCATTCTACATATTTGTTATGTAGAAAACAAAAAGATAAGGCATTCCATTCTATCAAGGTTTTACATGTGAATAAAATGATGGACTTGGACACAAGAAAGAGAATAGAATGAGGTTTGTGAGGAAGTGCTACTCACACAATTCTGCTAAGATTTGAGAGCTTGGACACAGTTGATAGCCAGGAAGTTTTATTAGCTTGGTTGTTTACCCACTCTGTTATCCATATAAGTCAGTGGACTTTTGATTTAAATGTATTTTACTTTTGCAAATGGATGGCATTTTTATTAATGTATATTATTTATATAAGCTTGTTGGCTTATCTACTTTTTTTTTTTTTTTTGTGAGACAAGATCTCATATAGTCTGGACTTCCCAGCCTCCAATTCAATGTCTAGTCAATGGTGAACTGGGATTTTTCATCTTCTTGTTTAACCATCCATATGCTGGGAATACACGTTGAGTTGGCCAAAGACATTGAAATAAAATTCAGGTTTAAATCTAGAGAAATGTCACTAGAGTAATCCATTATGATAGAAAAGACATCATCAAAATATTAGCTTAAAACTATAATCCACTGAAAAGGAAGAATACAGATGTGCTTCGAAATTTGGTGTGCAAAGCTACGAAATCTCCATAAAAGTCATCTTCTAATGGCGACAATTTTGAAACAAGTTGCATGGAGGAGATAAAAAACTAAGCATGGGAAGTTATTTTCAATTATAGAATATGAAAAAAACCCAATGCATATATCCAGTATTTAAAATGTTTCTTTTCTGAATTTAATGTTAACACTATAATAGTTCTCAAAATATATTGCAAAATATTTTTACATCACTGTATATCTGCTACCTAGACATCTTTCAGTTTCAGCAAAGATCTTTCCTATATCCAATAAACACAATGCTTCGCTGCTGTCTGCTATCACTCCAGGATGAATTAGCATCCCAGAATGTCTTGCTCACGTGGAACACTAAGTTATATATCCCAAAGGTCTTGATAAGCCTCTACTTTGCATAGCCATCCTTGTCAAACACCATATTTTAGGCTAATTATTTGCACGAGAGGGAGGATGGCTGTATGGGACTGAGACCTTGCTTGAGGGCCTTTAGTCCGCACAATTTGTAGAAGCTACAATATTTTTCATAAGCTTCAATTTTTTTTGCTTTGTTTTTGACTCTGTGAGTGCCACCTGGGATTGATGCGGTTTGAGAATCCCTTTTCATTTCTACTGTAGAAAGCTGTTCCATGAATCCAGGGTGAAAAGTTCATAGGCAAGGTGGGAAGACATGGCAGGCTTAAGTAGCATTAATGGGCAGCACTGCATTTGGAATGGCCTCTGTTATGCTTTTACCTACATTTTGAGCCTAAGTTTTGTATGGTAATGCAGATTCTTCTCCCCCCCCCCCCCGCCAGAGACTGGAAATGTAAATGATGATTTTTAAAACACTAAATGTTAAATCAAAAACATTTCAGCAACTGCAGAGGACAACAGTTATTTTCTCTACTGAGCAAAGAAGCAATCGTTATAAAACATCACTATTAGGAAGTCTAAAAATCTATTTTGTTTAAAGCTTACGCTGTTAAAGAGTCCAATGTTATCTTTATTTCTTGATGTGTCTTTCTTAAGAAAGAACAAATGTAACATAATCTATTTATATAAAACATATTTTACAAAATAGGAACCTATAGTGGTGTCTAAACTTACCACGCAGGTTAAGTATTGATAGTATTTATGAAATCAATATTAACATTTTTTTCTATTGCTATTATTATTGATGGGTGACATGTAAGTCAGGTAAAGAAGCTGTTACTATTGCAGGTCACGTATTGTGTTACTCATTGCTTCATGCCAAAAAGACTCAGTTCTGTACCTTTGACAAAAGTTTTAGCTCAGTTTTCATAGATTTCTCTTTTAAAAAAAAATCTCAGGAAGGAAAGGACATGACTGCTTTCATATATTTTCATATACTCTTTGTACAGTACAGTTTGGTTCTGTTTGGTTTTATTTTGCTCAGCTAGGTTGCCTAAACGGAACAGGCATTATAGGATGTATATATATTTCTACCCTGGCTACAATTTGTTCAAACTAGTTATGGTTAGTGCCTTTGCCATCGGCAAACATGTTTTTGTGGAGTCCTTATTTACTGTGTAATACAGATGTAATAATTCTGATAGTTCATGATACTAATTAAGTAATCACATTTTACATTGAGGAGACAGACTGTTCAACAGTATTTGAACTTATATTTGTAAAACAAAGGGCGCGATAGTTATATTACCTATCAACTTTATATATATATCAACTATATATAGTGGTTGCATATATTTTATTAAGTTTTTATGGCATCATTGTAGGAATTCATTCCTTTCCTTAGCATTATTTGTTTGATGTAAAATTGCAAGAATAGAATAACTTCATTTGATAAATTGTTCTAACATATGGATATTCAGTGTCTTTTGAACAGAATTTTACTTCCAATTTCCCACAAAAACATGGAAGCCTTTGAAAGAACTCCAAAACATGAAGTCTCCCAGAAACCAGGACAACTGTCCTGTGTTACATCCTCTGGTAACATCTTCAGTGCTGGGAATTCCAGCATCCTACACAGAGGTGGCCAAGGTTAGTGTGATGTGTAGTCTCGGTTGTCAACTGGACTCCATCTGGACTCAACTAAAACTCTAGCAGCTGGACTTGCCGGTGAGGAGTTTTGCTGAGTGATCATTTGATGTGGGAACACTCACCCTTGATCTGGACAATACCATTTGGTGACTGCCCACATAGTTTAGAAATATAAATGAATATACATATATGAGTGTAGCAACAATTCCTTTTTCAAAACATTCATTTTTAATATGTATTATTTAAATCGTATTTTGGAGTTACTAATCCCTTATCATATTATTTGTTTTCTTTAAGAAAAATTATTCTTGTGCAATTCATAATAATATTCATTTAAAATATGCTTTTAAAACTTTTCTTTGTTCATGTTTAGTCGATAGTATACACATAGTAATTTTCTGCGTGGTTTTAACAATGGAAATGCATTATTCCAATGTAATTTGTTGTTTACCTATGTTTTCACATCTATTTTGCTCTTATTTAATGTTTATATGTATATAGTGTATGTGTGAGAGCATGTGTGTTTTTGTGTGCCCATAGGCATACTGATGGGTAGACACATATTTGTACATGCATATAGAGGTTGGAGGACAATGTAGGACATCTTTGTCTTTTACCTCCTTAATTTTGAGACAGAATTACTTGCTTATTTCTTAGACTGGCCTGCATCTGTCCCTGTGCTATAAGCTACATGTAAATACAGCTACATTTACCTGGGCCCTGAGTATCTGCCTCAGGCTTGTATGACAGACACTTTATATACAGAGACATCTGCTCAAATTCTTTTTTATTTTTAATGTCTTCTGTAACATATATGAAAACCCTAGAAAAATATTTACTTTTTAACTCGAACTTTCAACTTTCCCCTGTAGGTCTACATTCCCCTGAACCAATGTGACACATTTTATTACTATAATTTTATAAGTTGTCTTGGTAAATATTAAAATGGATTGAGAATTTGCAAGATGCCTAGATTATAATTGTATTGAAATTTGTGGTTAATTTGACAGGAATTTAGATTTTTTTTTTAAGAAGAGGAAGGGTTTATTTTGAATAACAGTTTTGAGATTCAGTCCATCTTGGTGAGTTTGGCAGAATAAAGCAGTCCAGTAAAGAATTTCAGGGTGTGCATCCAGGAAATGAAGATGGAGTGCCTGACCTGAGAGTTAGAGGTGAACTAAACCTTTTAACTTATGAGGATTTCCTCATCCATGGTGACATGCCAAGTGGTGGTATCTTTTGAGATTCCTAGGCTCATCTTCCCTGGTGTGTGTGTGTGTGTGTGTGTGTGTGTGTGTGTGTGTGTGTGTGTGTGTGTGTGTATGTGAGTGATTATCAGGCAGCAAATGTCTATTTTGTCTTCTAGCTCTTGCAATCTTTTTGTCCTCTCTTCCACAGTGTTCCCTAAGCCTTAGGTGTAGGCTGTTGTTTGCAGCTGAATTGGCATTGCATTGGCATTGATTATTACTTTTGGATACTGATTCAATCTCTTAATATATTGTTTATAATTCTTATGTTTGTGTTCATAAATCAGAATGCTCCACAGCTTTATTTTAAAATATTCCTTGATTAAATTTAATAAGATTTTTGTGATGAATTTAGCAATGGATAGAACTCCATTCCTTTTAATAGTAGTTTAAAATAGAAAATAGTTGAGAGAGAGAGGGAGGATTTCACATATATTAGTTTTTTTTTCCTTAGTTTGTTTGTTCTTTGAGTCACGTTTGTGTGTTATCCAGATCTTTTGGCCCATTTGGTTGACTAGCTCAGCAAAAAGGCTGACTGACTAAAGGAAGGCAAGGGACCAAACTATGGGCCACTACCCTAGCGATAATGACTCTGGGTGGGGTTGTTTTCTTACGATGCTGTAGTTTCAGCTCTCGAAAAGCAGAACCTGAGACAGACTTGGGACTGCATAGTTTAATTGGCAAGGATTGGTAAATAAGTGAGAGACTGAAGAAACCCAAACTGGCATGCTGCTGATGTTGGTTTAGATAAAGGGGGTCACTCAGAATGCCCCCAGAACCACATAACAGATGAGATGTTGCATATTTACTCACTGATACAAATCCCATGGTTCGGGAATTTCTCTAGTGCTACTAACTACCTAGTAGATCCAGACTGTCCTCTGTGTGGACTTGGACAACCAGAAAATAGGAGAGTGGCCATGTTTAGCACATAACACATTAATATTTGCATTCTCCTGGGGATGTTTATCATCTTTACACCAAATCATGTCAACTATTACAAAGCATTCCATCTTTTAATTTCTTCCATTTAAATTGACTGTATTGGACACCACCAATATTTACTTCCTATAGCTATCTTATTGGGATCCTACAGAAATCTAACAGAACTTTTTTGAGTAGGCAAATTCTTTAGTAAATGCAAATTTTAAAAGAAGAAATATGAGAAGAAGCCTTGAATTAGAATTGAATATATTTAAAAAATGTTAATGTCATAAAGGATAAATATTTCTCTGATAACATCCAGATACTGTAAAGACATCCATAAAAATGATTTTATCAGTGCTTTAGCCCATTTTCTTTTATATTAGATGTTGAAATTAGTTCACGTGTCACTGTGGCAAAAGAGACATCTTTAGGAAAACCCCTATTTTGTCCCCATGATTGCCTTACTGTTTAATGACTAATTTTTACAGACCAAGATTTGCATGACTGAAGAATAACTTTCTTTTGAGGATAACTTTATGGAGGGTTGCTGTGTCCCACTCTCAGTTACTCCACATAGTTTAAAACAGACTTTTGGTCTGCTACTTGCTTTGTGATTTTATTTTGTAAGTAGCATTTAGCTCCACTTCGAGTGCAAATGCAGGATGACTTTGCACCGTCTTGTGTGCATACATGCCACCATCTATGCAGTATCATCCGTGAGATAAAAACACATAAATGACTTATTTGTAAACATAAACAGGAAAAATACTACCTATAACCTTTTGAAAGAACATTGGCAAACATATAAGCCAATAAGGGTAAAACTATATTAGGAAAATCAGACTCAAGGGGTTATCAACCACACCAGATCAATGAAGTGTACGCCACTTTCCTCTTGACTCCCTGCAGAGATGGACAGCAAGCACCATGATGCCAATGTCTCAGCAACCTGTTATCTGACCACCAGATAACAGGGACAGGGACAGACAGGCAGCGAATACTCAGCTGTTCCTAGTGTTTCAGCTTAGCTCTGTCTGCATTTAAACAGCCTCCATCCACCCCAACTATCCAAGCCACCTATCTATCCATCTGGTTAGACACATTCATTGATACCTTATTTAACCCACTTCACTTACTCTCTTCTAATCCATTTCCCCTCCCTGCCTGCAGGAATACCTCTTTGAATTTTTCTGTCGACTCATTAACCCATTTGTAGTCAGGCTTTGCCTACATACACGAGTAGATACCATCACTGTGTGGTGTCTAAGGTATGATCCGAAGAGCTAATATATATTATTAATTAATATCGGCAGAAAAGACCCTCTTTGACAATGGCTATCGATCCAAGGAAATGTGGATAATTAGCAAATTATAGCCCCTGAAACTGATTTAAGCTTGTGAATTTGTTCTTATAGCATCAACTCTGACATCTATAAACTGTGCTAATGTGTTCATATATATTTCTGGTATGAACATGCTCATGAAAATACCTTCTGCCCCTCGTCGGCTCTCCATCCCATTTGTCTCTAAGGCTTCATCTCCCCCAACTAGTCTCCAAGCTGGAGGTGGAAACACTAAGGCAGGGGCCTCTGCCACAGCTATTCCTCTGAGTGGGTACCTCCAACTACTGTTCCAGAGAACCGAGTCGCCGGAATAGCACAGAATTTTCGTTTCTTTTCTCAAGCAGCCCTAGTTGTTCAGCCAGAGTTATTGGAGCACTCACTAAGTGATTATAACCCAGAGCACAATGATAAAATTGTTTTCTTTTTTTAACTCGGAGGGAGATAGCCCATGTCAAATTGATTCTACTTTAATACATTTGGCTTCCTCTTTTCATCCATGGCCTCCCACAGAAATCCAATTGAATTTTTGTATTCATCTTAAAAGAAATATAACACAAAAATAGAAAAAATGGCACTTGGTTACCCATCAAAGAAAACTGAGAAAAATGTTCAGTACATGTTTCAGCTCAGTATATTGCATTTTTATGAAGTACAAGCCGGTTGTAATTGCCTTTTACTGATACTTCCATGGTTGGCACAGAGAAGCACTGCATATGCACCCTTTCTAACCATTGTAGTCACCTCCCTCTGCTCTAACTAATACTCCACTTCACCTATGTGAATACTGGAGTTTCCTTCCACCTTAGCAATTATGCAAATGTTGGTATTTCATTTTTCCAAATGAAATACTTCACACTGTTTTTATTCAATAGACACTAAGCATCTAGTATGTGACTGAACCTTAAGGATCCATCTCAAGGGCTGGAGAGATGGCTCAGAGGTTAAGAGCACTAGCTGCTCTTCCAAAGGTCCTGAGTTCAATTCCAAGCAACCACATGGTGGCTCACAACCATCTATAATGAGATCTGGTGCCCTCTGCTAGCATGCAATATATATATATATATATATATATATATATATATATATATATATATATATATATATATATATAATATTATCTCAAGTTTGAGGAGCCAGATCCAAGAGCAGTGGTTCTCAACTTGTGGGTTGTGACCCCTGGGGAGGGTTCACCACAACATAAGGAACTTTATTAAAGGTTGAGAACCACTGTTCCAGAAAGTTCCTGTTTAAGTTCGTATAATTCTGGCATTGTTTTTGAATCTGAAAATGATTGAAAGTGGGATAATATTTAAGATCTATATCTATTTTAAGCAAAATTGCCTTATTTTAATTTTCTTTAAATAACAATGAATTACATTTAAAAATCTGGAAGTTATAATATATGTTAAGTTTCAGAGGAATGCTGAGATATCATAATTCTTTAATTTTTTTTCTTAAAATTGTCCCCGGTTCTTTTGTTCTCAATCTTCAAAGTATGTCTCCCATATTCAGGTCTCCCCTGTTTTGGTTCCTGAGTTACAGTAGTAAATAGTAATTAGTAAAATGGGAAATAGCAAACTCACTGATAATACTAGAATCTTGGTAATAAAACAAATAAAAATTTCATTTTTTTATTATTGTATGATCTTGAACAATTTATCCAAGTCTATGAGCATCAGGTGTGAACTGGAGATGGCAGTAGTAAACTTGTCCAAGTCTATGAGCATCAGGTGTGAACTGGAGATGGCAGTAGTAAACTTGTCCAAGTCTATGAGCATCAGGTGTGGACTGGAGATGGTAATGGTGTCCAAGGGCTGCTTTGGGGGTTAGATAAGCATAAGCAGATGTTTATTAGTCGATCTAAGGAACTTGTAACTGTTCTCTACATTGGTTGGCTGTGTGCCTCTAGCACTTGAATTCCGATGTAATCTTCAGGAATGCCCAGTGCTTCCTCTACAACCTAAGACATGAAGGAGAAGCTGTCCTTGATAAACCTCTGCACATATGTTTCCAATATTACATTTAGTGTTTTTCCTCTCTAGTCAAATGATATGGGGCTTAATGTGTATCATTTATAGTGTGATTTGCTCTTCCTGTTAATGGCTGTGATTTCCAGTTCAGGTCATAATGACTCTCTTTGATATCACAGTGTATTAGTAATAAGCATTATATAGGTATACAAACAGCAATATATTCAAGTGACAGTAAACTTCCAGGGCAGTGGGCACATCTCCCTGTAATGCAGATGATGTACTGATGTCATAACACAGCCCTGTCTCCTTTTTTTTTCCAGATTTATTTTAAATTGCTTTTCTGAAGGCATCTTTTCTCTTGGAAATATGTCCCTCCAAGACAGAGATCTGTTAGAAATGGGTCAGATCTGCCACAAATTTATCAGCAGTTCAGTGGAAGTTCTCTAGCCAGGAGAACAGCCCATTGATGAGTTGGCCGTCGTCCACTATGCTGTCTTTTCTCCCTCTTCCTCTTCCTCTTCTTCTTCCTCTTTTTCTTCTTCTTCTTCTTCTTCTTCTTCTTCTTCTTCTTCTTCTTCTTCTCTTCCTCCTCCTCCTCCTCCTCCTCCTCCTCCTCTTCTTCTTCCTTTTCCCCAGCACTCTTGTATTTGCCAGGTATGTTATGTTATGATGGGCTTCCGTTTATAAATGATAAGCTTCGCAGAAACACTGATTTTGCTTCTAAATATCTGATAAAATGATAAAAACGAATTATGATATTATTTCAGAGACTAGGACGTCTATCTTTTCATGTTTATCAAATCATCAGAAAAACAAGAATTGTTTTTTCTGACCAGGAAGGATGTATCTTACACTGACCTCAACCCCATGGTAAAGCTGAGCACGGCTTTTATTACCCAATGTTCCACTTTTGGCAAGGAAACATTTATGTCCACTGAATTTGAGTATTCAAATAACCAATTTATTTCTGGAAATTACTGAACTAATGCATCTCTTATCATTTCATTATAGTCTTTTCATTTACCTCTGTGAACACATGCATTTACATGGACTCTTTCACTCTTTTTCTTCATATATAGAGTGTTGCTGGTAAAGTAATCTGTCAATACTATAATTATATCTTTCCTCACGGGGAGTATTGTTATATGCCGAAACACTGATTTCCAACAATAATGGAAACTTCAAGAGAACAGAGTGCATTGCCTCTTCTACCCCTGAAGAACACATTCTTAGTTAAAAAAAAAATATTTGCTATTGAGGCAATGCACAGATGGAAAAAGAAAAATGTTTAGCACGAGTGTAAGAGAAACCAATAATACAATGTGTCACAGAGTACATTGTTTCAGGTATGCTAGGACATTTCAAAAGCTAAAAATCCATGAAAAATAACTGAAATTGGGCAACAGAACATGATTACCTATCAGGAGTCACTTGTTTCAGTCTGAACTTAAAGTTAGATCATTATGGTATGTGTAGTGGGCTTTCTGGTTTCCCTAGGGACATTTCAATTTGCTTTTTTGCTGACCTTAGTGGTATTAACTAGCCATGTCTCAATACAGAGTAATACGTTTTCATACTTATATAAAATGGTACCTTTTGCTTCTCTTTTTGCTATTCTATTATTGCTCACTTGTTTTCAGAAATGGGAACATCTGGCCATGACACAGCTGTATCTTCCTTGTTTTGTATCCAACTTGGGAGGGGGAGTGCATTCCTGCAAACTTCCAACACGCACAAAGCCTTTCTTATTCCCCACAACAGTGAGGATAGATGCCCATGGCAAATGCAGAAGGCTCTTGTCAACATTACTTTTATGTTAAAATCAGACACTGGCCAGCAGGATATTTTAGTCTGTGCGCAGGTGAATAATTCCTAAATGTATAGGACTAGATAGTATACTGTGTATGTGTGTGTGTGTGTGTGTGTGTGTGTGTGTGTGTGTGTAGTATAGATAACACTGAGATATCTTTCCAAAGTACTATGTTTACAGTGGAAGGAGAGTTCATAATCACATAGAATCAACTTTACTGATTGCAGACAAAGTACACTGAATGTTTCAGAAAACCTGACAAAATTCAGTTAAGCTCTTTAGACAAATTCTACCATCAGCAGAGTCAAATGATTTTGGCCACTGAATCACGTACTGCTTTTCTCCCCTAGAATTAAGTAAGCACTGAAGCAGAAACCTTTGAGATAAATCTCCAGCGATTGAGACAAACACAAATTAAGTGATACACACACACACACACACACACACACACACACACACACACACAATTAAGTGTATATATACACACATACATACACATACTGGTAAAGTGTCAGAGGAAGGGTTGAAGGTGATGAAATATTCTGTCTTTTATATGCAAACTTTTTCATCTTGAACTCTAACATGAGGGAAATGGAAAGCCAAAGTGTATTTCCAATTTTCTGTTTAACAGAATTCTGGTTTAGTTTATGAAAGATTTTAAGAAAGTGGGCAAGAAGGACAGAGGCCCTGTAGGAGGTGAAGTCATCCTGATGAGAAAGCAGGGGGAAGGAAGCAGGCAGAGGATATGAGGACTTAGTGTCAACGAGATTTGAAACCCAATTTATATGTATGCTCATGTCGTGAAAAAGCCAAGGATGACATATAAGTCTCCTATCTAATTGGGCATGTGACTTGGTATGATATTTACCTATCTAGGAAATGTACAGAGATGCTTAAATTTAGAAAAGCAGTAAGAAATTTGTTTCAGCTACATTCCTTTTCAAAATGTCATGAAATTTTATTTTGAGATTAATTTCAGTATTGTTTATATGTATATGTTGTGAGTGTGTGTGTATTTGTGTGTGTGTGTGTGTGTGTGCATATCACATGTGTATAGGTGTCTGTGTCAATTAACAATTTCCTAGCCACACAATGGATTATGATTACTAAGGAGAGTTTATAATCAAAAGATGTTAGTAAAATTAGACAGTTGTTTACACATAGCAAGAAGTCATCAGCTGCCTTGTATCCTCGCACCACATTTCCAAAACAGTCTTTACTGGATAATTTTCACCAGTGATAATTTCTTCTCATAAATCTTAAGAATGAGGAATGTAGGAAGCCTTAACATTTTTTCTTTCTTTTTCTTTTTTTTACAATAAGTGTGTGAAGACTGTGACATTTTATTTGAGCTAAAAGAAATATCAGTTATATTTAAATGGCATTACATTTTACTTTCTAATTTCTCATGTCTTCTTAGAATGACGAGTGCCCTTCAGTCGAGATGTCAGCCATGTAAATGGGTTGACCCTACAATAAGAAACAGACATTTCTGCAGAGAAAACAATGAAGACACTATCTTCCTAAATGAGTCAGGAGAAATGTCACGAGCAACAGACATTCTGAGCCTAGAGGTTTCTGGTGAAGCATAAGAGATTTTTTATACATTGTTTTAGTATCATTCTCAGGATTGGTCTTCTGCTTGCTGCCCACGGAAGGGCCACAAAAAAATGTATGATCCAGTATTGTGAAAAACGGTGTCTTTCACTCCTGGCATATATCATGGCTTCGGAAGCTAACCTAAATATTTTTGTAGGTGTTAGTGTGTATACCATATATGTGTGTTCATGTATGTGTGCCTGCATGGATATGCGTCATCAGTCAACATGCTCATGTGCTCATGGTTGCTGCAAAGCGTCTTCCTCCATTGTTTTCCTCTTTATTTATGAGGGTATTCTATTTATCTGTCAGCGAACACGGAGCTTATCAGTTCCAGTGTGTCCCAGGGGTTCTTTGTCGCTATTTCTCAAGTGATGAGACGAGACAGGTACTGCAGCCGCCCCAATTCAAACTTTAGCCTTCACACTCTCACTACAAGAGCTTTTCCTACTGAGACACCTTCTAAGCCCCTCACTTGAATATTAACATTTAGAACTCATGTGTGGTTTTGCTCGTGAATAACCAGCCTTATGTTTTCAATTTATTTTCTACTTGAAACTGTAAAGGATTTTTGTGGAAGGTACAAAGGACAGGAATATAAAAACACACATTACATAGTTACATAGTTTTTTTTCACAAAGGAAAATAAAGCAAAATGCATAATAGTGAGAAAAGGAGTAACTGCTACTTAGAAATGTGCAAAGACTTAATTAAAAGATGTAGTACTTATTTTTATTTCCATGTGATACCTAAATGAGAGCGCATGATGATTACTTTTGACTAAGTATTGTATTTTGAATATGACACAACAATGAAAGTAATCTAGTGTAAATTTCTGCCCTAGTTCAGACACAAAAGTAACATAATGAATTGATTGTAATGTAATAATAATGATAATATAGGAAGACAGACTTACAAAGTTTCATATACATTGGTATAGTTTATTAAAAAAGTAAAGACTTGCTGTTATGAGAATTGTTTTACGGCTAAAATTAATACCTGTGCCCAGCTAACATACAACGGTTTCCACACTACTTTGTCTCTACATCATCCTCCCTTTAATTCTCCATTTAACTTATTTATTTACTTCTGATGTATTGGGACGTGAACCCTACAGCCTTGTGCACACTAGACCATCACTGCTGATCCTTGAGCTGTAGAGAATTGAGTTACACCCTCAGGCCTCTTTTTTTCTTTCTATTTTGAGATAGGATCAAGCTAAATGTCCCTGTCTGGTTTTTAACTCATTTTGTGACCCAGGCTGCTATTGATCTTGCAATCTGCTTGTTTCAGCTGCCTGAGTATCTGAGAATATATATCTATACTGTGAGAGAAAGTAAATTACATATATATATATATATATAGTGTGTGTGTGTGTGTGTGTGTTTTATATAAACACTTTTACATTATTATTATTTTAAAAGATGACTACCTCCAGCAGGAGCAAAGAGCCAACTACAGTTGCTAATGATTGCTGATTCATTCAAATTTATTTTTTACAAAGTGTAATAAGCAGAATCAGAAAGACCATCTTTTCATTTCTATAAGAACATTCACTCCACTGACTAGAGGCGCATCTCAGCACTGCCTGCCTGTCGACAGTAATGGAAAGTAACTGTGCTGGTTTTGTATAGTCATTCCAACTTAAGAAGTCTATTGAAAGATGCATTTGCTTCCCATCACGATAGCTGGCACAGCACTTCAGGAAGTGAGACTGGGTTATTCCCTCATAGATCAAAGTCTGCTTGCCAATGGTATATATATTGACCTGTCCAATTCCCTTTTCATGATTGATCACTTTGCCACCCAGAGGATTTCCCTGCCACTCTATCTTAGCAAAGTTCTCTATAAGGCTTTAGATAATTAAAGTTCCCCTTTATTGTTTTATTTTTCAAGGTTTTCTATCATTAATTTATTATTAGCAGCCCCAAATGAGTTATATGCCCAATGTACAATATTTTATATTTTACTTATCAATATTAACCCAAAGATACATTAAATACAGTCCAAAAACCCAAGAGAAAAAGAAGTAATAAGGTATCAGAATACTGACAAAAGATGAGAGCATTATTTTTCAAATGCTAAAAAAAATCAAATGCAAACCGAAAATGCTAATGAGATTTACAGGCACTGTTTTTATAGTGCGCAAAAGTCTGTAAAAGTTTTTTTTTGGGGGGGGGATTTTTGGTGTTTTAACAGACTATCAAATACATTTCTTTTTTTTCAGATCCAGAATTTATTAAAAATAATATCATAATCAGAGCATCACAGGCAGAGCTCAGGGAGTCCTATGGAAGGGTTGGGGGACTGACTGAGGGAGCTTAAGGGGTCAAGGACTTCACAAGAAGACCTACAGAGTAACCTAACCTGGGCCCATGGGGGCTCGCAGAGACTCAACCATTCATCAGCGAGCATGCATGGAGTGGTCCTAGGCCCCCACACATATGTAGCAGATGTGTTTGGTCTTCCTGGAGATCCACCAACAGCTGGAGCTGGGATCCTCTTTGACTCTGATGCCTCACTATGGATCCTGTTCTCTTAAGTGGGATGCCTTGCCTGGCCTCAGTGGGAGAGAATGCACCTAGTCCTGCAGTGACTTAATGTGGTTGGTACCATAGGGGGCCTTCCCTTTCTCTGAGGAGAAGGAGAGGGAGGATGGAGGGGGCGTGGGGGAAGGCAGAGGGGGGAGACGATGATGTCTGGGAGTGGAGGCAAATACATTTCTTAAAAATATAAAACTTCCTTCTCCCACATAAAGGCAATGAAAAGTCTTTGATATTTATCAATACTCAATTCAGAACAAGAGTGAATCAAACAAATTCATTTTCTTCTTAGAAAAGAATAACAAACGAAAATGTTTAAGATGTCAAAAGATATAACAAATACCACTGGCTTGAAGCTACCCAGAAAAGTTGTCACAGAACCTTTCTTCTCCAAAAGTCACCATCCATCAATTGAACAACGTCTTTTCAGATATCCGACTATGTAAACTTTAGCTTGCATTTTCATCAGCCTTTGGCTCGGACACTTCCTCTGTCCTCTTGGAGGAATCCTTTGTTTTCACTCCATTCTTTGATGTTTTGGCACTTGAAGTCTTCTTGCTCTTCTCCTTTGCTGTACTCTGTGAGGTCTCTATAGTTGAGGGGCAGCTATCCAAATCTTCTGAGAGGGCATCAGTGGGGTCCTGGTCCTGATAAAGCTTCTGTTATTTTTTTCACCAGTGGCTTCTCTTGTTTGCCCTGCCCATCACTGTCCAGGAGATGCCTGTATTCAGGTCGGATGATGTCGTCTCTCTCCCAGCGTCTTGTTATGTTCCGCTTTGATGTTCTTTTTCCTCATTTCATCATCTAGTGGCTTGTCCTCATCTGAATAAGTCTGTCTTTGCCAAAGACTGTCAGAAAGCTTATCTGAGGCTTCACTGAAGTCTTTGTCTCTCTGCTCAGTGTCAGGCAGTGGGCCTGTTGTGTGGGTGCTAGGTGCAGGCATCTGGGAAATGGCTTCAGAAATGGCAGCAGGAAGTTTGACATCTTCATAGTCAAGAGATGATATGTTTGCTAGATTGCAAGGGTCCCAAGACAATGCATCAGGAAGGAAGTCATCTCTCAACGGTGTAATTTATTCCTTGGACTTTTTTGGAAGAACTGGTTTTCCCTCTTTAACCTTGACCTCCTTTAGTCTATAATCAAGAGGAACTGTTTCTTTTTTTTTTTTTTCACCAAGTTTCACATGGTCTTCTTCTTTAGCTTTCTCCGTGAATTTATTTACCACAGGTTTTTCATCTTCTGGGTCTGCTTCTCTTTCCCCAGGCTTCAAGCCAAGGCTTCTACAGCATCATCTGGCACCATGCCCTTCAAGGATGCTGGTTTGAGTGGTGCTGACTGCATTCAGCACATGGAGGTCTGAGGCACAGCCTTCCCAGCCACAGGAGTTGAGGATGTGTCCTGAGATTTTTCTATTTTCTCACATGGGTTAGATGGTTTGTCTTGATATGTTGATTGGCCAAAGTCTTTGGAAAACTCCCCGATTATCTCTAACTCACTCGGGCACTTAGACGTTTCTTTTGGATCCAGGAATAGTGGTTTATCCATAGTTAGCTTTAACCTGTGCTAAGAGGGGAACTGTGTCATGATCTTCACCACACTTCCCCTGCCTTTCTTCTTCCTCCTCCTCCTCCTCCTCCTCCTCCTCCTCCTCCTCCTCCTCCTCCTCTTCTTCTTCTTCTTCTTCTTCTTCTTCTTCTTCTTCTTCTTCTTCTTCTTCTTCTTCTTTTATTTGCCTCTTTGCCTTGTTCAGCTGGGCTAAGGTTGTTCAGGGTCTGGCTGTCTGGTGCCCAGTGAATTTGACAGAGACTGCAGGACTTGATCATTCATGACTCCATTTTCAACCTTCTTCTCCTGGGGAGGCACATCACTTCTGGTCACTCCCAAAATACTGTGACTGTAACATTTATATAATTCCTGATTATTTTGTGGATCTTCTTACTGTAGGTAGTTTATTGTATAGATGCATAATTATATATATACATATATATATGTAAAAAATAAATAATTAATTAAAAAATAAAACTTCCCCTGTAGATTTCTCTTTCTCATTTGATTTCCAGTCAGAGAACTACAGGTGAAGTTGGATGACAAAGTGTCTGTATTATGACCAGTCCCCATGAGTTTAGGTGATTCTGGAGGAGATCTGGCAACCCCTTCCTTTTCATCCAGAAATTTCCTGTACTCTAGAGGAACAGTCCCTTCTTTTATTTTCAACTTCTCAAGGGAAGTACAATCCATTGGGTCCCAAACTGCTGGTCCACCATATGGTATATCATCTTTGTTAAGGATCTTCAGGTTTGCCTAAAATGTCTATCAGGTCATCCAGCACAGCATCCATGCGTGACTTGTCAGATAGATTATTCAGTTTGAACTCCACTGGTAGAGCTGGCATTAATTATTTATTTTCTTTTTTCTTATCAACTGTTCTATATCATTCCTTCCACAGCACAGGGGACACTGTGGAAAAGCATGTGAAAAGAATGTAAGAGCCAGAAGAGAAAAAGGACTTCAGTGAGATACTGTCATTTTCACATCACATTGTCACTGCACCCATATACAGAAAGCTACTTAGAGTCACCTGCACCAAGACCCACACAAAGTAGGGCCCATCAATGTTCCACCAGGGATAGAAGAGAAGTTCACAAGATGCTGACCCTTCCTGAGACACCGTTGGTAATCAATGGTTGCTAGGACTGTGTGGTCTTATTCCTCACTGTGGCAGCCACCTGTGGCTTGCCCTTACTCAAGGAAATAACACCTCACTGCATGCTCATGCAACCAACAACAGTTAGACGTAGTAGGCCACCAAAAACATATATGAAGGTGGGAGTATTTGATGGGAAAAAAGGGTTCAGTATGAATATACAAAAGATAAGGAAGGATAATGGGAGCATGTGATCAAAATGCATTATATATAATACAATTTTAGTAAGAAGTACCTTAGTTATAGCTATGAAAGAATACATTTAAAGAAATTTTTGAAAAAGGAGAAATGCTTCTAAAAAGTACTTCCTGTTCCTATGACAGAGTTCATTTAAACAGGAACTGTGGTAGAACAGAAAGGAATAGTGTGGTTGAACCAGGGCTTTGAGTTGTTTTCCAGTGTTCTAGTGTTCTTCCTTCTTGAAGCAGGAAGCTACATATTTCCTTTCTAACTGCTCTGAAAAATAATCCAGGGGAAACATAAATTTAAAATTTGGAGAATAAATCTCTCACATTGGGTATAATTATTAAATCCTAAATAAAAATGACAACTCCCATAGATATTTGAGGTAGATTGTTATAATGGGTAGAAAATAATCCCCGAATCCCCTCTAATTCCACTGTCTAGCATCTACACAGTCTGCTTCTGTGGAACGATGAACTGGACCCAGTATGCTCACTCCAGGGTTCCTAAAAACTCCCCATAAACAGCTTGTACCCTGACCTGAAATACTCAAAGCTTGAAGTACTTATGAGTACCATATTGATTGACTGAGAATACTGTGGACTTCAGAACACTAGAAAATAATAGGGAAGTGTCTATAGGAATCCATGGGCACGAAAGCTTTATTTTTCTTCGTGGGATTGGTGACAGAAGACTCATAACTGAGAATGAGACATTGAAGATTTATGTGTTACTCCAACCCTCCCCCACACACAAAAAAGAAATGGTCCACACCGGAAGCTACTGAAGAGAGTCCTTAAATAACGGTGACAAAGATGCTGAAGCGTTTCACACTTGATGCTTCTGGCAGGGACTGGGGTAGGACTAAATTTTCTTTAAGGAGCTGTCCACTGGGAGGTTGAGTATGTGAGTAACACAAAATTGACTTGATGTTTGTTTGTTTGGGTGGGTGGGTGGGTGGGTCAGTAGATGGCTCAAGGGACCTGGGAAGAACTGAGAGTGAGTATGGTCAAGGTGCATTGCACAAAATCACCAAATAATTAATAAAAATATTATGTTGGGTGGATGAAAGAAAAAAATATGTCCTTCATGAAAAATTTCAAATTGAGTACACTTTCCACATACCCATCGTGACAGAATTAGCAGAGGACCAGCCTTGATGACACCAGAAATAAAGTCATGTGTTTTCTTGCTGCCACGACAGAAAACATAGCAGAAGCAATTTAAAGTGGGAAAGGTTTCTTTTGATTCACAGTTTGAAGATAATGTTTACTACCATTACAAGGAAGTCATGGCTGCATGAGCGTGAGGCAGTTGGCCATACTGCATTAGCATTGGAAGCAGAGGGGATGGACTCCTTCCTGCTGTCAAGTCCACTTTCCCCTTTTTGTTCTGCCTTGTACTCCAACCCATGGGATGGCATTACCCATATTTGGAGTAGATCTTCTCCTTTAATGCACACATTTCTAAATAATCTCTCACAGACATATTCATAGTTGAGTTTCTGTGCTGATTTTAAAGTCTGTAAAATGAAACTTTGCAGTATACTCAGTACACTGCAGTATACTTTGAAGTATAGTTGGATTATTCCGTTCCAAATCTTTAAATAGAATCAACAATATTATAAGCTATAGGATCCAAAAGGATATTATAACAATGTTTGTGCAGAGATAGGAAAATATGTAGATGATATATAGTTATATAGATAGTTATATAGATAGATGATAGAAAATAGGTCATAGATATATAGACAGATTATAGCTAAATATAGAAAGACAAATGGCAGAAAGATATGTGATGATATATATGTGTGTGTGTGTGTGTGTGTGTGTGTGTGTGTGTGTGTGTGTGTGTAACAGGTACATAGATAGATAGATAGATAGGGAGACAGACTGGGAAGAGTATTCATGGGCAAAGTACAATATGGACTATCTGTAGCATTCTTTCTTTCTTGATTTGTTATGTGTACTCAAAAGTCCCTTGAAATGCTCTATTTAAATTATAAATATAAAATTATGTATTAATAATTTACATAACCCTCATTCAAATATAGACACTGAGTTCTGTAAGTACCAGAAATTACTTACTGAACCAAGAGCTTCTGATACTGTTGATGGGAAAAAAACAGACTTGGGTTGAAGGAATCTCAGCAAGACTGAGGCTGAAATGACTTCACTGCAAGCAACCAGATTTTTTTTAATATCAGATTTTTTATGCCCCTATCAGAAAGAGAATGCAATGGTAGTTGCCAGGAAGAATACAGTTGTCATTGCCAGGATACAATAGAGTTTGCAAGCTACACAGGATGCAGGCCAGTGCCTAGGACTAATTGTCCACCCTAGCTTGCTGACCACTAGTGAATGCAGGGATATGCAGGTGGCCTGAATGCTCCACTCTTGAGGGAGTCCCCTGGTTTCTCAGAACTGAAAGGCACACAGTGCCCCGGTAGCCACAAACTCTAACCTGAAAGACTTAAAACATATGGCTCTCAAGGCAGATAGACCAGGCCAAATTCATAAATTTCTGCAGTTCCCTCTTACTTATTTATTTTTAATTTAAGGGTAAGCAAGTCATTCTTCAAAGCAGACATAGAGTAGCAAATTATCCTTAAGGGTATTATGCTTCCTAGTATAACAAATAACAAAATTCAGAGAGACATTCCCTTGGACTACAGTTTAGGAGTCCAATTACAACAGAAAAATAATGACCAAAAATGCTTTCTTAGGTTTTGCACAGCAACACAAGAGCGTAATTCATCCAACTTTGAGTGTTGGATGAAATATTGTGTAATTAACTATTATGCAAGGCCTGAACATCAATACTCAAACTGTCATGTGATCATATTTATGTAAGGTGATTAGGAACCTGACTCTAATTAAATTGAGAATCATTAACATAGACAGAAATGTTATTCTCTGTCCAGTTTGCAAAGTGAAGCCTAGGGGAATCAGGAACAGAAGCCCAGTAAGCTTCAGCATTGAGCGACGCATCCAACAAAGTCAGCATTTCAGGGAACAGCAGTTCTGCAGGAACACCCTCCCCTTGAGAGTTCACAAACTCTTTCCCCCCAATATAATTTCTTCATCTGAGTCTTTGTTTGTAGCGGGGACTCTGTTCTCCTTCGATCAATGACTCCATCACCCTGTTCTTGTCCTTTGTTTCAGGTGTATCCTCTATAGATGCCTTAGAATCTATCTTCCACAGGTTGAGTCAGTCTTTCATGTATCTACACTGATCTTTCAGAACCTGTAGAAGAAACACAGACATAGCCTAGGCTCCAGTGAATTACTGAATCCAGGCTGATCCATTGACCTGACACAACATCTCTCAAAGGACCATGACCCTGGACATCTCAGAGGGGCCAAAAGATGTTCTGTAGCAGTGAGGCCATCCTTGCCCACATTTTATAAGACTAAGGATGTAAAATAAAAGATAAAATATTATTAGGAGTAGCTGTACTGTCCTTCTCTCCCTCCTTTATTTTTAAATAATGTTTAAGTTGTCCATTGACTCTTCCCACAAAAGATTAACCCGGGGTGGTAAATAGAAATCCTGTGATGTCAGTTACTACATACTGCTGGCAAAATTCCTGCAAAGGCTTAGTAGTGTACGTTGGACCATTATCACTTTTTAATATTTTACAGGGGCCCCAAACAGCAAAAGCACTGAGTAAAGAGGTGATAATATCTTTTAGTGTTTTTTTTTCCTGGTAAGGGATCAGTGAAAATGAGTAATGAGGTCTTTGATCGACTTGAACTTAAATTTTGTTATGCCACTCCTGGGCATACAGCTAAAATATGCTCCACCACACAACAGTAGCATTTGATCAACTATACTCATCGCAGCCTTATTCATAACAGCCAGAAACTGGAAACAACCCACTTGCTACTCAACTGAAGAATGGATAATTACAATGATACATTTATACAATTGTGTATACCCAACCAAGATGTACTACTCAGCTATTAAAAACAAGAAAATTATGAAATTTGCAGACAGATGAATAGAACTAACAAAGATAATCCTAAGTGAGGTAACCTAGCCCCAAAAGACACACATAGTATATATTCACTTACAGGTAAATATTAGCCATGTAGTACAGGATAACCATACTATAATCCACAGACTCAAAGAAGGTAAGTAACAAGGAGGGCCCAAGGGAGGGTGCTTGAATCCCACTCAAAAGGGGAAATAGAATAGACATCTGAAGTGAATGGAGAGGTAACTGGATGGTAGGAGGTGCAGAAAAGACCACTGGGGTGAAGGTGAGATGTTAGGAGAATGGAGGTGGGGGTTGACATGGCTGAGAGGAGTGAAACCTAGGACGGGAGTCATCTCTGGGAAAATCTGGATACCTGCGACAGAGTAGGCTCCTAGGATATGGGGGTGACTCTATCTGAGACTCCTAGCAGTAGGGGACATGGAGACAAAAGTCACCTCACAGACAGGGAGGATTTCAGTGGAGGGAGGGGGGACACAAATCCACACACAAAACCTTCAACACAAATTTTACCCTGCCTCCAAGACGTGCAGAGATAAAGATGGAACAGAAATTGAGGGAACGGCCAACCAATGACTGGCCCAACCTGAGACCCACCTCGTGGCAGATAGCCAAACCCTGACACTATTGATTCTCTGCTGTGCTCGCAGACAGGAGCCTAGCGAAACTATCCCCTGAAAGGCTCCACCAAACAGCAGATTGAAACAGATGCCAAGACTCAAAGCCAAACATTAGGCAGAACTTGGGGAGTCTTGTGGGCGAATAAGAAGAAGAATAGAAGGACCCAGAGGGGACAGGAACTTTACAAAAAGACCGACAGAGTCAGCCAACCTAGGCCTATGGGGGCTTACAGAGACTGAAGCACCAACCAAACAACATGCACAGACTAGACTTTTTTTTGTCTTGCAAAACTACAAAACCTTGATGAAAATGCTTCCATGTTGGAAAATGGAATTTGATGTAACCAAAATCTGTGTTCCTGGGCCATGGCTGCTCCAAATGGTTCCAGAAGAAATTAACTCTTAATATCTTTAAAAAAAAACTGGGTAAAGATAAATATAAACAATAAAGACTCAAAACAGCAGTTAAAAAAGTGCTAGGAATCTACTATCTGGGGCAGATGGCCAATGATTTGTGTCTTATTTTTTGATCTCACTGTCTGGAATTTCAATTACAGTCTATGAGATAATCACCTCTGGCCTATTATAGGAGCCAGTCTGATGATTTTCTTGTGCTATTGTTAAAAGAAAAATCTCATATCCCTGTCCAGTTCCAGTGGTGAGGAAAGCTCAGCTCGGTACTGTGCAATGAAGTGGGAAATGTTCTCGGTAATCGCAGCAGTGGGGATGGTTCATTTTCAAAAGCTAAAAGAGCAGCAGCAATAATAAAGTGTCGAGATGCATTATTACCCATTATTCCTAGCGCCAGGGAAAATGCTAGGCAGTCTCTTGCCAATTATTCTCAGGCAGGAACTTGGAATTCAGCTTTCATTTTTGATAGGCTGGAGTTTCTTACTTTATCCGCTTGCACCCTCTGACATCTACTTACAAAATACGTGATCTTGAAGTGGCAAATGGCAGTTTCAAGCATGGGGGACACACACAATCCAGGAAAATAAGATTGTGGGCTTTGGAAATGCAGTTTTCTCTGTGTATATTTTGGGAAAGTACTTCAAGCCACCATGTGCACAGCATAATCCATGGATACCTAAGTTCCTTATGCAAAATGCATCGTATTTACTTATAACCTATGCATGTACAAATGTAGATTTTAAACTCATCTTTAAATTACTTATACTACAAAATAAAATATAAAAGTAAGTGAATGCCTGCCACAGTTTAGAACACAACAAGGAAGAACGGTTATATGTGTTCTGTACAGATGCATTTTTAAAATATTTCTGATTTATGTTTGTTTGAATTCTTACAAAAGATAACTAAACTTGTCACAGTACTACAGGCAGCTTAAAAAATAACCAGTTTCTATTCATGAAAGCAATTCTGAAGCATGGGATTTACTCCATATGTGTATTATTTTTTGGAAGATTAATATCTACACAAACATTGGATGGCTATAAATGCTAGAAATATCTTAAAATGGTGGCAGAAATTGATATTTCCTAATAACCAAAGTGTTTTGTGAGCAATATTACAAAATACTATTAAAAGTAAATGTAATAGAAACAAAACCATTTCACACTCTTCTGGGTTAACATAATTTGATAGAGTTATTTTTTAAGTACTACCAGGTTATCTCAGCAAGAGGCAGATTTTAAAGTTTTAATTATCTTGTAGATTCATTTGCTTAATTTTACAGAATCAAACAAATTTAAAAAATTTAAAAATTGGTGGCAATATTGGCATATGTTATGCTTTGTTTTTTGTTAGGTAAGAGAAAATTTTGCCTTGATATTTCTAAATATTACTAAAACTTATGAAGGAAAATAGTGATTTCAAATGGAGAAATAGGTAAAACTCAAGAAAGGCTTCAATTGGGGTAGTTAGAGGGAAGTCAGTACAGAAGAATAAGGAGGGGAGATGATAACATAACACTAATGATATCAGTAAAAACATACAGAATCATTATTCATTAAGTTAAATTGCATATAATACATATAGTCTATATAAATGCATACAAATATATAAATATACATACACATGTATGCATATACATACATATACACATATAGTTCAAATGAAGTTATCCCACTTGGGTTGACAATACTACTACACCCAAGAACTGTCTAATAAAAATTCCAGTACCAGGCATGAAAAACAACCATTTGAGCTGTTGCTTAGGGAAGTCCAAGAGACTCTCTGCACAATATAGGCTATTGCTACTGCCTTGGATTGTCTCCCAGAGTCTGAAGGCAAGTCCCAATTGCTGAGTACACTGTGAAGTTGGACACACCCAGAGACATAAGCTAGATTTGACCTGGATGCCTTTCTGCTGAAAGCTGCCATTTGTAGTACTGGAAGATGCCACGTAAGCTTCCAAGGGAGATTTACAACCAATAGTCTAACCCATGAACCACGATGATGACCAGATGCTACAGTATCTATAAGGGTGCAACAGGGGCGCTCATATCTTGTTTGAGACATACCCAGTATGGCCGTAAATGATACACACAACCTCATTCTCTGAGAACTCTGGGGATCCAATGCCTGTTTTCTGGATTTATTGAAACTGTTGTAGTCAAAATTATCTGAGCGTACAAGAGAGGGATGAAACATATTTTTAGGATAATACTTACAGCTTCATAATTCAACTCTTGTTGTTGGGGATGTTCTTTCAAACTTGCATGTTGGTGTTTGGCCAAGATAAAACTCCCAGTGGCATATGTGGGGGTTGCTAAACTCAGTTTTTGAATGCGTTTTGAAAAGGTGCTTATAAACATTGTGACTGTATTGTTAAAAAGAAGCATAAAAACTGCTTTGAAAACAATGTAAATAATACTAAGTGGGCTGGAGTTTTAAGGTTTCCTTATGTAATGTGCGATACATTGAGGGAAAGTGACAAATACTGAATATTTAAAGTAAATGTCTCTTAGGCTGGAGATGTAGATCAGGCATAGAATATATGACTTGCGTGAGTGTGGCCTTGAGTTCAACCCTAGAAACGACAAAAACTCTAACGTTCTCACCAATCCTCACACAATATGGGGTTATTTTTTGAAATATTAAGCCTTTATAGTAGTACATAAATAAAATGAATTCTCTTTTTTATTTTATTTTATTAATTTATTCATATTACATCTCAATGGTTATCCCCTCCCTTGTATCCTCCCATTTCTCCCTCCCTCCCATTTTCCTCTTACTCCCCTTCCCTATGACTGTTCCTGAGGGGGACCTCCTCCCCCTGTATATGCTCATAGGGTATCAAGTCTCTTCTTGGTAGCCTGCTATCCTTTCTCTGAGTGCCCCCAGGTCTCCCCATTCAGGGGACGTGGTCAAATATGAGGCACCAGAGTATGAATTCTCTTTTTAAAATGTCAGATAAGGAAGTTTTAAAAATAATATTATCTCTTTTTCCTTTCTCATGAATTCTAATTATACCAGCATATTCTGTGGAGCCAGTTCACAATTTACTCCTTCTTCTAAAAATGTAAAATTCCTAAACCCTGAAGGAAAGAAATCTACTCAAAGGAGAGAAATAAATATAGAAGACAATTAGGGCAAAGTTATGGGTTTTAAATTAAGTTTTTCCACTCTGCTCTTCCCAGAATTAAAATGGAAGAAAGATAAAGTCATGCTATGCTCTAAATGTGGTTATAATTAACTATGACTTCAATGTCTAAAATTTAAAGTGGGGTGACAGGTAAGTATGTCTCCCGAAAAGGAGAAAACATGGCTTGATTCTAGAGCTAAATCTAATTCTCAGAACTGAGTTGGAAGCAAGTCCATTTGCTAGCCTAGCTGGGAGCCAGCTAAAATTAGCAGGGATGCTTGCTGTGTCCCAACAGAACTGAGGTAGGGTAGGATAGGAAAATTGAATATTGAGAGAGAAAGAAAGTTTGCATGTCAAGGCCACTAGAAATATTTTGACATTGGAATCAAATGATTTTGCTCATAAAATTTAAATAAGAGGGTTCTGTGTTAAACGTATGGTTTTAGATACCGTGCCCTTACTTTACACAAAAAGGTGCTGGATATGTATAGGACTGGGTTTGTAACCTGTATCGACTCATTCAGAAAAGCCCCTTCTCCATTGTTTCCTCACGGCAGTAATGGAATGTGGATCTCTAGTTCTCAAGTTTGCACCTGCCTCCAAGTCTCAGTATTTTAATTACTGTTATGGTGTGATTTTCCCCCTTGAATATAGCACAACTAACATGATAGTGAAGAAATAAATACTCACTAGATATTAAATTATTTTTGTGAGTCTCTAGGAAACTTTTTTTTAACCAAGATACTGATAAACTATTTTTTTTTAATGAAAAACTGGCCTTTAAGTGCTATCATACGGGATCGAGCTAATACCTTATTTATTAGCTGATATTAGAACTGTGTAGAAGAGGGCAAGGCGTGTAGTTCAGGAATATATCACGTGTATATGCAAAGCTCTGGGTTCATTCCACACCATTGGAGGTGTGAACTTGGAGCATTATCTCAGCCTGCTGAACTTCACCAAATATCTAAAGCACAGTTTCTGTAAATGCTTTGATTTCTAAACAGATAACTGGATTCACTTGAGAGAGTTTTGCTTGCTTCATCTTGCTTTTATTCAGAAATATATACAGATGAGGCAACGAGAGGCATCAGAATGCTGCCCAACCATAGATCTCAGAAAGGTAGGAACTGGACATGAAATCTTTACTGTGTCCTGTTTCCATTCTATGGACTCTTGTTACGATTCAATGACAGACTCGACATGCAGATGCCAAGATCAGGTATCTCTATACATAACCCATACATACTCTGTACTTTCTCACCATAGCTGCTGCTGTATTTGTAGTAGATGCTACCTTAGTGAATAAATTCCACACATCCACTCAACTAGCTAGTTGCTTTTAACCTGGAAACTTTCTTTCAGACTACTTTTCTTCATAAGTCATGAAGCTCTTTTATTATGTCAGCTATGTATTATTTCCTCATCTGGAATATCAGTTCTACAATGATAGAACTGTTGCCTATTTTGTGCCCTGTTATGCTTGCCTCATATTAACTGCTAATGTGTAAATAATACTGAACCAAACCAATAATCCATTTAAAGAAGGAATAGCGGATAAAATGCTCACCATATCAAATCATTGCTATCACTTACTAATCAACTATAAAACAATTTTCTAATTCAAACTGTAAATGAAAAAAAGAGCACAATCTACATTTAGGATACACATATTTTACTTATCTTCCATTAATTTGCTTGGCCTTCTTATTTTGAGTAGCTTTGTTAAGGGCCTGCTCGATCTCCACACCAAAGAAATCGGTAGAGTCAACATTGTAGTTTGCAGTTTGACGGGTGGAATGCATATTTCTTTGAACCAGATTTTGATAGAAGTCATAGTAAATTAATCATAGGACAGATTCTTGCATATTGACTTTTGGTTGGCTGGGATGTTCATCGATTCATTGGTAGCCATCACTGAAGTCCTTGCTTTTTTAGCACACAGCCTGAGGACATTCATCAGGCTAGCAAAGGAACTCAGAGATGGCAGTTTCCTTGTTAGAGAATTAATTGTCACATTTTAGAGCTCCAGACCAAATGGCCTGATCTTTAAGTGGCAAGAAGTGATGCTTGTTCTGCTCTTGATGGATGTTTCCCAGGGGGAAAATACCTAAAAAATTAGGTGGCTATCAATAACCTTCAGAGCCCTAATTTGAATTTTGGCTTATTGGCTTTAGTTTAGTGATTCAAACTCATGTTTTGTGCAATAAAAATGACAAAGGTGATTAATGTACCCAAGGTAAAATCTAGATTTAAGAGGGAGAAAATAGCCTACGTGTGTAGGTAGTTTATTGTTAAATTGAGCACCAATTGTGTAAATAAACGGGTTACATTCTGTCACCTGCTCATGGCTTTCTTAAGATTAAACGATGGTATTAACAGTAATGTAGACACATCTCTAGTATCTACCAAGTTCAAATAAATGAAATAATTGATGCAGCAAATACGAGACTCTAGAGCATTAGTGGCCAGGCATATCTGGATAATACATCGCAAGAGAATGGTTCTAACACTCATGAACATGTCTGGTGTTTTGATTCAGCTGATGTATGCACTGTCCATGTTTCTACCTCTCTTTCCTGGTCAAGAGAGACCAACCCTGTTCTCCCCCCCTCAGAATAAATGATGCATCTACCCAAAAGGAAGCTGCTATCTTTCCTCCCCTCTAGGCTACAGGCACGTAGTAAGCTGTTAGTTTTATGCTGCCTCACATCCTTTCTAATTCTAAGTTTAAGTTCTTAGATCACAAGTTGAACTGTTACCTTTGATGGCATTTTACAGCTCTCCCTTCTTTTCTCTGCATGCTTGTGTTGGGTGACACCCCTGGGTTCCTATCCCATCAGGGCTTAGAAACATGATCTACCCGAAGGTATGCAATTTGCCCTAAGCAATGATGCTTCAGTCACCAGCTCACTCAAAGCATGACCCATGAAAATCCCAGATCCTGATAAAACCACAGCCCTCCTGATTAAATGCATTGTTCCATTGACCTTCCAAACCTCTGCGATATTTCCTACTTGTGAGTTACATGATACTCCTATCATTTTGTGAGCTTTTGTTATTTTGACTCCTTCATATGGCAACAGACAGGATCTAATGCCTTGTCTGAGTTTGGTCCTAGATAGTGAGTATTCAGCATTAGTAAAGAGAACATAGAGCAAACAGAAATATTATAATACTGTCAGGTACAATTACATTTCCTATGAGAGCTATACCTGGTTGATGGTTGAACCCTTACCTATTAAGCAATCTATCAAGGTTAAGGAAGAGGCACATAGTAAACAACAGGTAAGCATCCATGTCTAAATCTGCTAAGGTTCTGCTAGGGCAAAGTTTGAGTTCATCAGAAAGTATTGACACAAAGACCACCGCTCTCATCTTAAAGGCAACAAGGGATAGTTTATTCTGGAGCCATTTTTGTATGACCATGTCCCGGGACCACAGATTTAGGTTACCCCAAGTTTCACATCTCAGCATGGAAATAGTTTAATAGTTTTAAAGAACAAAGTAATATATCAAGGCAAGTTCACAATACACTGGTGGCTACACTGGTGGCTACAGCAGAGAGAGGCAGGTGCATATGTGTGTGTGTGTGTGTGTGTGTGTGTGTGTGTGTGTGTGTGTGTGTGTGTGATTTATTGTTATGCTATATGCATCATATAGGAGGCTTTTAAACTGCATACATATGTAGGAGATGGGGAGGTTTTTCTCTAGGTCTGAGATGCTATCTGAGTTTTTGGGAAGGTGGAAGCAAGTGGTTTGCTAAGTTAATAGATATCTACTGGCCACAGGATGTTAGATCTGCTACAGATGTGGGAAAGGAATGGTTGTTCCTGAGGGCTATACCTAGCCCAAGATAAGGCAACTGGCCTTTGAACTGGCAACAATCTAATACTGAAGTTCTAATCAGTCATTCAGTCTCTGGTAGCACAGCCTCCTTTTAGGAATTTTCATTCGCAAAAGAGACCTCAATACCAAAGCAGAAAAGCATAAAAACTATATAATAAAAAAATCCAAAATGATACTTTTCAAATTCAACAATTTAAAGGTATATTTTCTAACATATATATTAGTATACAACTGTGTGCATATATGAAATTAAAAAATTGATTATTTGAGTATGGAGTGTGAAATATTTCATGTCATATTATGATTGTGCATATAATAATTATTATATCATATGGTATTCACATAATCCTTTTGGATCTTAAGCTTGTCTTGATCATTTCTATCTCTTCTGGACAACAGAACCTTGCCCAGAGGTCCTGCCCCTCCCCACTTCCCTACCAGGGTCCTTATTGTGTTTTGTTTGTTTCTTTGTTTTCTTTTGTCACCTCTGTCATTTTGCCCTCCACATAAAAATTCTATTGTCAGAATTCAGAGAAAATACAGCATCTCACAAAATTCCTAATTAAGCTTTATAAATACTAAGGACGGCATTTTGATGTTCATTTTGAAATAGCTAGTTGTCCACTGGTTCCATATCAAACTACAGGGCAGAGAAATGGAACCGTGATCCTCAGATCTCAATGTTAGTATGTAGCAGTCCTGGCCCCAGAGGAATACTGCTGAGGATGGCAATCCCAAAGAATGTTTCCTGGTGCTTCAGCTTCCAGTGCCAAGACCTGTTGTCTGACTCCTCCACTAATTGTTTTCTCTTCACAGCTGCCTTTCCCACCTTTCACCAGTCATAGAGGTGGGCCTAATTATTGAGTTAGAGAAAAAGAGAATGAAAGCCAGTATAAAAACAACAAGTTTAATGGGTATATTGTTGCATTGCTCTGGAATATTTGATATTTTAAAAATGGATTGTAAAACTTTTGTTATAGGTAACAATAATTACCTCATTTAAAGCATTATTAAAAATCTCTACTTATGGAGGAAATTCTTTTTATGAGCAAATTACAACTAAGCGAACACAGATTCTGGAAGGTCTACTTGTCCTTGGTTCATCTACTATAAATAATATTAATTAAAGGCACCTCATCCCACTTATTAACTAGTCAAATAGATACATCACCATGGAGTGCACTGACTCCTTATAGGTTACTAAGTTGTTTTACCTTACCAATTAGTGGCCAGTTTACAGCTATACAGCAATATATATTAATTTAGAACTTGCGTTTTCTTCCAAGGTGGTGGGGGCTAACTTTAGCTTATGGAGGGAGCGGCAGGAACTCTCTTCTCACTAAATGTGCCCTCAAGATTCAGGTTCTTAGAACAGGAAAAAAACCACCTGATAACTTCTTATAACAGAGTTTTTGGGAGTCACTGTTTACACCTGCAACATCCTTTCTGCCCTCCTTCCTCAATGTAAATGTAAAATAACAGTCTCTACAATGGATCCACAGTAAAAGAATTCTCTAGAACGAGCTGCTTATTTGTTCTAATTTTAAATCTACCTGGAATTTCATGAGATTAGACAGAAAGAAACCATTTACTCACTACCCAGCTTCCTCCAACAGCCATTTCTGACAGAATACATATAGTGCACATTGTGGCAGTCCGCCATCATATCTACGGGTCTGTTTGTACAGTATAGCTTTAAATTACTTAGTAAATTAATTCTTAATAGTGGTAGTTAAGGAGAAATAAAATTTTCAATACAGTGTAGAATTCTAACCACATTTTTTAAAAGAGCAATAAATGAAAAGCAAACCACAGTGAGAAACCCTGCACCTGTGTTCTTGCGCATGTGGGACTGAAACTGAATATAAATGTTCCAAGCATTCTCTCTGTTGTTCTCTTTCTAGCTACTCTTTGTCTTCTGGACAGCTAACCTATTTTTACATATTTCTTGCTTATATTCTTCCTGCAATTTTTTTTGGAAAATCTCAAATACTTCTTTCAGCATGTTTGTACCCCAGTCTACTAAGTCCTGTCACTTAACCCACCAGAGGGCACTCCATCCCTGCCTCTGTTCAACTTAAGCCTGGATGCCTTATGGCCCCAGTAGACCTCTAAATGGAGGGCAAATGGAATCCTATAATGTCATCAGGTGAAAGCAAACGAAATTATGAAAAGCCAAATGAATAAGGCTTTACTTTCAGGAATAAGTTTTTCTATGTGAACCAACACATCATCTATTAGCCACTTGGCACTTCCACCTGGAGACTGAACTTATTCGGGACTTCTTTGTGAACCTGGTTCTCTTACAGTCTCAGTCACAGTAACATGTCCCATAAAGAAGCCAGTTGTTAAGTGAACAACCTGGAAATAGTCTTCAATTCATCTCTGCATCTCACACCACCATTCTCCTCCCCCATCAAAGTCATCTACCCTGTTGGCTAGGCCCTCAAGGTGTAACTTTAAGCTGCTTAACATCAAAGCCAAGCCACCTGGATGTCACAGCTTAAATACGGCGTCAGCTTCCAAGGTGGCTAGTACGTTTGTTTCCATTTTTGTCCCTTAGGATTTGTTATATATAATATTAGCCAGGCAGTAATTCTAAGAGCACAAAACGCAGTCTAAAAAGCTTTATGCAATTTAGCACACACTTGTCTCCTCAGTACTATTTTTAAAACTTGTTTACACTTAATTCTAATCTGGATCGTTTCCCCCAGTTTACAAGAGCACACATATTTTTGTCTTGAAATTGTTTTCTTGATTATTCTTTCCCTAATTGTTAAATAAGAGTGCATATGAACTTTTAGTTCTCAAGTCTTCATTTATAGAAGCTTTTTCTCATCATACTAGATAAAGTGGTACCCTTTCCTCATCCATGCCATTTTGAATCATGCATTCTTCTGTTACTTTATTACATATATCACTATGTGATATTGTCAAATTTATGTGATACCTATATCTCACTGATAGAATATAGATTTCAGGAGATCAGAGACTTGATATTTGTTTACTCTTATATTGTCTAAATGTTATATATTGTTGAAGATGTATTTTTATAAAATATTTCTCATAGATTAAAGAAAGAATTTTTAAATGATGCTTGAGTTTGGAAAATATTATGACAGACTACATAATTTCTCCAATATATAGTTACTTTAAAAAATCTTAATACAAATCGGCACTGTGATTACATATTCATTTAAAATAATAACATCAGAATTTCTACTTCCAGCTGTGATAGGATAACAAGGTGGTTTTGCTATCCTAACTTGAAGCAATAAGTAATCAAAGACCTATATGAATATGATTATATGTTAAATATTAGAGAATAATCAGACTAAAATTAAGACAGTCATCAGAAGAATATCTACCACAGTGATCTCTGAGATGGCTCTCGAAATATTACAAACAAGCAGAAAGGTAAGGAACACTGCCACGCTTATGGCATGAAACCAACATTAATCTAATACAGAAACTGGATAAGGCAACATGAAAGATGAAATAATTTCCCCTGACCAACATAATGCAAAAAACAATCTCAATAATTAACGCCCCTAAAAGCACACCCAACAGTGGTAAGTTGTGCTCCATTTCTGACCCACAGCTCTACCTGCTTTCCTGGACTTCTGCAGGAAATAGGAACCCAAAGTAAGCCTCTCCCTCAACTCAGGCTTCTGTATACCAACTGTCGAGAGCTGCGATGTTGCCACGCCTAAAGATGGCGCTGGCTTCCGCCTTCCACCCCCCACCCCCGACGGTGAGTGCTCTCCCTAGTAAACAAGTCCTTATAAGGCTATCAACACGGGCATCAAGCCTTAAGGTATCTGTGACTCATTTCGGACCTATAGAGAGGCTACACGTGGCTCTCCCTGATTGGCTCTTGCTGAGGGTATAAGCCTTTGCCCGCCTGGGGACGGGGCCATTCTCTGTCAAGCGATACTGCTATAACTTCGTTCCTGAGTAAACCGCCTTGAGAAGAAACCTGGTTGTCTTGAGTCTTATTCCTGCTGGTCAGGAAGGGCACGGACAACCAACTCCTCGGAAAGCACACCCAACAGTGGTAAACTGCACCCCTACCTGCACCTCATTTCCCACCTCCACTACACCACTCTGCCTGCTTTCTTGGAAGCCTTCTGGCACCAGGTAAAAGACTAAACCCACCATATTGCCTTAAAAAAATAACCCAACAGTCTTATACTACACCTCACCCCCTGAATTCCATTTTTCAGCCCACAACTCTGCCTAATTTCCTGGAGGTACTCTGTTACTAAGGACCCCAGGCCACAAAGGTACTAGGGACCCCAGAGGCAAAGTTAGTACCCCAAATCCCAGAAGCTAGGCAAACCACAAAACACCAGGGAAGGCATCCTACCAGACTTGAAGACTTGCTAGTTACTGAGACTCCTAGTAGTAGGGGCCATGGAGATTGAATAGGACACCCTCTAATTAGAGAAGTCTCCTAGTGGAGGGAAGAGAACACCAAACAACTGACAAAAAAACCTTGATCCAAAACTTACCCTGCCTACAAGACATTCAGGGATAAAGATAGGACAGACAGAACAGAGATTGAGGCAAAGGCCAACCAACGCCTGGCCCAACCCAAGACCCACTCCTCACAAGAAAGCCAACCTCTGACACCATTGAAGATACTCTGCTATGCTTGTAAACAGGAGCCTAGTAGAGTTATCCTGAGAGGCTCCACCCATAGTCAGTTTGAAACAGATGCTGAGACTCACAGCCAAACACTGGGTAGGGCATAGAGACTCTAGTGGGAAAATGTGTGTGTGGGCAGGGGAATAAAAGGATCTAGAAATGACAAGAGTTCCAAAAAAAGACCAACAGAACCAACTAACCAGGGACCAGAGGGGCCTGTGAAGTCTGAAGCAATAGCCAAGGACCGTGTATGGACTGGGTCTAGGTCTTCTATATAGCTGTAGCTGATGGGCAGCTCAGGCTTCATGTGGGTCAACTAGTAAGGGTGGTGGGGGCTGTCTCTGACATAGACTCTGTTGTCTGCTTTTTTATTATTTCCTCCTGATGGGACTGTGTTGCCAGGCCACAGAGGAAGAGGACACACTCAATCTTGGTGCGACTTTATGAGCTGGAGTGGGTAGGTGGCTCCTCTTTTCTGAGGAATAGGTGAGAGGAAGGGGAAGGGATGGTGGGCTGATAGGAAAGGAGGAATAGGGCTATGACCGAGATGTAAGGTGAATAAAAAAAAATAAGTTAATAATATAACAAACAGTAAAGAGTCTTGGTTGCCATTGGTTTGGAGCCACAATCTTATACAAAAACCATACTTTCAACAGATTAAAATTAGAAATATTTGTTTCCACAATCTCTCTCTCTCTCTCTCTCTCTCTCTCTCTCTCTCTCATGAAAATGTAAGGCATGGACCACAGCAAATATTTATAAAACACAGTAACAGTATTATTGCTCTCCCTTATTTCTTTCTGAGCTCTATCTCCTACCTTGTCCTCCACTTCAACCACTACATCTACCTGTTCTCTTTCCCCATCCGAGTGAGATTTAAGCATCATCTCTTGGGTGCTCCTTGTTATTGATCTTATTTGAGTCTATGCACTGTAGTATGTTCATTCTGTACTGTACGTCTAAAATACCACATGATCTCAAAACTCTTCAAACCCAATAATAAACCAGTTTTAATAAAGATACTAAGACATATGGCTATAACGTCTAGATGTACAAAACCTACTCACAAAACACTGAGAGGCTGTGAGTTAAACTTTAATCCTTACATATTTCTGATGGGGTTGAACACAGTAATATTTTGGAATTTTGTTACTGTTTTAAAAGTTAAGTATTCACATACTGTACAACATGTTTAGTTAACTCTTCTGTATTTATTTAGCCAACAATAGTGAATGAATATTTTCATGTAGAGATATGAGAAAAAGGTAAACGAGCAAAAAGTATTTTATTACATAAAATTCTAGGAAACACAAACTAATAATTGAGAGACTGAGCGTGGTTGGTACAGTTTGTGCCTTGTCAAAGAATTATAAAGGAGAAAAGCAAGGCTTCTTTGAGTAATATATATACTTACTTCTTTAAAAGGAGTGAGCAGTTAGTGATGAATGTATATGCTAAATTCATGGCTTTTAATTGGATTTAGGTTTTAACTTTATCAATTGCTTACTTAAAGTTTTATATAATATATTTTGATTGTGCTCCCCCTTTCCCAACTGCTCCCAGAGCCTCCCCAACTGTCTACCCATCCAATTTTATGTTCTTCTTCTCTATGTTAAAAACAAAAAACAAAAAACGGCCTGGTGCAGTTATGCACGCCTGTAATCCCAGCACTGTAGGAGACAGAGGCAGGCAGATCTCTTGAGTTCAAGGTCAGCCTGGTCTACAAAGTGAGTCCAGGACAGCCAAAGCTACAGTGAGAAACACTGTTTAAAAAAAAAAAAAACAAAACCCAAACCTAACCCAAAACACAGACAAAACAAAAACAGAAATGAAGAAAGGAAGGAAGCAAGGAAGCAAGGAAGGAAGGAAGAACGAAAGAGGAAGGAAAGAAAGAAGGAAGGAAAAAGTTCGTTGTGTGCCGGTCAGTTACTCTTGAGCATGAGGACAGTCCTGGCTTGGGGTTGATACCCCTGATGCTACTCCATTGGGGAAACAAAACAAAACAAAACAAAACAAAACAAAACAAAACAAAACAAAACAAACCCTAACTTCCCCTTTGCCTGCAGGTTTTATTTGTGAGTTAGTTTCAATGGTATTTTTCTCCACAGGCTTAGGTATTTTAATCCTTGGTCTCTAGTTGTTGGAAATGTTTGGGAAGGATTAAAAGGTGTTGCCTTTTTGGAGGCCATTTGCTGTTGCAGGTTGGCATTGAAGTTCCACTCTTATCGTTCCCAGTTCTCTCTGTGTGTCTCTTCTCAGGTACTGAGAGCTCCAGCACCACCCATGCCTGCCTGCCACCATGCTCTTCTCCATGATGGGCAAGGATTAACTCCCTGGAACTGTAAGGCTCCAGCAAACATTTTCTATAAGTTTCCTTGCCATGGTGTTGCTTCCGAGCAATAGAAAAACAACTAAGACAAATTGCCTGTAGCACCTTGGTAAGGGGCGGGGCCTATAGCTACTTCTGCTTCTCAGTGCTGGGACCCCAACTGGCTTCAATTTTCTAGGTCTTGTGTGTGTGTGTGTGTGTGTGTGTGTGTGTGTGTGTGTGTGTGTGTGTGTGTGCACGCACGCACGCACGCATGCATGCATGCATGCACTAGCAGTCCCTGTGAATTTATATGCGCATTAGCCTGCTCTATCTAGAAGATACTGTTTTCTTAGAATCATGCATAACCTGTGGTTGACTGTATTCTCACAGGTGGATATTCGCCTTCAAACTTTCAATTTGTGTGCTACAATCTGGACTTTGCATTTAAAAATTTCATAATGCTCTTTGTCCTTTGTCAAATAAAGATGTTCAATGTTGTAAGCCATGGATGGATGTTTGAAACAAATGGTCTTTCTCTTAAATTTTATCTTCTTTAAATGTTTTGTCATCAGGCAACCAAATAAAGGAAACATTAGGTCTAATTAGTATCCTCTGAGTTCTTAGTAAATGTGGGAAAATGTTTGAAATACTTTTGATAGAACAGGTTTTCACAAAACTGTTAAGGCACATTTTATTATTGACACATTACAGGTTATTACTAAACTTGATAACCAAACTCAACATTTTCAAGAATCTCTTCAGAACCGTAGATATGATTGGAAAGAGACTTGGCATTTAATATAGGCACTGAAATATAGGCACACTCCTCAGTAGCAAGATTTTACTGCTTTGGATGGGCAAAGAAATACTAGGCTCCCAATGATGTATTGGAGTAGACAGCATGCCACAAAGCTGCTGTCATATCAGAAGCCTTAAAAAAGCATGAGGCAATGATTCTTTTGAAAGAAAAAAAAATATTTCTTTACGGTGATGACAGCTCTGGAGTCAAAGAGAGGTGTTGGCCAGATTCTGTATCCTGCCAGTAAGAAATGATGAACAAGCAAAGGTGACTCTTTAGAAGAAATTGCTAATAGAGTCACAGTTGTTGACATAAGGCCTTTCCTGCCAATCATTATGTCAGTATGGTTCAGAGCAGGAAACAAAATGAAACACGCAAAGTGTGACATCTGAAGACACGGCCTGGCAAACAATACATTGGCTTACATGCTACAGTATACTTCTTATTACTTGAGGAGGCACCGAGGAAGGTCATAGTTAGGAACAGATATACCCTTACTTTAATTGAACTCATGTTTTCTGTTGAGTTCTAAGTCTATGATTTTAGTACATGTCAATGTTCATACATTTGGGAAACATAGCTTGGACTTGACATGTCACTCAGATCCAGGGCACTGCAGCAAAGACTCATTGCCAGGCAGCCCATGGCCCGTTGGAACAGTGGAATTTCTTCACAGTTTCTTAAATTTCTTCTAGCTTGCTGTTGGCTTCCTTTGCAGTTTTGCTCATGGATCTTTCCTTGTCTGTTTTCAACACTTCTCTGAGGCTTAGTTTTTCGATTGTCCCTTGACAGTGAGCAATGCACATCCTCATGGACTCTTTTTACGCTCTTGGATGGGGTTGATCATCTGGCCCCCAGACTTCCAGGTCCGTGAAGCTGGAGGAACAATATGCCAAGTCAAACTCAAACTCAACGGGGCATTGTGGAGGCCATTGTGGAACCTCAGCTCTGGGATGCAGGCATAGCTCTCCAGGATAGCCAAGCTCTTAAGACAGAGGAGCAGTTGTCCTTGAGATTGAGCTGCTGGCCCAGGGACATAAACAGACAGCTACAGCCTCAGCCCTCCATCTGCTTGTATGAGAACGTACAGTATAAAATCTTCCAATGGTTTTCTTCACTTCAGTATACTTAAGGGATGACAAATAACCTGCAATCTTTTGTCATCTGAAGCATCTGGGCTAGTAGAAGCCTGTAAGCAGTTAGGCTGATATATCCCAAAAAGATCCAGGGAACCATCACAGGCAGTTAGGTTAGACACAGAAGCTGGAGACGAATGGCTAGTCAAGGCCTAGGGATAGCTCAAAATTGTTTGCCCGTGGACCTGCAACATTCCAATCCTCCACAATCACTAAAGTACTGACCATTCAGCTCTGGTAGATTGTTCCATTCAGGCATGGCTTCTTCCCAGGAACTTAAACCCCAAAAGTTTAGAGGTTCTAGAAGCAGGATTCACTGTCCTTGGTGAACTTGAAGAACATATTCAAATCTTAGGAAAGTGGGAGAAGAGTGAACGGATATATTTGGTTGTAAAAGGCATTATTGAGCTATCATCCCACAAACTATAAACTCCTTAGTATACCCTGAGTTGTGCAAACACTACCATCGATTTCAGAACACTTTAATCAATCAAAACCGAATGACACCCTTTCTCTTAATCTATAACAACCAATAATCTACTTTCTACTTCTATCATTTTGTCAGTTATGAACATTTCATAAAAACAGACTCTAACAACATATGACATTTTTATGTTCAAATCTGTCATAATCACATTTTTTAGTTTCATTGGTGGTCTAGCAAGTATCAGCGCACACAATGTACTCATTTATATGAACAAATCATAGTGTACTGGTGGATGTTGCACATATTCTTACTCACTCTTGAATTAATAGGTGTTTTTATTTCTATTTGGGGTGTCTTATAAATGGTACTGCCATAACCATGAAGCACAAAATTTAGTAAATACACGTTTTCATTGTCACTGGTCATGTGCCAAAGGGTTAAATGCTGTGTCATAGTATAGCTCAGCTCAGAGTTTAGTGGCTTGAGAGACTGCTAGTGTCTAAGGATAGCCTTATCCTGCACAAGCTCCACCACTGTTCAAAGCTAATTATCTTTTTCTCTCCTCACTATGATGATAGGAATTTCTCTGTGTTGCTGATGATAGACATATCTATGAGTGTGTAGTTGCAGTTGCTGCTGGGTTTTAATTGCTTTTTCCTAAAGGACTAATGTGTTGGAATATCTTACTCATTTGAGTAATTGTCCATATGTATTATTTGGGATAATGTTCCAAAACTTTTGCTCAGTTTCTTTCTTTTTTTTAATATCATGATTTTAATACACCTTCATGTCCAATAATTGATTTTAGCTTCTTTCACAGTGACTCTCAAACTGATTGAATGGTTGCTTGGAGGTCTCTGAGTCTCCTTCAGGATGGAATTATCTTTACTATTCCAGCTGTATAGTGAGCTTTTCCATTGCTATAATACCTATGCACAATATTAGAACAGATTAAATGCAGAGGCAGAAACAAGTATCCTTTGAGTTCAGAATAAGCTCAGCATTAGATTTTCCAAAATGCATAAGAAGAAAGTATGTTTTCTCTCTCATAAAAATGATTGTGTTGGAAAGTGCTATTGCTTTTTAAAAACATGTAATGGATTTGTTACTGTTCTGCTATATTTTGTAAGAGAGTAAGTCTGTTATGTAATCCATACAAACAATGGTTCTCTTTGGTCTTAATTTAAAAGTATGCCAAAGACTTTAAGAACAGTGATCTATGTGAGGGTGGGCATAAGTGCTCACACGGAGATGCTACATTTCCCTTTTACACAGTGCCTCCACATGGCATTGAAACAAGGTTCCTAGTTAAGCCTTTTAGATATGCTGTCTTCCTGGAAGCTGTGCAGTTAGTATAACTGCACAGAAGAGGCAAAGTAGTTCAGAAAACCATGTGTGAACTTAAAGGAGCTCACCCTGCTTCCCCATCTAGTGTTGCTGATATACGGGTGGGGCTACAATGGCATTCTTACTAAAATGATATTCCCAGTTTAGTGTCCTTAAGTTTGATCTGTGGAAATAACTCACATGATTGCTGAGTGTCAGTGATGCCCGTGTGCTAGCTATATGAACATCTGTTGCACTGTGTTTCTAAGACATGGTTTCTAAATCTGTATTGTGGTAGTGGTAGAGTCTGGACTCCAGAGCCAGGCTGCATTGTTGAAAATCCCATGCTTGATACATACTGTGTAGCCTCAATATTTTTTCTTAACATCCATGTTTCTTCAATTCCTCACCTGTAAAAATGAGCACAATGCTTTTATTATTTTACTCATATCCACTCAGTGCTGTTGTGAAGATTTTTATACATGTATGTAGTTGTATGTATATTTAGGGATTTGTATATGAAGGGCCATGTGTTGAAAGCTTGGTTGCTGATGTGATAATCAGAAGTGGGGCCTCTTAGAAATGATTGTCTCAAGGTATCTTTGACCTAATCAAAGGATTGAGTATTGATTAATTTGTTATTTGATGGTATGGAGAGATTACAGAAACAAGGAGGAAGTGAGTCATTGTCATCTTTGATTTAGAATAATGTGAGGTTCATTCACATTCTAGTGGAATAGTCCTTGTAGTTTGTACCTATTTATATGAACAAATAACACTATTTGTTATATATGACATATATTCTTATCTATAAGTTGATGGACGTTTGTATCATTTCTTTGTGGAAGCTCTTATAAACAATTACCATAACTGTACCTTTGAAAGGAGTACCTTGTCTCTGGCTACTGTTTTCATTCTCTGTGTCTCTCTCTTCTCCTCTTCTTCTTCTTCTTCTTCTTCTTCTTCTTCTTCTTCTTCTTCTTCTTCTCTCTCTCTCTCTCTCTCTCTCTCTCTCTCTCTCTCTCTCTCTCTCTCTCTCTCTCCTTCATAGACACTAAGACTTGAGCAGTTTTCCTCTGCTATTTTCTTCAACCATGATGTTCTGCCTCAGATCTACTCCTGCAATGGAGCTATCTGAAACCCCTGGAATTGAGAGACCTAATGGACCTTCCAGTTATAGGATTTTCTCAAATTTGGGTGCCAGTGAAAAAAGGTTGACAAATTGACCCCTGAACCATTTCCTCTGATTATAGTGTCAGAACTTTGATAACCACGCACTAAGTATTTGTAAGGTGTTTACAGTTTGTACTTCTTCAGAGGGTTATAATGGAGAGTATATAGACACACATTGAAGTCCTTGGTAGACTATTAATTATAGAATAAGTTCTTGACAAAATGGTAAGTATTGTTCTTATAGATATGCACTTGACAAGATAACTAATTCATCTGTGACTTTGGTCTAATGGAATAAGTCCCTCAAGTTAAATCACTGTTTACCGTCACTCTCCTGTTGGAAAGAGCTCTGAAATGCCACTTATCTAGCAGTTCACTAAATTTGAATGGCCCTCACTCTACCTTGGTTTTAGTGAATAATAATTTCCATAGTTGAAGTTTTAGCATTCGTATGTTCAAAAATCCTGCATGTGCTTCTTGTGTGTAGCTCAGTTTTGGAATCACCTTGTTTGTTTGTTTGTTTGTTTGTTTGTTTTTTAAAGAAAGAGCCACCCAGAAGAGCAAAAAGGTTGGTTTGGTGGGTCATTAGGTGAAGAGTACCAAAATCCACTATTTCAACCAATTATAACTTGTCAGAAATCTGGGCTTGTATGTGAAAGAGCTTTGGAGCCTTTCCCACATAACATTTTGTTTTGTTTTGTTTTCAGAGAGAAGGTACGGGATTCTGAAAGCCGGAGGTACAAAAGGTATGTCTCTAAACAAATCTCTACACAAAATTTGACTGTTTGCACAAGGACTGGTCTTGGTTGCTGTTCCATACACATACTCCAGATTTCCCAGCCTCTGTGTGATATGATCAGCAGCAATAAAAAGTAGTCACCTTCACACAGAAGCAAAAAGAGCTAAATGGTATATACTCACTTATATCGAGACACTAGTCCAAGGAGTACGTCCCCATGAAAAACTGTACCTACCAGGATAGTGGGTAAGAGGAGAGGACATCCTATTGAGACTTTAGGTGTGAGAAGCCTCGGAGAAAGAGGAAATAGTAGGATCCAGCGGGTCCTGGAAAACTACAGGTGAGTCTGAGCCCTGGGGTCCTCCGCAAATATGGTAACAGCCAAGGAAAAAATAGGCAGTAGACCTCGAACCCCTACCCAGACTGGCCGATGGACAGGACATTCATTCTCCACTGTTGAGTGGAGAAGGAGATCTAACTTTCACACAAACTCTGGTGCCCCATATTTGAACATATCCCTTGGATGGAGATGCCTGGTGGCACTCAGAGGAAAGATAATAGGTCACCAAGGAGAGACTTGATACCCTATGAGCATATACAGGGGGAGGAGGTCCCCCTCAGACACAGACATAGGGGAGGGGAGGGGAGTAGGGGGGAAGTGGGAGGAAGGGAGGAATGGGAGGATACATGGGATGGGCTAACAACTGAGATGTAATATGAATAAATTAATTTAAAAAAATAAAAAATTAAAAAAAAAGTAGTCACCTGTTCTTAAAAATAATAGTTGTCTTTCACATTTCAGAGGCTATCATTGTTGATCAGAAACGGGCTTGGTAGTAATTTCTCCTTTGAATCACAATTTACCAGCATAGATTTTGTTTTCTGTTTTTGTGACTGTCATATTTTCTTTTTGATGCTATTATAAAAATATCCCAAAAGAGGACAACTTAGAAGAGAAAAGTTTTTATTTGCATTTCCAGGTTACAGCCTGGAACTGTAGGGGTTGTAGGAAATTGAATGTAGGGAAGCCAGGCTAGAAATTTTCAACACCTAGCCACAGCATTCCCACTGTTGAAAATAGAGAAATAAATGCGTAGACACTTATTTGTTTGCTTGGGTTCAGCTTGACTTGATTTCTCTATTCTTATACATTCAAGACTCCCTGCCTAGGGAATGATGCTGCTCATACTGAGCTGGATGTTCCCACATTAATTAACTTAATTAAGACAACCTCACCATCCAACACAAGACTCTCTCATTAAGATTCTTTTCCCTGATTAATCTACCTATACTAAGCTATACAATTAAAGATGACTGCCACAGTGACTAAGGCAAAAAACCTCAATGAAGGTAAATAGGTTTTTTTTTTTTAAAGAAAAGAAAGGAGCTAGTGACTACTTCTTTACAGAGAAGCTATTGACAAGAGCCTGTCAATCAAGTGCCTGCCGTCTCTCTGACATGCTCCAGGTTCACAAGTATGTAACCACATCCTATGCTGTCATTGGCATTTGGCAAAGTTAACACTACTATTGACTTGCCAGACCAGAAGACCAAAGGATTCAACTAACCTGGATCCAGGGGGCTTGCAGAGACTGATTCACCAACCACGGACCATGCATGGACTAGACATAGGCCCCTTACACATACATAGCTGATGGGTAGCTTGGTCATCATGTTGGTCTCCTAGAAAGAGGAGAGGGGGCTGCCTCTGACATGGACTCTGTTGCCTCCCTTTCAATTAGCTCCCTCTGGCAGGGCCGCCTTGCCAGGCCACAGGGAAAGAAGGTGAGCTAAGTCCTAGTGTAACTTGATGAGCAGGTGTGAGTTGGTGGGGGAGGGTCCCCTTATCTGAGGAGTGAGGATGGGGGGTGGGGGGACAGGGGGAGCAGGGAGAGGGAGAAGAGAGAGGAAGGATGGGAACTTGGAAACAGGAGGAGAGAAGCAAGCGAGGGCTTACAAACAGGATGCAAAGTGAATAAATAAATTAATTAAAAATAAAAACAAAACAACAGTAATAATCTATAATGTGTAAAGTATTTTAAAAACGTTACCTCACTTATTATCTAACTACCTTGCTTTGTAGTTGAGGATATTAAAATTTCAAGACGACGAAGTGATTTGCCACTAATTATATGTGTTAATTGGCAGACTCAACATATTCTTATTTGCTGTGCTTTTAAAACAAAACTCTTAAACTTAACTTCAAATCCCTTGCTCTTTCTAAAATGCCAAAGTTGTAATTCCCCTATTAATTCTACAATACTAACTTTTGAAGTGGCTTTTATGTTCCCATTTCTAGTGAGTTAGGCAGTAATGCCTGCTTTGAGAGCTTTCCCTGATGGAGGCATGAACTTTTATTGTTTCCTTGATCATTCTTGGAATTTATCACCATTTGGCAATGCATTTTGTTGTTTTTTTTTTATTAGAATACTATTTTTTTCTTCTACTAAGTTCCATGAAAATTTGGATCTGTCCCCATCTTCCTCATCACTACATCTATAGCACCTACCCCAGTGCTGCCACTCTTTAAGTATTGAAATGATTGTTGAGGTCAATGGATTTTCATAGCTACTTTCCCAAATGGTCAGATTCTAACTGGGCAGGACAGAAAGAGCGAGTCCGAATTGAGAAGCATCCTTCATGTCTTTGGAGAATGATAGTGCTTTCAAAGATGCTGCAAAAGGTTGGTGATTTCAGGGTGGTTTCTAAGCTTCATATCAGGAGTCATGTTGATCCCTCAGGCACTTTGACTCACCAGGCCTTGAAATTCAATATCCTGAGTTGTGTCAGATGATTTTTTTTATCAACTTGCAGCCCCCCAAAACCTATCAAATTCAGAATTTTGCTGAGCTGTGTTATTCCCCACTTGGCTCAGTAATAGATTTGTAAACTAATAATTTGTTAGTAATGTTGGTTTGCGCTTAGGAAACTGACATATTACACTGATACACTTCAGAAAATACACTTCCTTTAGTAATATAGCTAAATACATGTGGAACAATATGGAAAAAGTTTGCCATTTATCCCAGTGCTTATGACCTTGACTCTTTTTCCCTTCAAATTTCTCCCTTAGCTCTCACTATAAATAAGGGGAGAAATATCAAGGCACTAAAGTTAAAAGTCATTTTTCTACTTTCACTTTATAACTCATACCACTGAATGGGACCAGATTCTGGTAATGCTGTGACTTCTGCTGAAATGGTCAGTGTGCCTGCCACAGAGAAAAAGTTAACAAAGTGATACAAATGTTGATGGTAAATGTGTTTTAAAACTCTAGTTTGGTAATTGTTTTATAAATAGATGCTGGGAATAAATAGGCAAAAATATGAATATGTATTATTCAAATGATAGGGAGTATCCCATATTAGGAAGAAAGGACTGGAAAGAATTCTTTAACAGAAAGACCCCCAGGTAGGAGACTGGAGTTCAGATGCCAGCAGTGACCAATATTGGGCAGCTCTAAGCCTTTAGCTCCATATCCAGGGATGTGCACACATGTGAGCATGCGTGTGCACGCACACCACACACACACACAGATAGTTATTCAAGAGCTAAGAAAAGATATGCATGTGTCATTAGCTATTATCCAAAACTGAACCCTAATGGAAAGTTAAGACTCCATAGGCATCAGGTGAAAGCAAACCGTTTTCAAGCTAACATGCGCTGTTGACTGAGGGATGGACTTTGTGAGCATCTAGCTCGAATTTTGTGACATGTTCAGTTTTATTTTTGCCTGCGATTAAGCAGATATTGTAATAGGAGGACACCAAAGTATGTACTTCAAAGCCATAAATACTTAAATTTTGTACAGTTGTATCATAGAGAGAACAAATTATATTTTGTCGTAATGATTACTCCAAGTAGAGTTCAGTTCTGACATGAGAAGTCTAAACTTGGATTGTTGCAGATATCTTAGTATGGGCTGCAGGAGACTGAATAACAGAAAACAAGAGCAATTTGAAAGAAAATTTAATTTTCAAAGTAAATGGAAACAATGAGGTAAGTTCCCCTGAAATGTCTGAAATAGGAAGATGAGTCTGTACAAGGACATCGGTTTCCATATGAGGTTCAGGTTAAACTTAGTCCTCCGTCGAAGACCACATCACAGATACTTTGTTTTCAAGAAAGCAAATATATATGTTCATTTGTGGATTTCCAGCCATTTTTTAAGTAAAAGAAATAATAAAATACACTAAGCAAGAATGTGTTCTTGGATGAGGCTCTGATGGTTTATTGCTTGCCACATACTTCCTGATATCAATCCCAAGAATGTATGTAGATGTGAATTCACAAAGTTATCCTCTGATCTCCTCATACATGCTGTGGGATATATGCACCCACACTTGCACACCAACACACACACACACGCACACACACACACACACACCAATAAACAATACATTAAAATTTTATCCTATCTTGGTGAGTCTAAAATTCTGAATGTAAATCAATATCAGTCATATCTCATCTCTATCAACTTAAAACATCTATGTAGACCAAAAACATCTTAACCCCTAAACAACTGAGCTCAAGTGTAAGACTAAACTATCTGGTCTTCAAACCCATCAGAGACTTGAGAAGGAATAAAACTTAATTACCCGAGTAAACCAGAAGTGTAGGTTAGCAGCTTCCAAAAAGAAAAAAATGACAGAGACAGTTTGATACCTGAACAGTCACCCAAAACTTTCTATAACATTGAAGCATCAACTTCACCCTTCTGGCCCAACATATTTGTGAGGCAGGAACTATTGAGGAGCTGCTTACCCTGTCTTGGGAGAGTTGGCCACCAACTCTGCCTGCATCCAAGCTTGGCCATTTTTAGCCAGAATTCTGTCTGTGGCAGAAACAAGGACATTTTGCCCAGTGGCTTGTTCGCTGCATTTGAAGCCATCTCCATAAGGAGGTTCTTGTATGTGCATCATCTTCTTTGACGTAGGCTGGGTGTTGCCAGCAGTTAACCTGTCTTGTTGTCAAAGGATCTTCAAAATAATAAAAAAAAATCTTTAAATGTCATATTCTGTAGGTAAGATGTTTTCTTCAAGGTTTCCAAATACAAATGGCCAAGTCACTATGAAGTAACATTTATATAATTCCTGATTGTTTCATGATTCTTCTTGCTGTATATAGTTTATTTTATTTATGTGTAATAATATATAAGTATATGTAAAAAAGAAATATAATAAAAATATACAAATAAAATAGGATGTCTTTAGCTCTAGATAGATGTTTTAAGTTGATAAAGATCAGATATGATAGATATTAATATACATCCAGAATTTTAGATGCACCAAGATAGGAAAGATGTTTTCTTCAAGGTTACCAAATACAAATAGCCAAAACACTATGAATGTAACATTTATATAATTCCTGATTGTTTCATGATTCTTCTTGCTGTAGGTAGCTTATTGTATATATGTATAATAATATAAATGTATATGTAAAAAAGAAAAATAATAAAAAGAAAAAACATTAGTATAAAATTACTAATAAACTACAGACCTTGATGAAATAAAATAAAAAATATTATCCATCCAAAGAGGTAATAAGTAGGCTATGATAATTTTATATGAGAGCAAATTCAGATCTGTAGTAAAATGTAAGGCAAACTAAAATTAATATGAAGTTCTGTTTTCCTGTAAGAATTTACTTAAAAATATTTTTGAAGACTGGGTATAGTGACACATGCTTATATTTTTAAACTGTATTTCATGTTATTATATTATTAGAACTACTATTTTAAATGTTTGATGTTATAATTATTCCATTTCACCCTTTATTTTACTCCCAGATTCTCACAAGTAATCCCCCTTGGTCTCTTTCAAAATCATAGCCTCCTTTTTAATATGTTTCAAATTCATGACCTCCATATATTATAAATATGTATAAATATATTATTAAACACATAAAATTCAGTGTGCTCAGTCCTCATAATGTTCTTGCATGTGCATGTTTTCAGGACCGAGCATTTGGTACTGGCTATCCAATTCCTGTGCCCTTCCCTGGGGAAGACTATTTGTCATACTCCTCTTATTTCTTAGTTACCTATATTCTATAGCTGTAGCTCATGTCTAGGGTTGATGACTTGAGAGCTTTTCTCCTTCCATTTCAGCATGTCTATTGCTGTTGTCCTCGTTCAGATATGTTTCGGTAGCCATGTTGGTGAGTGTAGCTTCTGGCATTTCTAGGAGAGACGTAATCTAGGAGCAAACTCCCTGATCCGATGGCTCTTAAAGCATTCTTTATTTCTGCCTGTCTTCTACAGTGTTCCCTACGCCTAAAGTGCAGGAGCTGTTTTGTAGATATATCCTTTGGGAACGAGCTACACAACTCTGCAGCTTGATTTGTTGTGGTTTTTCTAATGTTCTTCTGCTCTGAAGAGAAGCTTCCTTGACCAGGGGTGAAGACTACCCTTATTTGTGGGCATAAAGACAAATATTTATAATGTAGTAAGGAGTTATGCTAGTTTAGTAAAGTGCCAGTGGTAGGTTCTCCTCCAATATCTATGACACTACCCCTGGGTAATCAGCTTAGGTTCCAGGAGCAAACATAGATGATCTCATGTTCAACAGATCTTAAGTTCATATAGAGAGGTGATGGTTATTACTGAGCTATGTATGTCACTACTGCACCCTTATGGTTATGGTGACTTGTTGGTTAATTCCAGCACTGGATAGACAGAGGTGAATCTCTGTGATTTTTAAAGCTGGCCTTGTTACATAGTGTGTTCTAGGCTCCACTAGACTGCTTAATGAGACCCTATCTAAAAAAAAGCCACAAAAATAAAATATTTGGTTTAAATGAATATGGCTATAAACTTAGATTTTTAACCTAGTATATGAACTCTCTAACATTTTTATTAAAATTAAATTAGTATAGAAATATTTTCATTTAAACATTCCAATAAGTCTTTAATGACAGTGAATTTTTATTCTTCAATTATTTTGAAGTCTTCCAACAGAATCATTATTATTTTATGTTTCCTTATACTTTAATTGTTGGATATAATCTGTACCTATAGTTGAAATTCACATTATATAGGATAAATTATCATTAAAACCAATGATTAACTGTTTTGGTGTTTAATTTTTTAGCTATGCATTTGGCAGTGATTTTATTACATTTTTATTTCTTGTAAATGAAAACGTTTAAATATTATTTGTTCTAACTTTCTGTTTTTAAATATTTGTGTACATTACATTTATGGGTCATCGAAGTTAAGAAAAGGAGTCTGACGATAGTGTGTCTTTGTAGGGATAAGGGTTCCGTGTCCATCCTTGGAATTGTTGAATAAATATAGACCTTTCCAAAAGCAAAGAGCTGTTCATTTGGAGAAAATAACCAGAGAGATGGTGTGGATATATATGGAAAGTGTTGGTATTTGAGTCACTCTGTGACTCAAAAGTGAAAGTGTTTTTGTAGGGCTGTGGTCTTGGGTTTTAGATCAGACTAGCAGGATGGAGGTAAGCCCAACCAGAGTAAGGGGAGAGTCAGAACAAGTGAAAGTCCTGGTACCTCTGTGACAATCCTATTACTTCTGAGACCTTCAGAGGACAGTGGTTAGTGATGTGATCACTCCTGGTCTTAGTCTCCTTTTTATTATAGACTTCCTGGGGCTGGTGATTAGTAAAAAATACAGCTTATATGGCTTACACTTTGGGAGGCTGGGAAACTCAAGAGCATGATGCTGGCATCTTCTTGGCACCTAGTGAGGATTCTGTGGAACATCATATCAGGGCAGCCAAGCAGAAGGACAATTGCCACAAATCCATGCAGAAGAGATTCCAAAGCCCACGGAGAGTCTTGCTTATAACAACGCTCTTGTGGTGTCTCATCCAGTCTTGTGAGAACTCTTTGCTCCTAGGAAAACTACCTTGGTTCTATGACAAAAGCATTACTCACTCTGAACCTAACCACCTCTGAAAGGTCACTTGATTAAACTGCCATTATGGTAATCAGTTTCTAGCACATGCCACAGACAGGGCAAGCTTTATTCAAGCCGTAGCACCTACCTATATCCAATGCCACACAAAAAATTATGGCTGTACTTATCCTAGAAGAAAATAAAGCTTAACTCACTCAGTATAGGATAGGCATCACCATTCTACTTTGTCTGAAATTAATATCGCTATATTTTCTTGCTGTGTTAACATTTGCCTCATTTCTATTGCTATAATTTTTCTTGATGTAAATCTGATTTTCCTCATTTCCTGGAAAGACCAGAGTTTGAAATAAAATTCTTTACCGTATATACTTCTTTTTTACAAATTATACTGTTTTATTAGTTATTAAGTTATGATTATTAATCCCTTTATGTACTCAGTTATATATTAAATTTTATTTTAGCTATATTTATTTTCTTGAAAATAGATTTTTCTCTCACTTCATTTTTCATGTACCTGTCAACAGCAGCAATTTGACCTCTGCCTTTTCAGTCCCCTCTAACAGCTACAGGTGTAATAAACAATTAGTTCATGTCAAAATCTATCATAACTTTTACCCCTTTATCTTGCTACTTCACTTCACACAGGCTTCCAATAAAAGGTCACCTCCTCATAAAGAATGTCTATGATTACTAAATAAAAGAAAAATCCCTGCTGAAATCATCACTGTCTAATAAACTATTTTTTCATCATGTCATCAAGAATGGAAATTTTTTATTTCTTTTTTCATTGCCTCCCCACTGTCCCACTGATCTGCAAGTGACGTGAGAACAGAATCTTTGCCTTTCTTATGGTCATTGTATCTCTGTATGTAGAGCAAGTATTTTGACATGTGAGATGCTTAATGTTGTTAGTTAAGTGAGTAATTGATAGTGTGTGTGTGTGTGTGTGTGTGTGTGTGTGTGTGTGTAAGATGATTATGCTCAGTCGGCTTCATTGGCATTGTTTTTTCTTCTTGACTTTTTACCTTTCATCTTATTCCTTAGCCATATTCCTCATTCTTGAAGTCTGTCAATTTCATGTCACTGGAAAAGTTAACACAGAGAACATCATGAATTATAGAGGAGAAAAAGCATGGATAGCAAGAAAGTTAAAGCCATAAATAACATGAAGTTACAGACCCCAGCCTGAAAGTGGATCTCTGATGTAAAGGTATTGGTGAAGTATAGGATGGAAATACCACCTACAGGTATTAAATTTCACAGTTAAAAAGAAAACATCGTGTTGGCTAAAGCCATAATGTTCAAGGGGTGAATTTGACCTACTTATTATTATCAGTGTGTGGCAGGAGATTTCAGAGATGGAAACAGCAGCAATCCTTCTTAACATAGTGAGGGCTGCTGTGATGCTTGACTGTTTGACACAAACACAGGAGGTGTTTAGGAAGTTAGTTATAAAGCTATCCAAGTCACATTAAGCTATTTGTAAATGGACAGTTAAAATGGTTCCCCAACATCTAAGGCCAGGATAAAATTGGAAACAGAATTCCAATCTGATACTATTCTCATGTGCCATATCAGTCTTTGCGGATGCAGACCTATCTCCTTATCACTTAGGACAGTGACATTGGAAGCCACATATTTTAAAACCTGGGGGGAGTTGCCCACAAATAAAACTTAAAATGGAATCTAATAAATATGAATGATGTGTTTCTAACTTAAAACCAATCATTGTATCAAACTCTGTTTTTAAGAAGAAACAAAGAAAATTACTAATCTCATTTTTATTTTTATAACTATGTCATGATGACTAGTCACAATGATTATTGACATACGGGCAACAAGAGAGAACACACAGAACATAGAAATGTTTTACTACTCCAAGCTTCCGGCAAAGAATAAGCTGGAGAATTTAATAAAGAGGGGAGAACTGATACTGAGCATCTATCTGAACATTGGTGTCTTCAGTAATTTACAAGATGACCAGTAGTATATGTGCAGGTGTTCCCAAGAAGGGGAAGTATAAATTACTCCATTCTAAAACTTTACATTTTGAAAATGCAAGATATCTAAACTATTTGTAGAGTTATAAATGTTCAACAATGATTCCACCAGAAAATGTTGTTAAAAATAACAACTAATGCATTTTCTTAAAAAAAAATAATGAGGTTTATAGAGCAAGGAAAATTAACATTACTTCAGAAGAGAGGAAAACATGACACACAAAAAGGACGGGTAAAAATTCTGAATATCAGGGCATACAGTGTGGCTTTAGAGAAATCTGTCAAGTCACTGTTGTTTTGAATTGTCTTGGAGATCACCAGTTCTAAGGAGCTAAATGCCAGTAGGGATAGAGATGAATGCATTCAGACCCAGCTGAGTGGCAGAACCTTGCAGGCCAACATTATGTTGTTACCAGAGAATATTTGGAAGAAATAACATGTCGAAAGGTTGTTATTTGAGTTGGAGTGTGTTCAACCTCTTAAAAATCTTATGCTTGTTTTTTGTTCAGAAAAGGGCAAGGAGATTTGTTGGAACAGGCATAAATTGTAGGTTGAGAAGAGAGCTAAAGGAAATTGGACAAGAGGCACACGTAACACTTTGGAAGGCAGGGTGCAGGGCCTCCCTGGACCAAATAAACAATCTGAAGGTAACTTGGTAAAGATTTTAAGCTGGGTTTGATTCAAGGGAGCAGTCTGTTGAGTTGAGTGCAACTTATTTTTGAAAGGCTCCTCCTATCAGAAATGCTGAGAGATGTGACTAGATGTCAAGCAGACAGTGGCATCCTCTTAGGAAGTAAAGAGTGTGAGCAGGAGCCCTTAGGATCCTGAAGGAACTTGCAAAAACTCTTCATAATTATGTGCTGACCCTTTGGAAAGTCTGCTGGATTGCTAATTTTGAGCCCAGCATAAGACATAACAATGACCAAATAGACATGTTCACTTTCCTCCCTATAAACTATCCTGTTCCTACTCTGATTCTGTAAGGGCCAAAGGTCACATGGATGAGGAGAAGCAAGCTCAGTCAATAGCAGAGAATGTTCCTCCATTCCTACCGTGGCTTTCAGTCATAAAGGCAGAACTTTATCCAAGAAATGCAGATGCCTCGAGGTAGTTGAACTTTTTGAAATTTTCAGCTAGACTGGTTTTAACAACTAAATAGTCAAAGAATGGTTAGAAGTAAACTTTGCTTGATATATTTGAGAAATCTTTGATGATTGGGAAGAATATTGGCGGATTTGAAGAATACAAATAAGTCGAGCAGACAATTTGGTTTTTGTTTGTTTGTTTGTTTGTTTGTTTTACACTTTGCTAGAGATATTACTCTCCCATTAAAGAAATCACTGGCTTAGTCCCCAGAACTTGTGTATTTGCAAACTTATCTGCTAAGAGATTTGATGTGATTAGGTTCAAAATCCTGATATGGGGAGTTTTGTGGATGGGAAGGTCCCATGTAGTCAACCAAGAAGGTCCTTTTATGAGGGGTGGGGAAGAAAGATGATAATCAGAGTACAAATTATAATTCCAAGTCCAGATAACAAGAGATACAGGGATTGTGGGCATTACCTAGTAGTGAGGAAAAGCAGGGAGACTTATATGAACTCCAGTAGGAGCACTGACCTATACCCTACTTATAGTACATTAATACAGTGTTTAAGCATTTTACACTTTTTATTTAATTAATTTGGATTACAACTCATTTATTATCCCATAACTTTTATCCTCCCATTCCTCCCTCCATCCCACTTTCACCCTATTCCCCTCCCTTAGGTCTATGACCAAGGGGGACCTCCTCCCCCACTATATGGTCATAGATATCAAGTCTCATCTTGGTAGCCTGCTTATCCTTTCTCTGAGTGCCACCAGGCCTCCCAACCAAGGGGAGGTGGTCAAATATGGGGCACTAGAGTTCATATCAGAATCAGTCCTAGCTCTGCACATAACTGTAGAGAATGTCCTGTCCATTGGCTAGATCATAGTAGGGGTTCGATGTTTACTATTTGTATTGTCCTTGGTGCAATAGTTTGAGCAGACCCACCTGGCCCCGATTCACCCGTCACAATGTTCTTCTTGTAGGTTTCTAGGACCCTCTTGATCCTACTATTCGCCCATCTCCCATATTTCTCTTACCTTCAGTCCCAGTAGAATGTTCTCACATCTAATCCAATCACCTGGTAAGTGTAGACTTTCATGGGACATCCCTGTTAGGCTAGTGTCCAATTATAAGTTTTTCTGCCTCTGGGTTAACTCCTCAGTATGATCATTTCTAGTTCCATCCATTTGTCCACAAATTTTGGGAATTCCTTGTTTTTAATAGCTGAGTAGTATTCCATAGTGTAAATGTACCACAGTTTCTTTATCCATTCTTCTACTGAAGGACATTTAGGCTATTTCCAGGTTCTGGCTATTATGAATACAGCTGCTATGAACATGGTTGAACATATGTCCTTGTTGTGTGTTGAAGCATTTTCTGGGTATATTCCAAGGAGGGAAATAGCTGTTTCTTGAGGAAGCCCTATTCCCAGTTTTCTGAGAAAGCACCAGATAGATTTCCAAAGTGGTTGTTCAGGTTTGCACTCCCACCAGCAATGAAGGAGTGTTCCTCGTTCTCCACATCCTAGCCAGCATGTGCTGTCCCTTGAGCTTTTGATCTTAGCCATTCTGATGGGTGTAAGATGGAATCTCAGAGTCAATTTGATTTGCATTTCTCTGATGACTAAAGACGTTGAGCATTTCTTTAAGTGTTTCTCAGCCATTCGATATTTGTTTAAACATTTTAAGACAAAGCTCTGTGTACTGTATTAGAGCAGTAATGGAAATAGAGATGATGCAATCAATACTCACTGTGGAGTATGACTCAATGTAGGTAATAGAAATAAGCTGGAGGAGTTTTAAAAAGAATGGTAGCACAGTCTATGTTGCCTTGAGCTGACAGGAAGTATCCAGATACTAGCAGCTTGGCTGAGGAGTCAGTGGCAGGAAAGGCAGGGAAAGGAAGCCCACATTATCATATGGAATGCTTTAACCATCATAAGCACATCTTGGAAATGTGGATGTGATGAAGCACCTTCGGTAGTGCCTCTGATGGCACAAAAAAGTGAGGCACTTATAAAAATGTCTTGTGGTGGTTTGAATTGGAATGGCCCCAATAGAATCCTGTATTTTAATGCTTGGCCTATAGGAAATTGTACTGCTAGGAGGTATGGCCTTGTTGGAGGAAGTGTATCACTGTGAGGGAGGGCTTTAAGGTCTTCTACAATCAAGCACCACCTGCTGAGGTCCACAGTCTCCTTTTGTTGCCTTCATATCAAGGTACCTCCTTCTCCAGCACCACATCTGCCTGGACGCTGCCACGCTTCCCACCATGATGACGATGGACTAAATCCCTGAAACTGTAAGCCAGCACCAATTAAATGTTTTCCTTTATAAGAGATGCCTTGGCCTTGGTGTCTATTCACAGCAATAAAACCCCAAGATAGGGCTCTTTAATGGGATTAAGTATGTCATGACGGTTCCTCTTAACAGCAATCTAAACAGAGCTAGGAACAGACAAAACTTCCCAGAAAACATTTCGTGGGAATATTTTGCTCCCTTTCTTAATATCATGATCCACACTAAACACAGGGAAGCTACAAAGTTTTAAATTTTCTATTATTTATTTATTTACTTATTTATCTATTTATTTATTTACTTATTCCATCCTATCCTCTCTCTCCTCTCCTACTAATCCCTCCTCTTACTTCCCCCCTCGATCCACTCTTTATTTTCAGAAAAGGGCAGGCCTCCACATGGATATCAGCCAGTCATGGCATCTCAAGTTGCAGTACGGCTAGGCACCTCCTCTTTTTTTAAAGCGAGATGAGGCAATCCAGTAGGGGGAAAGAGTCCCAAAGGCAGGCAACAGGGTCAGAGACATCTCCTGCTCCCATTGTTAGGAGTCCCACAAGAAGATCGAGCTACACAACTGTAACATATATGCAGAGGTCCTCGGTCAGTCTCATGCGGGCTCCCCGGTTGGGTTTAGTCTTTGTGATTATTTTGGCTATGGATCTCTGCATCTGTTTCTATATATTGTTGGGTAAAGCCTTTCTGATGACAACTGGACTAGACACCAACCAATGAATATAGCAAAATATCATTAGGAATCATTTCACTATTTGCCCCTCAATCATCTTTGGCTCTATCCCAGGTCCCTAGGATGTCCAGCCTCTGGCTTCTGGACCTCCAGTCAGTATCAGGAGTGGGATCCATCTTGTGGTCTGGGTCTCAAGCTGGATCAATGATTGGTTGGCCACTCCCACAATTTCTGCTCCACCTTTGTACCAGAACATCTTGTAGGCAAGACAAATTGTAAGTCAAAGATTTTGTGGTTGGGTTGCTGTCCCAACCCTTCCACTGGAGGTCTTGCCTGGTTACAGGAGATGTCTGGTTCAGGGTCCATATCCACCATTGCTAGGAGTTTTAGCTAGGGTCACCCTCATAGACTCTGGGGAGTTTCCATTGCAATAGGTTTCTAGCTCATTCCAGAGATACGCTCTAACCCTGATTCCAGTTGCCTTTCCCAGGACTTTCTCCCTCCATACTCCTTCCACCTGATCCCTCCTATTTCCATCCTCAACCCCATCCAGACCCCTCCCATGTCCCCCTGCATTTCTATTCTATTTCCCCTTCCCAGTGAGATTCATGTATTCCTCTCTTGAGCCCTCCTTATTCTTTAACTTCCCTGGGTCTGTTGATAAAGATTTTAAGTAAACAAACACACTGCTAATTTGGACTAAAGGGAACAGGAGACACAGCAAAACATATCTGCAATACTCAAGTATTCTACACAGAAGAAGCTGGTGGATTAAACTACTCAACATCAAAACCATGCCAAGATTGATAACACAAAGGACACTTACAAAGGTGAGGCCCAAGTCCAGGGACTAGTGCTCTGAGCTCAGAAGATGGAGACTAGACCCACAAGGCATCACTTGTGCTATGTGGATTGCTGCAAGACTTTGTAGCAGTTTCCAAGTAAGTACCAAGATTGCTTTAGACGGGTGAGTTAATTTTAAATAAGCTATTTTCTATAGAAGATTTAGTCTGGCAACAATATTGAGTCGAAGATAAAGTCTTCCTGTGTATCTCTTGTCCTGAGTCATGCATGGCCTCTCCCATTATTGACATCTGTATTACACTCAGAATCAATAGTTTACATTAGTATATACTCTCACACTAACATTTTGCAAACTCAAACAAATGTGTACTAGGATGTATTGCCGTAGTTTTACCCAGTAGCTTCACTCCTCTGAAGGTCCTCTGTGACCCATACATTCCTTCTGTTCTCCCACAAACCCAGATAAACCCCAGCATTTTTACTGTTTCCATGGTATTAGCTTTGCCACAGTGTCACATAGTTACAGTCACACAGTATGTGGCCATTTCACACTGGTTACTGCTTTTATTAAAAACTGCGACATTTACCAATATTAATCTCATGATAGTTGATCACCTTTCCATCTAAGCATTATCCCCTTACCTGGATGTCACACAGTTCACTTATCCACTAACCTATTGGAGGGTATTTTGTTTACTTGCATGTCTCGATGACTATTAACTAAAGCTTCTACAGATAGGCAGAGGTGAGAAGAGTTGTGGATGTTTTCAGCTCCTGGATAAATGTCAAGGAGAATGATGCTAGATCATACGGGGAAGAGCAGGTTCAGTTTGGTAAGAAACTGCCCGGTTTCCTCCAGAAGTTACTGTACCATTTTGCCTTCCAGCTATGGCATTTTCTTTTAAATTTCCACTTCCATGCCCTTTGAATAGAATATTCTACATCTGTTATCTTAAACCTATATTATCCTTGCATTTTAGAAATAGATAATTTTTTTTCCTGTTTTATGGGCCCACAAATGGAGAGAATTTTGCCACAGGACTGATTATACCCAGAGACAAATTCATCTATGACTTTAGATACCTAGATCATTAGATTTAAAGTTTTGAGTTAGTGAAGCTAGGAACATTCAGTATTGAAAGAGGTTGAGGTTTGGGGAGTTTGGAATGGCGTGAACATTTTTGTATGTGTGACAGGTTTGAACACTTGGTGTTCGCAGTGTGGGTGAGAGTAGAAAGAATAATGGCTTTCTGAAGACATTCATATTGTCACCCATGAAAATATTGAGCATGTCACCTTATGTGGATAAGGATATGCTGAAGTTATGATGAAATTAGAGTACTCAGTTGGAGATAAGGAGAATATTACGACTTTATCAGAGTTAGACAACTCAAACCACATGATGCCTTATGTGAGAAAGTTGGAAAGTAAAGAGATATGAGATCCTAGTAATATGTGTTCACAAAGCAAGGGATATTCATGTCCTCTTTAACCTATTAATAACACAAGGAAGTTCTCCCATAGCATCTATAAAGAATGTATTCTTGCTGACACCTAGATTATAAACTTTTGATTTCCAATATTATAAGATGAATTTATCTTGTGTTAAACCACTAGATTTGTGATAATCTAATATAGAATTAATATAATATAGAATTTGACTTAAAATTCTATTATATATTTCCTACTCATATCTGGTGGGAATGTTCCATATACGAATACCTATGATTAATCCAGTGAGATCTATTTGAAGGTTTGCTCATACCTCACTACTTTAAAACTACTTATCCATTTTAAATGTAATGAAACCTCCTATTTTGCAGTTGCTGTCTTACTGCTTGCTGTGTGGCCATATGGTACCTGCAGCAATAGAGCTGAGCAAAGGAAGTAATTATGCTCAGTGAGTTTGGACTAAACATCATTGTTAATAAAGCCTGGCACTGAGGCATGTTGCATTAACATGAAAAGGAGCTTTCAATTGCTTCTGCCTTTCTCTCACTGCTGTCTTTTGCTCAGATGGTGTTTATTAAAAGTTCTTATATTATGTTGTGTGAAAGTAACTGACTATATAGGTGGATAGTGTTAACTCCACAGAGAATAACCCTTTGTTTGCAGTAACTGGCCTTTTCCTTGAACACCCACTCTGCACACTATGTAATTAGACTTCTTAGTTGATATTGATAAGGGAAATTGCTAGCCTCCAGGACTAGCACCTGCTCTGGATCCCTGGGTCTCATGAAGCTCATCCAAGGGTAACAGTTAAGATATTGTATTTATTGTGAAATAAGAAAAACGGTGGGTACTAAATGAAAATTCTTGCTTAGTTCACTTAATGGTAAAATATATTTTAATTTAGAATAGGATCTAAAAATACAGCTATTTATGAATGTAATACATTTCTTCAGTGTACAGTTCTGTCTCTTTAGTACTAAATAATTTCCAATGTTTTGTTGAAAACCATCAGTGTAATCCATCATATAAACAAACTGAAAAAAACACACATGATCATCTCCTTAGATGCTGAAAAAACATTTGACAAAATCTGACAGCCATTCATGTTAAAAGTCTTGGAGAGATTGTGGATACAGGCACATACCTAAACATAGTAAAGGCTATATACAGGAAACCTATTGGAAACATAAAATTAAATGGAGAGAAACTTAAATCAATTCCACTGAAATCAGGAACCCAGCAAGAGCTGTCAACCCTTGGTATCTCTTCCATATAGTATTTGAAGACCTAGCTAGGCCAATAAGACAACTAAAGAAGATCAAGGGGATGCAAATTGGAAAGGAAGAAGTTAAAGTATCACTATTTGCAGATCATCTGATCGTATACATAAGGGAACCCAAGAATTCTACCTAGGAACTCCTACAGCTGGTAAACACCTTCATCAAAAGTGGCTGGATACAAAATCAATTTTAAAAAGTCAGTAGCCCTACCTTATAAAAAAAATGACAGCAACACCACCACCACCAAACCTAGGGAAACAACACTTTTCACAATAGCCACACACACACAAAAAATAAATAAAATATCTTTGTGTAATTCTAACCGACCAAAGTGAAAGACCTGTATGAGAAAAACTTCAAGTCTCTCAAGAAAGAAATTGAAAAAGTTATCAGAATATGGAACGATCTCTCATGTACATGGGTTGGTAGGATTAACATAGTAAAAATGGACCTGTTACCAAAAGCAATCTACAGATTCAATGAAATTCCCATCAAAATGCCAACACAATTCACTACTGACCTTCAAAGAACAATTCTCAACTTCATATGGAAAAACAACAACAAAAACCCCTTGAGTAGCTAAGACAATCATATACAATTAAAGATCTTCTGGAGGTATCTCCATCCTTGATATTAAGCTGTACTATAGAGCAACAGAAATAAAAATGCCACGGTACTGGCATAGAAACAGGTTGATCAATGGAATCAAATCAAAAACACTGAAATAAACCCATGCACCTCTGGACACTTGATTTTTGACAAAGAAGCCAAATCCATACTACGGAAAGAGATAACATGCTAAGCAAATGGTGCTGGTCTAACTAGATGTCTACTTGTAGAAAAATGCAAATAGACCCCTATTCATCACACTGCACAAAACTTAAGTCCAAGTAGATTAAAGATCTCAACATAAAACCAGACACACTAAATCTGTTAGAAAAAAAAAGTAGGGAAGAGCCTTGAGCTCATGGGCACAGGAGACAACTTCCTGAACAGAACACCACCAACAGCTCAGACTCTAAGATCAGCAATTAATAAAAGTGACCTCATGGAACTGAAAGGCTTCTGTAAGGCAAAGGGCATTGTCAATAAAACAAAACAACAGCCTACAGACTGAGAAAAGATCTTTACCAACCCTACATCTGACTGAGAGCTAATATCCAAACTATATAAAGGACTCAAGAAATTAAACAGCACCAAACTAAATTAGCGAGTCCAGGACAGCCAAAGCTACACAGAGAAACCCTGTCTCGAAAAATAAACAAAAAATGGGGTCCAGAACTAAACATAGAGTTCTCAACAGAGGAATATCAAACGGCCAAGAAACACTTAAAGAAATTCTCAATGACCTTAAGTTATCAGGAAAATGCAAATCAAAATGACTCTGAGATTTCATCTTATAGCTACCAGAATGGCTAAAATTAAAAATTCATGTGACAACAAATGCAGCCGAGGATGTGGAAAGGGAAACACTCCTCCATTGCTGGTGGGAGTGTAAACTTGTAGAACCAATTTGGAAATGAATCTGACACTTTTTCATAAAATTGGGAATAGTGCTACCTCAAGACCAAGCTATACCACTCCTAGGCATATACCTGAAAGATGCTCTCCCATACAACAAGAACATTTGCTCCACTGTGTTCATTGTAGCTTTATTCATAACAAGCAGAATCTGGAAACAACCTAGATGTTCCTCAACTAAAGAATAGATAAAGAAACTGTTGTCCATTTTACACAAAAAATACTTCTCAGCTATTAAAATCAAGAAAATAATGACATTTGCAGGCCAATGGATGGAATTAGAAACAGTCATCCTGAGTGTGGTAACCCTGCCCAGAATGACATGCCTATACTTGTTTAGAGGTAGATATTAGGGACATAATACAGAATAGCCACACTACTTTACACAGGCCTAAGAAATTAAATAACAAGGAGGATCCTAAGGGAGAATACTTAATTCTCAATCAGAAGGACAAATAGAATAGACACCTTAACCAGTTGAAGAGAGGGAACATTAAGGGAGCCTATCATAGAGGTCCCCTGAAAGATTCCACCCAGCAGGGGATCTCAGCAGATTCTGCAACTCAGGTAGAGCCCAGGGAGTCTTATGGAAGAGCTGGGGAATAGAAGGACCTAAAAGGGTCAGGAGCTCCACAGGGAGACCAAAGGAGCCAACAAATGTGAGCAGAGACAGATGCACCAACCAAGGACCATAGTGAGTTCCTAGACCCTCTGCCCAGATGTGGTAGATAGGAAGCCCAGTCTCCTTGTGGGTCCCAAAATATGAGGAGAATGGATTGCTTCTGACATGGATTCTGGTCCCACACATAGATCACTTTGCCCTGTTGGGGTGGCCTTGCCTTGCCACAGAGGAAGAAGATAGAGGCAGTGTAGATGAAACTGGATAGGCTGAAGTCAGATGTTAGGGGAGGATGGATCCCTCTTTCTGAGGACTAGGGGAGGAAGGAGGGGGTATGAGGGAGGAAGGGTGGGGGGCAGGAAGTGAGGAGGGAGGGGGCTACAATTGGGATGTAAAGTGAACAAATAAAATAAAGAAAGTAAGAAAGATAGATAGATAGATAGATAGATAGATAGATAGATAGATAGATAGAAATTGTTTAGGCACTGAAAATTTACTGAAATAAATGAGGAATCAATTTGATTGAAAGTATCAAATATTTTAGTGAGAACGGTTGGATGCTTAGGGTGGTAAGGCTGGTGTCAGAACATATGGATAATTTTTGCTTAGTAAAAGTTATACTAAATAAAACAAAAATAATTTATTTGCTAAAGTGATCCTTAATCAAACAGACATGGTAAAGTTTAGAAGGCCAAGGGCATATTCACGACGTGAATTTGAGTTACTGTGTGAAACAAAATTATTTCTGGAGCCAGAGGTACAGTGAAGTGTTTTACAGTCCACTAATGCATTCTAGTGTACTGTGGCTTGTTGGTGGGATGTCAGAGACCACCTCAGGCTCTAAGCTGTGTTCATAAGACTGATCAGCACTTTGTCTTAAAAGGCGGCGGTAACCATTGCAGGTGGAGACAGTCAACCTTCTCTACCATTTCAGACAAAGACATGCTATAAAGTTAACTGCTGCTAAGAGTGTACCTGTGCTGGAGAATGCTCCAGAATGGAATTTTGTGGTGTAGGGACTCACTACAGGATAAGGCTGCCTCAGAAAAAGGAAGAGAAAGTTCATGTGGATGACAGTATGTTGTTCCTGTGCTTTTTAAAATGTGTACATGTCACCATTAGCTGTAAACTATTTTATTGTCTTTGGCTGGTGCCATAGCTTGAGCAGGACCCCTGGGACCAGATCTGCCCATCATAATGTTCTTCTCGTAGGTTTCTAGCCCCCACTGGATCCTTCTATTTCCCCATTCTCCCTTGCTTCTCTCATGTAGAGTCCCAATAGGAAGTTTTCCCCTCTGTCCCACTTTCCTGGTAAGTGAAGACTTTCATGGGACATAACCATTGAGCTAGTGTCCAAATATAAGTGAGTGTATACCATTTGACTCTTTCTGCTTCTGGGTTAACTCACTCATTATGATCATTTCTAGTTCAATTCATTTGTCCACAAATTTGGGGAATTCCTTGTTTTTAATAGCTGAGTAATGTTCCATAGTATAAATGTATGTGCAGTAAACTTCGAACCCTTACCCAGATCTAGCCAATGGACCCGACATTCTCCACAGTTGAGTAGAAAGTGGGGACTTACTTTCACACAAACTCTGGTGCCCCATATTTGACCACATCCCCTGGAGGGGAGGCCTGGCAGCATTCAGAGGAAGGCTAGCTGACTACCAAGAAGAGACTTGATATCCTATGAGCATATACAGGGGGAGGAAGTCCCCCTCAGTCATAGTCATAAGGGGAGGGGAGTAAGGGGAAAATGGGAAGGAGGGAGGAATGGGAGGATACAAGGGATGGGATAACAATTGAGATGTAATATGAATAAACTATTTTATGCCTTAGTATGGATTATGTAAAATATAAAAGGTTAGAAAAAAAGTTAACTGCCTCTTTTATTGCCCATTACCCATATAAATCTAAAATTTTAAATCCTCCAGGCATTATCACAGACTTACTATTTTCACTGAAACACTTCAAAAACTATTTGTGGGAGAGGTGGCTTAATAATTAAGAGTCTGTACTGCTTTTGCAGAGGATCTATGTTCTATCCTAGCATCTACATTAGGCAACTCACAACTTCCTTTCGCTCCAGGAGCCGCTGCAGGCACCTGCTTGTGCACGGTATAAATGAACTCTCTCAGTGTCGCACATATTCGCATAATAAAAATAATAAACAAGCCTTTAAAAATGCATTTAAGCTCCTAATTAACGTGTAGAGCAACTTTCTTTCTAAAGTATCATCCTCCACAGATTTTTACCTGAAAGTATTGTGGCACTGCCCCCAGGGAAGATGTGCACAAACGTCAACTCACCCTAGAGAGGGAACGGAGAATATCACCAAAGCCCAATTGGCAAACCAATGAGTTTATTGCTGTGACTTACTAGACTATGGATAAGGGGTTCTTACAGAAGCAGAAATGACTCAAAGACATCTGCATTATCAAAGCCCACCCCCAACATGTGTAATCCTTTATCAATGCTGAGGCTCAGAAGGCTAGAGAGGGTCCTTTCCTGCTAGCTCAGTGGATCTAGCCTCTTCTGGGCAGCATGGTGGATCCTGATTTCCTTCAGGCAGTCAGCTATCCCATTTCTGCTTCTTCCAGGCAGGTCTGTTTGTGTGAGCCTGTCCCCAGGCAACCCTTAAAGCCTATATGTGTTTAGAGGCCTCAGGAATCTGCTCAGTTTCAGGGACTTCCTAAAGCTTTCTTAAGATATTTTTTTGAAATTATAATATAATTTAATATAATCCCCCCTCCTTTTTTTTCCCCTTCAACTCCTCTCATATGCTCTTCTTGTTTTCCCCAAAGTCATGACTTTGTTTGTTTGTTTGTTTTTATTGTTGTCCTAAAGTTCTTGAGTTGTTTATCTCCTAATTATAGTGAGTTTCCCTGAAAGATGGGATATTTCAACTTCCCTCCAAGTATTCTGTTGTTTCACATTCTCATTAACATCCAAATCTTAAAATGTTTCCTTCTGAGATGGAAAAAAACAAAAGGTGCTATTGAATTTTCTGAACCTCAAATTCAGATGCCCTGAGGAAAGTTTTACTATTTTTCCTATTAAGTAGTTCTCTTAAAATGTATTTTCTTACAAATTTGAACTTTTGAGACCTGTGACCTTAGCTGCACTGGTGGCAAACATGACAATTTTATTCACACGATAGTATCACTGCAGGACATGTAGTTATTGTCTGCTGTGGCTTCCTTGTAATTGTTAAGAAACCTGAGGTGACGTACACAAACCTAACAGGATCCAAGGTAGGCCTGGGCCTTTCTATATAATATATTGTACTACTGTTACTGACTGCTACTGTTTTTTTTATTAAGTTTATTTGTCTTTTGGACTCAGGCATTTATAGTTTTAAAAAGAGTAAAAAGATTTTTGCTGTGGTCCGTATCTCAAAAGTCAAATAAAAAACATTACTTAGCAGTTGATTTGCTAAGTAATGTTTATGATTTGTCTCTTTGAGATTCTTTTCCTCCTCCTCCTCTCTGTTCTTCCCCTCTTTCCTCTTCCTTTACATCCTTTTTTTTCCACTCGGGGACAGCAAGTCACGTATCCTAGGCTGGCACGAGACTCCCAAGCCTTCTATTTCATTCTCCCAAATGCTGAGCCTATAGTTTCAGGTCACCACGCCTGGCTTCTGCTGTTCTCTAGACATAATTCCTGAACAAGGCAGGGATCAGATAGTGCCCTCTTTTCCTGTATAATGACTCTCCTCTTTTATTCCTGACTGTGGGATCCAGAGATACCTAATCATAGGTTGTTTTATCTCTGATAGTTTCTCTCTACAGCTTTCTCCTCCTCAACCTGTTGATGTTCCTCCCACTCTTCACTTTCCTTTCTTTGTTTGTTTGTTTGTTTTGTTTTTTTAAACTCATTTGTATCTGGTTTACTGTCCTTTGACGAGATCTCAATATAGACCCACCACCCCACAACCACACACAGGTTGCTTTCAAGCTATTTGCCTTTCTATCTCAAGCTCCAAAATGTTGGGATATATAAGCAAGTGCCACCATACATGTAGGGGAGATACATGTTTTTGTTTTGATCTCAAGTGTGGGATGGGGAAGAGAGCAGGATATTTACCACTTAAATGTGAGAGAGCAGGATGTTAGAAGTCCAACTACTTTGTCAGGGAGCTTGGTAAAAAACATCCTTGAACAGACTGAGAGGATGTGTTTGTGTGTGTGTATAAACACACACGCACATACACACACACACACACACACACACACACACACACACACACACAGACACACACACACAGAGAGAGAGAGAGAGAGAGAGAGAGAGAGAGAGAGAGAGAGAGAGAGAGAGGGAGAGAGAGAGAGAGAAAACAGGCTTTTGGGGCTTTTTGTTGGGACTTGGTTTTTGGCTATTCATCACTCCACTTCGAGACACTCCTCAAGAGAACTGATCCAGGGAAGGTTTCAAGGCTTTGGACACCGACTGAGGCTTCAGGTTCTAAGTTGCTCCAGGTTCCAGCAGCAATGTGATGGACCTGATGGTCCTGCTTAAATCCTGTTGACTATGCCAGGAGAATCGTTCCTAGGAACTGATATCCAGGTTTCATGCTTGTTTTCCTTAATATCTTTTCCCTCTTCTTTAGGCTAATCAGATGGCAAGGGAGGTACGCTCATTTACCAAGTTCACATTGAAGTATAGTTGTTAAGGTGATTGAGCCTATACATACATGGCTTTCTTTTGACACTTCGCCTTGTATCACCACTGCTCCAATTGAGTAGCTTTTCCTAAGGAGACATGAACAAACACATTTTCAGCCCAGATAATTCATTGATAACAACAAAGGAAATAGTTCCACCTATATCTAGCTCAGTGAACGAATGAGTTTATTAGGGTAGCTTGCAGGAGTATGGTTAGGGTAGGTGTATGAATACAGACAACTTAAGGACAGTTGGTCACCCCAGCATACACAGGTGATGACTTATGCATGACACTTGGCAGCTTGGTCATTCTCAGCATCTCCTCAGCTCAGCAATTGTTACAGCCTGTGTAAACTTAAGATGGGTCTTTGTAAACTTGTTTGTCTAGTTTAGTTTAATTTAGTCTTAAGAGCCTCTATCCTCTGTCCCCAGGAGGCAGGGTTTTAATTTGGAGGCAATCATTGCAGAACAAAGACTTGAACCTATCTTTTAAAGTGATTAAAAAACACAAGCATACTTCCCAAAGTCATTCCATCCTTTCTTTCATTTTGAGTAAATCTGAGTACTCAGAACAGAATGTTCCCAATGCAAACCTGTTTCAGAATGTCATTATTTATCTTTTTGACATAATTATACAATAATTTAATTGTACTACTGTGGTGGAAGGAATGAGAAATGTCTCCCATAGGAAAGACATAGATAAGCCTCATGTATTTGAATCTGAATGCTTGGTCCTCGGTTGGTAGCACTGCTTGTATGGTTATGAAACTTTTAGAATATGGAGCCATGGTGAATCCCTTACTGGCTCTGGGTTTGAGAATTCATAGCTTTGCTCTACCTCCAGCTTGCTCTCTTGGCTTCCTGCAGTGATAAACCAAGTTTCCAATCTGGCAACCTGAGAGGTCATGCCTTCCTTGCCACTGTGGACATTGCTTCTGCAACTGTAAGCCCAAATGAAGCCTTCTTCTATAAGTTGCTTTAGGTCATGGTACTTTACCACAACAACTGATACATCTAGTCTATGAGGAATCTATTACAAATATAGCCAAATGTAAAAAGCCTCCTTTGTATTTTACTTTTTCTTAGTTGGAATCCATCCTATTCTTATTGGTTGAATCTACAATCAAGATCATTAAACTCAAAAAATGTAATGGAAGCTTTTGCAATGAAGAGCTTAAGAATAACTTGAGAATATATGATGTAGAAGAGACTTCTAAAGTTCTGAGCATGCCAATGGATACCTGTCAAGAGTATCTATCTATCTATCTATCTATCTATCTATCTATCTATCTATCTATCTATCTATCTATCTTATGATCATAGGTGATAAGAGCATCACGCCACATGGATTTTTGAAGTATTTCTAATTTCGGTTACGTTTATTGAATTCTGTGGGAGCTGCCGTTAGCGGTTCTTGGCTTTAAAACATTGGGCAGCTCTACCTTGTCTGTAGATTTCGTTTTCTATACCTCTGCCTGGCACGTAGCAGGCTGAGGTCAGCTCAGGCCACTCCACCTGGACCCTGGGAACTGCTGCCTGACATGTAGCGGCCTCCTCTGGATCCTGGGAGGCTGCTTGCTTATCCTGCTTCTGTAGCTGCGTTCTCTCAGAGTTCAATCCCTAATCTTGGAGTTCTTCTTGCCAAAGATGGATGGCTGGATATCTGTCGTTCGGTTCCCACAGCAACCCTGCCCTTGCCCTAGATATTGCCTATATAAACCCTGTAAGAATTTTCAATAAACGGGGCTTGATCGGTGTTCAGACTAGCCCTCATTTCTTCATGTCTCCTGTCCGTTCACTCCCCTCCTAGGTTCCGTTTGAAGACCCCGCGGGCCGGGGCAGAATTCTATGATTAAGAAATAATAGCCATTAATTTTAAACTATAGAAAACAGGTCACAGAAATTCCCTCTAGAAATTCAACAATTTTGGTGAATTTTTTCATAAATTCTCCCCAAACTCACAATGTGCATCTGAATTCTGAAAACCCAGATCACTTATGGAAACTTTATATATAAGCAAGCTGACAGGCAACATCAAATTAAATGGAGAGAAACTCAAAGAGATGCCACTAAGATCAGGGACAACACAAGGCTGCCCACTCTCTCCATATATCTTCAGTATAGTACTTGAAGTTCTAGATAAAACAGTAAGATAAGAAAAGTTCATTTCATTTATTTTCTTCCTTCCTTCCATCCTTCATTCATTCATTCAGTCCTTCATTCCTCCTTTTTTCCTTCCTTTATTTTTTTCAATAGCCTACAGAATAAAAAATGAGTGCTACCCAAAGCTTGTGGGTTCAAGCCATCCACTGGAGTATGTGGTCAAGCTCCCTGGTGTCACATTTCTGTGGAAATCTGATGTTCCTCTTCCCTGGAGTCACCAAATTTACAAGAGCTCCTAAGTTCTTGTGTCGGTGGCTTATAATTACCTCCCTCACCCACAATGGATGGAATGCTGACTAGCTTAATGTAGTACAGGTCTTGAACAGGCAACCACTAGACCTTTCTTGAGGGCAAAAGTCATTTTCTGTCCAAGAAAACACTATTTTCTTGGAGTCCTTTATGATCTCTGGCCCCTACCATGCCTCTCTTCTATGTTGCTCCTTCTTGGAGTCAGAGGTTGTCGATCAGATGTGCCATTTGGCCCAGACATTTATTCTTGCCACTTTGGCAAGTTTGAACTCTGTTGCCTGCTGTTTACTGAAGGAAAAAAATAGTTTCTCTCATGGGAATTGAGAGCTACTTTGTGGATACAGAGAGAAGTATATTACAAAGGAGTTTGAACTATTATGTCAGATTGGAAAACTGATAATAATAATAATAATAACTTATTCACTAGGGCTTATGAGTTCAGCAGACGTGAGTTCTTCCCTGAATCTACAATAGCAGGCATGAGTTTCCTCTTATGGACAGGTGTAACATTCAATTACAAAGCAGCTGATTAGCACCGTAATATTTATACCACCATTGCACTGATGGGCATTTCTCATTAGGCTGATCATTAGTGTAGATTCCAGAGATCATACTTAGATGAAACTATTAATGAATATTCTTTGTCAACAGCGTGCATTTTCTAATATTAGAAAGTGAGGTAAATTTCTAGGAGTCATATTTCTCTATGTCCTGTGGCATCTTATATGCCTATGGCAAAAGTATATAGCATCTTCCATATAGGGTCTTACTATCAAGTTCTGGTGGGCAAACAAGAGAAAACGGCAATGGCCTCTATTTTTTTTTTATAGGAGTTGGCTATGCCCCTATAAACTACTTGACTCCCTTGACCAACTACTTAAAGGGAACAATTCCATATGTGGCAGTGGGCTTTGTGTTGTTGTTGGGTTTTTGTTTGTTTTATGACAACTTATGACTTCTGGAAGGAGCATTGTTCAGTTAAACTATAAACTTTTTTCCAGCACTTTTAGCGTTTTAGTTATCTTTGTTTCCCCTCTCTTCTGTTCTACCCTCTAATCCTCCTCATTTGAGTCTTCCCCAATATTCCCATTTCCCCTTCATAATTTCTGTGCTCTATTATTCTCACCTCTTAAGATCTCTCCTTTTTTCTCTCTCGTTGTTTATTTAAATCTGATCAACAGTAAATATTCTTCTTATTGAACAGCACCTATAGTCTTTCTGTTTACTCAGACATAACGTTTACATTTAGAGGTTTGAATTTTAAAAAATGGAGATTATAGAAACTGTTAACCTTATCATCTCTTGGCTAAACATTAGTATAAACTAGAGGAACTCTATGTGCTCCCTCTGGCATGGAAATGAGGGAAAAAAGAAGAGAGAGAATGGTCATACTTGAATGATGACTCTCAGTGAACAACGTTGGGTCTCTCTTTTCTTGGAAGATGCTGAGCTGAGTCTATTTTATGAATGTTTGTGCCCTTTGGAGAATTTTCATTGCTCATGCTTGTTCTTAGCCCTCTGGCAATCAGGCAATTCTTTAATTATTTTTAGTGAGCTCTGTTCACATAGTCTGGACAATTGCAGTAAAAATTATATAACCTCTTTGTCTGATACCGTACTTCTTAAATGCTGTTCAAGTGTTCAGCCACTTGAGTTAAACAAACAACAAATGTGACTAATGGATTTTAAGGTTAATCTATCATTTGTATTCTCTTTTTGATGATGATGATGATGATAAGTATCTTATTGTATCCATGCAAGTTCACAATAGTCAGTTGCAATTTCCCATTTAATATTATACATAATGCTGTAGTAGCAAGATGTTCTTTTAAATGAAAAAAAGAGACAACACAATAAACTCTGGGGTCAATGGCTGCAGAGGTATCCAGAGAGAAGAGGAATATGACAGAAAGACATCATTGGTTATATTGCAGATTTCAAAGAATTTTTAGTAGACCAGTGGGAGTGAATGCTCAATTGCAGGGGTGTGAGTGGGAATAGATCGTAAGGAAATTAATATGGATGGCTGTGTTCCTGGGGAGGCTGAAGTACTTATTTCACATACTGTTGAACACAATGGACCTTGCCAGCAGGTTCTGGAGAAGATCCTGGATTAACTGGTTCCACTTGACCTCTTGTTTTTCTATTCAGTACATAACCTGCTACCAGGAGGATTTGCAAATGTGCATCCCGGCCTTAGAAGTGTGCAGACTGCTATCATTTAAAAAGGGAGCCTGTGTTTATCTTCTTCCCACCCCCATACCACTCCATTAAATACAACCTAAAAGAGCTCAGCCGTTACCAGGAGCCAAGCATTCTACCCTGATCATTTTATGCAAACACTTTCCCAAATGTAGTGTTTCATTATATAAGCATTAGAAATCAGTGCGGAGAGGGGGTGGAAACAAGAGTGAAGAGAACATGTCCCTGATAATCAGTGTGGAGATGAACTAAAATCTAAATGGGCAAAACAGTGAGGGAGAAGACCTGGCAGACTGGGAACCACTCAGCAGCACAGAGAATGGATACAGGCTTAGTCTGTGTCCTGCAGCAGCATGGTCAGAGCATGTCACTGCCTGCCTCATGGAATCCTTTGGAATGTTTTTTCACATGAAACTCACATGCACAGAGGATATCTCTAAGTATGTCTGAATCTGTCTTATAAAACATGTTTTTTTTTTCAGGCCCATCTGTTGTTGACATAATTGTAAAACAATGATCTCAGGGACACTCAGGTTATTATGTTGATATGTTTCTCCTCCATCTTCGGGGATGGTCTGAGTCTATTAGCATCAGGAGCATGTCAGAGAGACAATTTTGACGGAACCTAAAGGGCGCTACTCTCATGGCATCTTATTTTCTGTTTTCTTTCTTGTTTGCTCCACTCCCTGCCCCCATCCCCATAAGCTCATTAAAATCAAGTAAGTCTTAAAGTCTCTTTGTATTTCATCAGCACTCATATAAGAAATATCCTCCTTGCACAGATGACTATTGTAAATGCAGAAAGAGGAGAGTGTTCATTTCCATGTGGCAGAAACAGAGTATAAAAGAGAAGCCAGTTTGGGAGCTCTGATTTAAGCATTCCATCAGAAGCAGCAAAAGTCAACATGCTCTTTCTCAGATTACAAGACTTGAATTATTGCTTTGGTTTCCACCCTTAGTCTTTGCCTAGGACACACTCCCTCGGCTCATTAACTTGTATATTGTGCTCTGCATCGGGCACAGCTGCTTCTACCAAAACCACTCCCTGTGAGTTAAAGGTGGGAAAACGTATGAGCCCATTCATTGGTCTTTTCCATGTGCACTGATGTTTCCAAGGAATCCATTAACTTGCTGTAGAGGTAAATTCCAAATCTCTTAGTACATGTACCTTACCTCTTATATCTTTCATATTCAAGTAAAACAACAGAAACTTGTCTGACCACTAATTCATAAGTAAGTTTCTGGTACCCTTAGTAATTTTACCTAAAGCTTTTTTTTTTGTTAATATAGAGAAATCACTAATAATGTCATATATTAGTTTTGAAATTAAAACTCATATAGAAATCTGTATGTATGTACATGTGTGTGTAATAATGTATTTCTAAGCTATATGTTTACAGAAACTCTATACACATATGTTGGTTTTGGCTGGCCATTGCCACATTTTTAACTAATTGCTAAATCAGAATTGACACAAAACACATTCAAATAAAAACTGGACTTTTCAAGTTCTTACCTAGTTATACTTGTGTGGCTGTAAGAAGTCACGTTGGAATTTTGTATTTATAGCTGCAAGTATATGCAGGTATAAATGAAAGTATAACGTATGCGACATAAGATTTATAGGAGGAAACATTGTTATAAAGGAAAAATATCAAGGGGACAAAAATTATAGAAAATAATTTTTGGATCAGAACACAAATTGTTCTTATATTCAACAGCCTCAATGTAGCAGTGAAAAATTGCTCACCACCTGTACATCTACATCTACACAAAAGGAGACCACATACACACACACACACACACACATGCACGTACACACACAGACACACACACAAATAGAAACACTGATGCCTGAAACTTATGAGAAAAACAGAAGCTACCTTGTCTGTGGAACACGTTTTTAAATGGTTACAAAGGTAGAGAAGCTTTCATAGGCTTTAGCAAGGGTATGGAGGTTGTTTCAAAATTTTTAGTATAAAATAGACGGGTACTTGTATAACTAATAAGTTTACTAAAATGTTACATTTGGATGCTTAGATCAGTTGTTTATAGCATGGTGCTCAGAGTTACGGGTTTGAATCTTGTATGGGCTAGCAGTTAACACTTTGGGCCTGGAGAAATCATCTTTTGCTGAGGAGTCTATTTTAGTTCCCAGCATCCATGTAATGTGGCTCGTAGGCACCTCTAACTCCAGTTCCAGGGGACCCCACACTTCCTTATGGTCTCTACAGGAACCTTCATGTATGTGGTGCATGTACACACTTCAAGATACACAAGATAGACAGACAGATAGATAGATAGATAGATAGATAGATAGATAGATCGATCTTTTTTATAAAATAACATTAATGTTTGCCTATATTCCTGGCCATTTTTATTTTTTTGGTATGAACATCTGTGACTGCCAAAATTTTATACCAGAATATTGTATAATGGAGAAAATATGGGATAACCATTGAGATGTAACAAGAATAAATTAATAAAAAAAAGGATTTGATCATTAAAAAAAATTCAACAAAGATACCAAATAATTTGACCCTGGGGCAAATTATTTTACAGGAGACATCTGATAATAGTGAACATTTTCATATTTAGTCTTCATTTTCCTCACCTAATGCTTGAGTTCATCACTTAGTTTTTCTTTCCCCTGGAGTTCCTCATTGTTCCACTATTGTTCATAATTTAAGAAGAGCAGCATATAGGGAAGTTTGTTTACTGTACTCCATATGTTTACCATGCATTTTAAATCTTATAGCACATGATATACCTTTACACAAACAGTTTGCCTTGAAAAATAGCTTAAAAGGACTATTATCTCTTGTCTAGAATAAAATCTTGTAGCAAAATTTGTCAAGCACAAAGACGTGTGCCCTGGATTCCTCTTCCTTTGCTCCTCTCTTTGTAAGTGGCTGAATACAAAGTCATTTATTAAGACTCAGTAAAGCTTTCGTGGGACATGCCCGTTGGGCTAATATGCAGATATAAGTGAGTATATACCATTTGAGTCTTTCTGCTTCTGGGTTAACTCACTCATTATGATTATTTCTAGCTCAATCCATTTATCCACAAATTTCGGGAATTCCTTGTTTTTAATAGCTGAATAGTATTCCATAGTGTATATGTACCACAGTTTCTTTATCCATTCTTCTATTGAGGGACACTTAGGCTGTTTCCATGTTCTGGCTGTTATGAATAAGGCTGCTATGAACATGGTTGAGCAAATTTTCTTGCTGTGTGCTGGAGCATCTTCTGGGTATATTCCAAGGAGTGGAATAGCTGGGTCTTGAGGAAGCCCTATTCCCATTTTTCTGAGATAGCACCAAATAGATTTCCAAAATGGTTGTACTAGTTTGCATTCCCACCAGCAATGAAGGAGTGTTCCTCTCTCCCCACATCCTCGCCAGCATGTGGTGTTGCTTGAATTTTTGATCTTAGCCATCCTGATGGGTGTAAGATGGAATCTCAGCGTTGTTTTGATTTGCATTTCCCTGATGATTAAGGAGGTTGAGCATTTCTTTAAGTGTTTCTCAGCCATTTGATATTCCTCTGTTGAGAATTCTCTGTTTAGTTCCATGCCACGAAAGCCTTCACTTACCAGGAAACTGCGACAGAGGAGAGGACATTCTAGTGGGACTCTAGATGAGAGAATCATGGGAGAAAGGCAAAGTAGAAGGACCCAGAGGGTCCTAGAAGCCCACAAGTAGAACATTATGATAGGCAGATTTGGGCACAGGGGTCCCGCTCAAACTAAGGCACCAGCCAAGGACAATACAGGCAGTAAACCTTAAGCCCCTACCCAGATCTAGCCAATGGACAGAACACTCTCCACAGTAGAGTGGAGAGTGGGATATGACTTTCTCACATACTCTGGTGCCTCACCTTTGACCATGTCCCCTGGACGGGGAGACCTGGTGGCAATCAGAGGAAGGACAGCAGGTTACCAAGAAGAGACTTGATACCCTATGATCATATAGAGCGGGAGGTAATCCCCCTCAGGAACAGTCATAGGGGAGGGGAATAAGGGGAAAATGGGAGGGAGGGAAGAATGGGAGGATACAAGGGATGGGATAACCATTGAGATGTAACAAGAATAAATTAATAAAGGAGGAAAAAAAAGAAAAAAAAAAGACTCAGTAAAGCAATCAATCAACACTTCAGTTGGAGATGTAGGCACTGTAATTGTCAAGGAAAAGCAGTTAGTATAGCTGCGCCGAGGTTGTAGGGGTGTGTCTGTTTCTCTATAGGAGTAGCTAGTGAGATGTTGTTACATAGGATGGCAGCCTAAATGACATGAGGGTGAGTCAGCCTGGTGAAGGGACCTGGAGCTCAAGTGTGGTGAAGTAACTGCCTATCCAGAGTGGGTCAGGGTAAGGTGGCACAAGTTTTCTATATAGCAGCAAGTGTTAAAAATAGTGAGGTAGAAGAAAAGTGGGCTCAGTGTGGGAGTTTTGAAACATTCAGAAGTGTTAATAGAAAGATGTTTGTGGAAAAGTGAGGGTATGATGGTAGCTGTTTAGGCACAGTGCGAAATTCTGAAAGTGATGAGAAGTAGGTTCTTTCACTAGACAATGTCCATTCAGAAGAGTGTGTCACGAGAGATCTGTGTCTCACATGATCCAAGCACAGTACTGTGAGCACAGTGACTATGTACTGTGGATAAAGAGGATCATTTCAGTGATATCCAGATATACATAGGGAAGGTAGAAATAAAATAAAAAATATTTTTAGTTGAAAAAGATAATGCAACAATACTAAAAGATTCCTTGTGGGTAGTTGTTGAAGATTTATAGTACTAAATGTCTATATTATAATTTAAAAACTTTTTTATTTATTTTGATTACTATATATGCATTTATATGATTACACATATATACGATAAACTACCTACAACAAGAGGAACCATGAAACAATCAGGAATTATATAAACATAACATTCATAGGGTTTTTGGCTCTTTTGTATTTGGCAGTCTTGAAGAAAGCATCTTTCCTATTTGGTGCATCTAAATTTCTGAATGTAAATCAATATCTATCATATCTCATAATTATCAACTTAGAACATTGATCTAGATCTAAAAACATCTTAACACCTAAACAACTAAGTTTAATTGCAAGACTAACCTATCTGGTCTTCAACCCCATCAGAGACTTGAGAAGGAACAAAAGTAATTACCTGAGTAAACTGGAAGTGCAGGTTAGCAGTTTTGCAAATGAGAAGATGACAGAGACAGTTTTCTACATGAACAGTTACTCAAAACTCTCTATAATGTTGGAGCATCATCTTCAGCCTTCTGGCCCAATATATCTGACAGACATATTTGTGAGGCAGAAACTATTGAGGACCTGCTTATCCTATCTTGGCAGTTTGGCCGTGAACTCTGCCTGCATCCAAGCTTGCCTATTTTTAGGCAGAGTGCCTAAAAAGCACTCTGTGATGGTTCATTTTGGATGTTACTTTGAGCAGATGTGAAATTAAGTAAGAGACATCCTCACACCAATGGGCAGACTTGTGATGGTACATCCTGGAAAGATCAACTGTGAGGAAACATTCTACCTCAGAATGGGTGTCAATTTCTGATGAGCCAAGTGTAGAAGTTGCAGGGAAAACCAATGATAGTTTTCTGGTTGAAAAAAGTCCACAAAACAAACATGAAATCCGAAGGTGGAAATCAGCAAAACTAAATATGGTATTTGAAAGTATCAATCAAAATGATGTATTTCTAGCAAGACTGACAAGAAAAAGAGACTTTACTAAAGGGTAATAAAATGGTAAAGGTAAAATTATGATAGATTCAATATTAGATTAAATACATTCCTTGACAAACAGTAACACATTTCACTAAAGGAGAAATAGTCAGCGAAGCTGAAACCTGTTATTTTGAAAAATTACAATGTGATAAAAAGAGAAATAGTTAAAAGGAATAGCCATGCACTGTAAAAGAAACTTCAACTATGAGGGAAATTGAAATTGTAGGTAATACATCCCCACAAAGTAAACTGCCGATGCATAAAGTTTCAGTGGTGGATTGTAACAGCCTTTTAATTAGATAAATATGGAAATACTACACCAAATATTTCATAAAATTGAGGAGAATTGCTTACTTCTCAGGCATATCAGGAGACCAAATATGTGCTGATATAAAAATACACAGCAATTACAAGATATAAAATCTCCAAAACCCATGTCTCCTATGAATACATAAGCAAACATCATAATTATATTTTTACATGTTAGATCCAATAACATATAACACATCTTTGTCATTTAAGGGTTGACTGCAGGAATGTAAATCTAGTTTACTATTTGAACATTGCTCATCCTAATGTTAGAAAACTAAAAAGAAACACAATTATCTAAATGCATGCCTAAGTTATAATGACAAAATGAACAATCAATTGTATAGATCAGCAGTTGCTTTGGGAGGGGAGCATGCTTATTTATAGGGAGGAGCTGGACCATGGCTGGGCTTACGATGAAAGGTGAAAAACTTTCAAGCATGGTTGCTTGAACATATGGCCCCCAATCTTGAGTTTGATGGTTCCTTCATAGACTTGTATATATACCTCAAACTATACCAGACCATACAGTTCATACATAAGAGTGTGTTACATGTCTATCATATTGAAATAAATACTAATAGTTGTTAGGATGCTCAGGGAACAATTGGGTCACATCTGAAGGTAAGGTGACAGTAATATACTAACATTAATTTTCCAGCGTTGGAGGTTGCTTAAGAGTGTTTTGAGACAGTGCACGTACACTACAATTATCTCTGTAAGTCTGTATTATTTTGTAGCTGCTTATTATTCTACACTAGGACTCAATAAATTATCCACTTAATTGCCACATAGTTTTGCCTTCTCATTAAAACTTTTTTTTCCCAATTCACTTACAGTATTCAGAGGGGTCATATGAGCTCAAGGGCAATTTATCTTCTACAAAGCAAAGCAGAAGTAGATTATAGTTTGGGGTCGTTTGGAACCATCATAAAGAGGTTTTGCGTCTCATACAGCCACAGTTCTTGTAATGGTCACCACAGGTCATCCTGCATATTATTAACTTATGTTCTACCCGGACTGTAGTTTTTCTTTAACTTCTCTTTGGCAGTAGGTGTTTTATGTGCACAATACCAATGAAAACTCATAAGAAACTAAGGACATCACTGTTTTACATTTAATTTGTAGGGTAGGAAAATGTGGCTAAGGGAGCGATGAACTTTGCTCAAGGCTACAGAATTATTAAACAAAATCTCAAGGTACAAACCCAAGATGTCCTTTTCCAAGGCCAAGATGCTTGTAAGGAAATTTCCAAAACATTGCTTAGAAAACAGAAGAAAAATGTGCTGTTTTTTTTTTCAGAAGATTTAAGTCAGCTCATTTTTTTTTCACATGTAAGGCATTGCTACAGTACACTTAGATGTCCTCCAGTCTTCTCCTCGCCTTTTAGAGTTTGTATCCTGATGTTTTAAAGGAAAGATGATAAGAATAATTTATTCATAAAAACATATCTTATTTTTGAATTTTTGTATTTCATGTATACAATGAAATTGGGTTTCATGTACTATACATTTGGTCTCTACTAACTCCCATAATATCCTCCCCAACACGCCCTCCCAAAATCATGTCTTTTTTTTTTTTCCTGGTAACCAATTAAATCCAGTGAGTAATGCTGATATGTGCACAGGTATGACATACATTCGGTCATAGGAAACCTACATATGGCCACATCTTCAAAAAAAAGTAATATACCTCCCACAGGCAACTATTAAATGAAAAGAGTTCCTCAGTCCTCAGAGCCACCATCTGAGCTGGGATTTTTTTTTCTTTCACTGGCTTTATCATGTTCAGGTCTTGTGAGTTCATGATTTCTAAAGCCCTGTCGTTCCCAGAAGAGAGCATGGTACACCACAGCACTGTCCCCCATCCTCCTTGTGTTGTTTGAATGAGAATGTTCCACAGAGATTCAGGTGTTTAGTTACTTAGTTCCCAGCTGATGGCACCATTTGTGTAGGTTTAGCAGGTATGGGCTGGCTGGAGGAACTATGTTAGAGGGTGAAGTCTTGGGGATTTAAATGCCTCATACCATTCCCAATGCTCTCACTCTCACAACTCCATGCTTGCCCTTAATGAGCCCTAACCGCTCACCTCCCAGTTCCAGTTGCAGTGTCCGCTATCTGATGGCATCCTTCTCTACCATTATAGCCTCTGGAAATAAACCCAAATAAATACACATTTCAATAAGTTGTCCTGGCCTGGGCACTTTATCACAGTGGTAGAAACATAATGAATAGATTCTTGTTGGTAGTAGTGAGATTAATATAAAGGTTCCATTGAGGGCTGACCACTCAGTTTCTCAATCTTAGCACTCTGAAGAGTTGTCCATCTCTCCATTAACTACCTGCAGAAAACAATTCTCTGCCTAACTCTGAGAGCAGCTCAGGTATATCGGTATAAATATGGGTATTTGGAAGGCAGTTTGACAGCATGACTATAAAGTAAAATAAAAATATCAGATTTTTATTTTAGGGCCCGCGAGCTCCATAGCCACGAGCTTTTGACCAAAATACAGTACCAGGTATCAAATTTTCTATTGTGAAGCAGGCCTCAAATCCAATCAGAAGGTGTGTAGCTAACCCAGAAATGTTGTACCACTATACTGCTATGGCACCAGTAGGCATATTTTGCCTTTCAGGTCAGTTCTGTGGCATGCAGTGTTCAGCACCGAATAAGACCGTAGATATTTTTGTACTTCAGCAGTCTGTATAGCAGCACCCTTTGTATCTATAAAAACTGTCGATCAGGAAAGAAGTTTCCTGGTACATTTAAGATTGATTTGTATCTGTCCTGCAGTCAAAGTGTGTGGTATCCTCAGCAATTGTGGCTTATCATATAGTTATATGGAATAACCACAGGAAATGTCAAGAGTCTGTGTTCTTTTAGAGACCTCTGGGGCTGCCTATCAACAACTCATAAGAGGTATTTCTTTCCTTCTACCACATTCCTCACTTAGTAACGTGTCTTATGTGGTTGATATCATCTATTCATACAGAGTAATTGTGTTTGAATACCCACAAATCAGTATACCAAATGTAGTGGGTTTTATTATTGTTGAGTCAGTGACACATTTTTATGATTCTGATGACTCTTCACTCTATGATTATAATCCTATATAATCTCTAAGTAGTTACTTGCCTTCCACTGTACTAATACCTATAGAGTAGGTTTCTAACCAGGGAGGACTTTGGGTAAATTCCTACCTCATTCTCTTCAATGGTTTATTTTATTATCAACCTGACAGGATACAAAAATCACGTTGGAGTCAAATATCTGTGCATATCTGTAAAGAATTTTCTAGAATAAGTTAGGTAAGGTACAAAGTCCCATCCTAAATATAGGTGGCACCATTCCATAGGTTTGGACCCTAAACTGAATAAAAAGATTACAAACTTATTCTGAGGATGACATCATGTGCTGCTTCCTGGATGTGGACACATTGTGACTTGGTCTCTCAAGCTCCTGCCATTTTTACTTCCCAACATTACTAACTATGTTTTCAAACTGTGAACTGAAATAAACTCTTTTCTCCATTTGGTCAAGATTTTTGTTATGGCAACAAGACAAGGAACCAGTGTAGAAAATTGGTACATGTAAGTACGGCTATGGTTGTGAGAAACCTATCCTTGCCATTCATAGGACTTTGGAACTGGTTTTTGAGAGGAATGTGGAAATCTTTCATACTTATGGATAGAAAACCCTAAATATTGTAGGCAGAGTTTAATGGGAAATTCTGGTAAGAGCTTTGAAGACAAGATAGAAAGATTGCAGAGGATGGAATCATGAGATTTCAGGGAGTAACAAGAACTCTATCAGGAACTTGGCTACCGGCCATTTGAGTTCTATTATTACAAGGAATATATATGCATTCTGCACATGTCTTCAGAATTCGTGTGATCTGAATTTAAAAGGGATGATGAATGTATAGATGGATGGATGGATTGATAGATGGATGGATGGATGGATGAATGGAAGTATGGATATGGTAGAGGAGACTTTAAGTTATGATAGCAGTCAAGACTCTGCTATGGGAGATGCTCAGATATACCTAGATCTAAAGAGACAACTAGCAATACATGGGGCAGAAAGACATATAAATGTACAGTTTTTGAAAAAGTGCTTCAGCAAATATAAAATTACAGTCTAGGTGGTGCTTAAAAGGGATGGAAAGATCTAGAGACAAACCTCCCATTTTGTACAGGAACTGGTGCCCTGAGGATAAGACCTCAACACCACAGGTCACAGGTTAGGAAAATGTAAACTGATTTGAAAGGACAGAGTCTACACTAAGAATGATTCTGAAGGGGTTCCCTGGCCATGGAAGACCATGGGAACATTTTCCAAGGTCAGCATATAGAGGCTGTTGTCCAAGGGGATTAGGTTCCATAATTAGCTGACAAAAAACTTGGACCTGTTGTCCATGAGCCACTGTTTTTGAAACCTTCAAAGATACATGATTGAAAAACTCATGATTATTGGAGCATAATTCAATAAAGCTGCTAAGCAAGCAATATATAGCAGGACCAGAATATCTGGAAGGATAGAATGAGAGGCCACCATGTGAATCTCTGAAGGTCAAGGCTAAGTTTCAATGAAGACCTCAGTATGGTATACATAAAAGAACCATGAGATACCCATCAAGAAACATTGAATGCATCTAGTGGAGCTTACTCAAGGGAAGCTTGTGTGTGCAGCAGGCAACAGAATTAGGCAGAGTGGGGTAGGAGGGTCCAGAAATAACATACATGGAGTTAAGGAATAGTCTTGCTTTGGTCAGACTGGACCCAGCTTTCATCGGTGTTCCCCTAATCAGCTCTCCCGGAGTGAGAATGTTTACTACACACCACTGTATATTGGATGTCTGAAAATTGGTTTTGTTGTTGTTGTTACTGTTGCTGTTGTTATTGTTGTTTGGTGTTTTCAAACAACCACATAAGTAACATTATATTGAGTGAACAAGTTATATTTTAGAATGTATATACATAAACATAACATATATATACATATACATATACACCATATGCACATATACATACAGTACCACTTAGTGTAAAAAGAAGTCATAAATTTGAGAGTGGGAGTGTTTTATGGAAGAGCTTAGAGGAAAGAAAGAGAGAAATGCTGTAATCATTTATAATCGCCAAAAAAGTAAAATAAAAGTATACAGAAAAAATTAAAGAGAAATTGTAAACATCCTGGAAGAAAGTCTGTACCTATATTTTTAGACATTTGGGACTATCAAAAACTATGAGGATTTTTGAATTTGTACAGAATGCTTTTTTGTATTGCGAGACTGTTATGTGTTTCTGAGGACAAGAAACAGGAGATTAAGTGATGTTTGTGTGTTACGTTTGCAAGGATGGATTCTGATGGTCTATGCTAATGATCAACTTCAAAGGATCCCAATTCACCCTTTGGGGATTCCCGAGAGGGATCTTTCAGGTATGATCATTGAAGTAGGAAAATGCACCCAAACTACCAGACTGAATAAAAAGGAGACAGTGAGGTAACCATAGCATGCATCACTCCTTTTTTCCTAACTGCCAATGCAAAGTTATCAGCCATCTTCAGCTCCAGCAGAGGTGCTTTAGATCTATCTATCTAAAATTGTGGCAATAACTGCCACAATAATAGCCCCTCTCGTTAGGTAAATGTGAGCACAGTTTCAAGTGTGTTGATGTAGTACTTGTACATAGTATAGCCTCAGAAACCATCATTATTATTAGTGAGTATGGTAGTTCAAATGAGATTGACTCCCTTGGACTCATATCTTTAAATACACGCTCCTTATTTTGTAGAAGTCTTTGGGAAGGATTGGGAGATACGGCATAATTGGATAATTGGAGAAGGTCTCGCTCTCCCTCCCTCTCTCTCTCTCTCTCTCTCTCTCTCTCTCTCTCTCTCTCACACACACACACAGACACACACACACACACACACACACACACACACACACAGAGACACACACAAACACACACACATGGGAGGGAGAGACAGAGAGACAGAGTCACATAAATAACACTAAAATAATTTTTAAATTATAATTTAATTCCTTTGCGCATTCGTTTCCTAGAAAGTCTTCTCTGACCTAATTAGTTTATAAAAGGTTCAGGATTTATGGTATGGGACTGTTCACTCATCTCTTGCCAGTTTAGTTCAGTTTTTCCTGTTTTTTTTCCTGTATATATTTTTAAATTTTCAATTACAAAGCAACTTGTTTTGTTTCTCTATTTATTATTCTCTGAGTAATTTAAACCAAAGCACAATTCCTTTATCCCTCAAAAAACTCGTAAGTTTTTCTGTAAGCAAAAATTCATCCCCAAAAGAAGCTCAAGTACTAGCTACTTTCCCTGTACCCCAACACACGTATTCAATATTTTCTTTCAGAAAACAATTTTCCAACAGATTGAAATATAGGAGTACCTGATTATTTGCATGCTGTGGGAGTTTTCAAGGGGCATGAGAGTGTTTTATAACTCATTTTGCAGAATAAAGTGCCATGTGTCAAGTTGTAGATCAAGGACACCTAGCATATGTTCTCAGCAGGCATATGGATGTACTTATCATGGAAAGTGTAGGAGGTTAAACTAGCAGCTTGAATGAATTTTAGAGCAAAGACACCAAAAGTCAAACATGAAAATATTTTCCACAGCTACAAAGGACACAGTAATTAGGCAATAGACTATATGTAATTAGGTAATAGTCTGTCTCTAAGAAATATAGTTAATTTTGTTACAGCAAACGTTCTAATGTAGAATACTTTTAAAAATTATTTATTTATTTATTCTTGTTACATCTCAATGGTTATCCCATCCCTTGTATCCTCCCATTCTTCCCTCCCTCCCATTTTCCCCTTATTCCCCTCCCCTATGACTGTTCCTGAGGGGGGGGATTACCTCCCCCTGTATATGCTCATAGGGTATCAAGTCTCTTCTTGGTAACCTGCTGTCCTTCCTCTGAGTGCCACCAGGTCTTCCCCTCCAGGGGACATGGTCAAATATGAGGCACCAGAGTTCATGTGAAAGTCATACCCCATTCTCCACTCAACTGTGGAGACTGTTCTGTCCATTGGCTAGATCTGGGTAGGGGTTTGAAGTTTACCGCCTGTATTGTTCTTGGCTGCTGCCGTAGTTTGAGCCGGACCCCTGGGCCCAAATCTGCCTATCATAATGTTCTACTTGTGGGTTTCTAGGACCCTCTGGATCCTTCTACTTTGCTATTCTCCCATGCTTCTCTCATCTAGTAAGTTTCTTCTGTTATTTAGAAAACAAATATAACTCTGGTATAAGGACAATGAAGGAGATTATAATTGAAGATTAGAACTAAAGAGATAAATTAACTTTCTGGCTTCTATTTAAAAACCGTAGATAATAAAAATGCTGTCTCCATTGATAATAAATAACCCCACTCTTGCATCTTGGCAGCCTGGAGCATATGAAGAGTCTCTGTGGCCGATTCTTCTCCATCCCCGCATCCTTTCCCTGCATCCTTACTGTTGGGCATTCTTTGGTTCTGGCATCTTCAATATCCAGGAGTCCTGAGTGCAACTTGTGTTTCATCTCTACAGCTTCTCACAGTGATATCTCATGGCCTCCTTCCAGAAAATTCTGACCTTGTCACATTTTTTGGGCTAGTCTCTGAAACCATGGAGCAAGACTTCATGACCCCAACTAGTTTTCACTTTTCTATGCCTAAAAAAACAAAAAACAAAAAAACAAAAAAACAAACAAAAAAAAAACCTCGCTCCAAAGGAATAATGGCACCTGAATCTGCTGATGACTGGATGGAGATGCAGCCTCGCATTCTAAATGGCAGCTGAACCCACTTATGTGTGCTGACCCTGGGGAAGCTCTTCCAAGGCAACTTTTCCTTTGAGGAGTAGGGAAACCCTTTGTTTCATACTCTCCTCTTCCATGTGCGTGATCTTCATAATATGAAACCTCTGGATGCTTTTTCTATTGTCTTAGTGAAACACGGGGTGCTACATCCAGGGGTGCTGTTCTCTTAAATACTTAAAGTTGCTTTCTCAGCGTCAGTCTGACGCTTTCCCGGCTTGAATTTCCCCCTGCCCAACCAATTGGCCTGTTAGTTTTACATTTAACTCCAATTAAGTTCTTAGGGCACAGCCAGAATAAAGCCAGATTCTTGGTCAACTATCCCAATACTTATGAAGTCACTTTTAATGCATCCTTTACTGTTCGTATATATATATATATATAAATTTTCAGAATAACCCATTAAGCTCTGCTTTCAGAATGCCATGGCATTTCTAATCCAAAGTACAAAACCCTCCCTCATTCCAAACACTAAATAGTTCCAAAGCTTTAAGAACCATATGTTCAGGTTTATCACTTTGGGGACACCACTCCTTACCTTTTATTTCCTTTGATAAAATATTCTGAGAAAAGAAACACACCTTAGAAGGGACTTACTTTGGCTCCGCATTTGGCGATGCAGTTTTCCATGGCCAGGAAGTGAAGGCAGCAGGAACTTGAAGCAGCTTGTCACACTGTAGTTCTACCAAGAGGCAGAGAGCACTTTCTTCGTTTTCTTTAGCCCAGGATCGTGATCCGTGGAGTGGTGCCATGTGGCGTCGGTGAGTCTTCCTGCCTCAGTTAACCCAGCGTAGACAATCACAGATGGGTATGCACAGAGCCGTATCTCCCAGGTAAGCTAGACTTCCTGAAGTTGAAATTGAGACCAGTGATTTCTACTTCAGTTACAGCCTCCTGAGTCCTACCCTGATGAGTACCTGTCCTGGCTTCTGTCAGTGATGCACTATTGGATGCTTAAACTGAAATAAACCCTTTTTTCCTCAAAAAAAATTGAGGCCAGTCATCACAGAACACAGTGACTTTTTCTGTGTATGATCAGCATTTGAGGACAATAGAGGAATGCATAGAAATAATATCTGAACACTTTTAAAATTCTAGTGTGGTTGAAAGAGCTTTAATAGCTTTTAGTGTATTTATTTGCTTTTGTGTTTGTTTTTGCTTATGTGTACACTCAGGCAAGCCACTCTGCTTGTGTGCCAGTCAGAGAACAACTTGTGCAATCAGTTCTCCCGTTCAAACCTGTAACTCCTGGAGGCTGAGCACATGTTGTCAGGCTTTACCCATTGAGTCACTTTTACAGTCATTTAAAAAAAAAAAAAAGAAAATTGGGTTTTTGTTTTAATTCATGTTTTAACTTTTTAAATGTAAATGCTCTCCTAAGAAATAACCATGGCTCGGCTTTATGTAATCAGCCAGTGAATCTGACACTTGATGTAACATGGGGGCTATTTCCTTACTTCTTTATTTTTTGTTCTGCGTTAATACCTCAAATTGAATTTTTTAAATGAATTTCACTTTTTAAAATGTTGTAACATAGTGGTGATTCCTAATGTGCATCTGGTATCCCAGTTGCCACCTCTGTTTCACTCTCTAAAAACATTCCTAGAATTAGGAACAAAGTGGTGAGCATACAAATAAATATGTCTAAGATCGTTCTGTCCTTGCCATCAAAGGCACAGTGGCCATTAGACAAAAGAGTTATCATGTGATTTCATATGACTTTTATCATACCTTATTATGAAAAGTTTCTCTTTGATGGAATATTAAATTAAATGAAATACACAATATGCTCCTTGGCCTCAAAACTCTATCAGTCATTAACTGACAGGAAAGAAAAGTACTGGAGTTGACATATTATATACATTAAAAGAGATCAATAAGATGTATACCATTGAACATCTTAAACTGAATATTTGTTAGCCCAAAATTATTGATTTATTGACTATATTAGATTTCTTATTTCTATCATTCAAATATCTGACATAAATAACTTAAGGGATGGAATCGTCTACTCAACAAAGTGAGGTGACCAGATATTTCTACCAAGACATGTATTTTTCTTCCAGGTTTGAGAAGCTTCGGTCTATAGTCTTTTTTCCATACCCTAGTGTAGAAGGGCATGCTGGCAGCAGAGCTGTGTGGCAGCAGAGCTGTGAGGCAGAAGAGCTGTTGACCTAGTTGTAGAGAAGAAGCAGAAAACAAGACCAGGGACAGGACACCCTCAAGGAATTGTATCTGCTCACCCACTTCCTCCACTTAGACACTACCTCCCAAAGCCTGGAGGACATCCCAAGCAATGCCACAGCAGCTAATTTCAACACAGGGTATTTTGTGGGAGACACACACGAATCATTGAGCTGGTAGGTAAGTTTTTATGGATGAGCACACTGTTTTGTCAAATGTATGACTAGACTAGACCAGCAGAGACTGGAGTTGCACAGAATGTAAAGCAAACCTCTGATCCTCTTACCTTGCATAGCTAGGAATCAGAGGAGGTGGCTCTTTCTTGGGCGCTCTGGTCACAAATATGAAGCAGGTGAAGGGAAGGGAGGGGTTCCCCAAAAAGTGACCTGGAAGCCTTGGAAAATAGTAAAAGGATATAAAGAGTGACTAACAAAGTAAGAAGTTAAGCTTTACTGTAAACTATCACTGTAAGAGAAATGATCAGTCTGAACAGGAGTAAAATGTGTTAAAGCTAAAGCAATAAGTTACATATAAATTAGTTGAAAATATCTCTTATGATACTATATATTGTTGAGAATGTTGGAAAACAGGCACTTGAATATCACTTATGCTTTGAAATTTTACTTAGACTCTATTTAGCAGGAAGTTGTATATTTAAAAATGTTCATATTCTATTCAGGTGTACTTCTAGAATGTCTCAAATGAATACTATATTCAAGATGCTCAAATTTGCTTTTTAATACTAATTTCCTAAAGTAAGGTTTAAAAGTTCATGACTAAAAATATGTTTAATAGACTAGTTAAAACTGGTGTATTTGTAAAATATTATATAGAAGATTATAAACCTGAACTGTATTCCATTTTTAGGTTGTAGCCCAAACTGTAATAAGGAAAGTTAAGGGGCTAGGGATTATAATTTATTTAATTAGAATATACAGAAAAAAATTAACCCAGGCATTGGTATTGACTTATTTTTGTGGTATTAATATATTTTCTATGCAATGCTTCACTTTTCTGGATGTTCAATGTATCTTAGCTGAAATTATAAATTCAAATAAAAATAAGAGTTAGCACTGTGATAAGAGATTTAATCATTAGAATACAGTGCTTGTTTAATATAATCTGACTGAGTATGCAAATAGAAGAAACTACAATAGGAAGATATAACACAGAAAAAATTAACTTTACTTATATAAGGAAGATCTCTGAATATTTTATTCCTAAATTCTCTAACATGTAGAAACTATATGGGGCTTAGCCAGAAACCTAAATTACAGTCTTAGCTCTACTTATTATAAACAGGCTATGAGAGCTTTCAACATACCTCAATGAAACTGTGTCAATCATAATTTTAAGGCTGCTTCCAGACATAGTAGGTGAAATAAAGAAGTAACTGTGTACTCATATGACATTACACAGAGGAAAAGTAACAAATTAATTTAATTTACACTAGCTTAAAAATCTCTTGAGATTTGCTGAGGCTGGCAATTAAACTAGATCATACTATCATCAGGAAGTAAACAGCACAGTTAAGCTCATGTCAACCTGACACACAAACACATTACTGTTAAACCCTAACTTCTTGCTTATCCACAAGATCTCATACTGATATCAATATGAAAATATAAAACATTCCATCTTATACAGTCCCACAGCCCTTAAAATTTCAAACACTTGATAACTTTTGTCTCTTTAAAATATCCAGTGTCCTGTCCATTGGCTAGATCTGGGTAGGGGCTTAAAGTTTACTCCCTGTATTGTCCTTGGCTGGTGCCTTAGTTTGAGCGGGACCCCTGGGCCCAAATCTGCCTATCATAATGTTCTACTTGTAGGTTTCTAGGACCCTCTGGATCCTTCTACTTTGCTATTCTCCCATGCTTCTCTCATCTAGAGTCCCAATAGGATGTCCTCCCCTATGACCCACTTTTCTGGTAAGTGAAGGCTTTCATGGGACATGCCCCATGGGCTAGTATGCAAGGATACAAGGGATGGGATAACCATTGAGATGTAACAAGAATAAGTTAATAAAACATAAAAAAAATATATCCAGTGTCTAACATTCATAAATTAAAAACAAAACAAAACAAAAAAACAAGTCCTTGGCTGTCATTCCATGCTACTGGCATCTCCAAAATGCCTCTTACTGCATCTTCATCAATAACCCCATTGATTCTCTTCAGTTACTCTTAGACGGTATCAAGCCTCACCATCTCTCCACTGCCTCTTTATGCTTTCAAAAGCAGTGCTTCCTGGGAAACTCCCACATGTTAACAAGTTTGGCTGTCAGCACAAGGCTGAGGCAATGCTTTCCAGAAGATTTCACCCTAGCCATCCTGGTCTCTTCTTAATCATCACTGGATTTTTTGTTTTGTTTTGTTTTGTTTTGTTTGTTTTTGTTTTTCAGTTCCAGTTTACTGGTATCCATTGTTGCAGAAAAGCAAAAGTTTCACTTCAGTGGTTCTGGTCTGTCTTTAATTACTAGTAAATCTTCAGTTCCAACTGACCAGAAGCACAGACCGTTAACCCCGAATTTCACATAAATGGCTCTGGTAATCTCTGCTTCCCTCTGAAACTTTAAGGACAGGCCTCCATCATCTGCGTGTCCTTCAGCATTCCTGTCCTCGAAACTCCCACAGAACAGCCCATTATGCTCCGATTACTCAACTGCTTTTTCAGTAAAAAGTTGCAAACACCTCCACAATTCTCCCCCAGACAACATGGTTGGGACTGTTTCAGCAATACCCCACAAATGGTACCAACTTAGGAGGTTTTGAATTGCTGTGATAAAGTATTATGAAAGAAGCAATTTGGGAAGGAAGGGATTTATTCCAGTTTCCAATTCCATATCACAGTACATCGTCAAAGGATGTCAGGGCATGAACTCTAGACAGGAATTTGTAGACAGGAAGTGATTTAGTGGCTATGGAGGATCACTGCTTGCAGGCTTGTTCCAGATTCTGTAAATGGAAAAATCTGTCGGGTAAAATTCCATTTGGCTGCTTATCTTTGTTTTTCTTTTTGTTTTTTTTTTGTTTTAAATCTAAGCATATTCTCTTTAATCTGATATGTGGAAACAATGCTAAACTTATATGCTTATGGTCAGAATTTGAAGTAATACATTTAGTAGATATTGCTAATATTCTATGTGGTGATTTGTAGAAATGCAACTATCATTAACTAGCCTTTTTATCAAGGATGTGATCTTGTCAGATAAAAGTTCCTCATCTTAAAAAGTATTTAAGGATATGTTACCTATGTGTTATAGCTCAAACAATTTAACAAAAAAATTCAGTGAATTAATTCACTTACTAAAACTTACCTTACTAGGCTCTTTAATGATTAGAGTTAGCAGAGGGTAGAGATTTAGAAGATTATCTACTGCTATAGTTTAGTAAATCTCTACAAATAAACTCACAATTCACTGAGAGCATATTTTAGCTTTAAAGCTTCTAAAGATTAACTCAGACACTGATTCATTAACTCATGTGACAATATTATTATTTGTCAGTATTAAATTAATATCACATGGAGAAGAATCAGTCACAATTATACTGAGTACGCTGAAGTACTGTTATAATAATAGTGAAGGCCTGTTCTATTCATCAGTGTGGAAAAGCACTCAGCTGGTTTAATCCCATTGCATATAATTAAATTCACAGTAGGAAGTCTTACAATAAAGGAGTTATTATCATCTTGCGGAGGCTTTTTATTACAAAATATTGTCTTCAAAAGCCAACTTTTGATGGAGGACTTACTCCAACTTTATGATTATTTAATAACAAAATTTTAATGGCAGCATCATAAAATATGAGTTTGCCTTCGTTAAAAGTGGGCTCTCTAAATGTTTTCTTCCTCTGTGATTTTAATAAGGCCATGTGTCTTAGTTATTGTTCTTTTGCTGTAAAGAAACACCATGACCAAGGCAACTCTCACAAAAGGAAGTGTTCGGTTGGGTTCTTGCTTACAGTTTCAAAGAGTTAGTCTCTTATTATGTTGGTGTGGTATTTGAGAAGTAGCCAGGAGCTATATCCTGCCTGAGCTGTAGAAAGAGAAAAGGCAGCAGTGGTGGTGTTTGATGTGGGTTTTTGAAACCTCAAAGCCCACCTCCAGTGAAACACTCCCTCCAACAAAACCACACCTACTCCAACAAGGCCACACCTCCTAATTCTTCTAATCCTTTTTGATAGTTTCACTTCCTGAGTGACTAAGCATGCAGACATATAAGCCTATAGGGGACATTCTCATTTAAACTACTCCACACAGCATGTAGTATTTTTGCTTCCTAAGCACTGGGCTTTTAAAATTATACTGGCACACTCCTGATCTTTTATCTATGGAGATACATGGAATGAAACAATAAGTAAGGGCTGCTTCATTATAGTAGGAACTTTCTGTTTATTAAATGAGTGTCATTCCTATGCTCTTAGTATACTTTGTAGAGGAATTTTAATCGGCCAATATGGCTGCTCTGGAAAGGGATCACACTCAGAGACCTTTAAGGTCTATGTGATCTGGCTGGAATGCAAACACTCTCTGGATTACTGATATACCCTTAGTACACATCTTTAATCCCAAATAATGAAGGTAAGGATAGTTTATAGAAGGAAGTATCCATGCTTAAAGGTGACATCTAAATGAGGGCAGAAAAAGTGAGGAATCAGGGAAAATTTTGACTGAATGAGTCAGACACAGGATACTCCCAAGTCTCATGAGAACAAGACGAGAGAGGCTACTTAAGAGCAGTATAGGAAGAGAGGATTTTTTTTTAGGGGTTTTCACTGGGAGAGTGTTACAGACACAGGCTACAGAGAGATCAAGCTAGACACATGTGAAGCCAGAATGAGCCAGAGAATGAGAAGGAGTCAGAAGATTAAAACATATTGCCAGAGTTCATTTGAGACCAGGCAAAGCAATGCAGTCAGAAGCCTAGGGAAGCCAATTTGAATCAGTCATCTTGGAGAGGAGTTTGGGCCATAGCAGTTGAATTGAACTAGCCAATGCTAGTTCAGAAAGAATTAGAAAGGCTTGGGAATGGCTCTCACCTTGTTCCCTTATCTGAAGAATTAAAAGCAACATTTACAATTCATTATTGTTTGGGTTTTTTGTTTTGTTTTGTTTTTCATTTAGCTTCCAAATGTTTTCATTTCTTTTTTCCCACTTCTAAAGATTCTATTTTATTTTTTAGCATTTGCATTTACATTATTACATGTAAATAAAAATTATATATGGCAAGAAGAACCACAAGACAATCAGGGATTATATGGATGTTATATTCATAGTGTTTTGTCTAATTGTATTTAGCAATCTTGTAGAAAACATCTTTCCTATCTTGGTGATTCTAAAATTCTGCATGAGAATCAGTACCTGTCATATCTCAACCTTGTCAACTTAAAACATCTATCTAGACCTAAGAACATCTTAAGCCCTAAACAGCTAAGCTTAATTCTAAAATTAAACTATCTGGTCTTCAACCCTATCAGAGACTTGAGAAGAAGGAATAACATTGTGTGTGTGTGTGTGTGTGTGTGTGTGTGTGAGAGAGAGAGAGAGAGAGGGGGGGGGGGGTTCTTTGTGTAGCCTTGGCTGTACTAAACTTGCTCCGTTGACCAGGCTGGCCTCAAACTCATAGAGAGCTGCCTACCTCTGCCTCCCTTAGTGTTGGGATTAAATGTGTGTACCACCATGCCTGACCTACAGTACATTATCTCTACTACTACAGTAGTCATACAAAAATAATATTATCTTTTTACTGTAGAGAAAATGAGGGCTTAGGTTTTTTCTCTCTCTCTCTAATTGATCAATAAGTAGTTGCACACAATTGGAAACAAGTATTGTTTATCTTATTGAATTTCAATGTCATAGTTTTTATATTTCACAAAAATTTAAAAGAAAGTGACTATTTAAAAACAGTTGCAAAGCCATTGTGAAAGTTTTATGGGTTTCATAAAGAATAAGGAAAGGCTGGTTTAAAATTTTACCCTTGGGATTCTGATCAGATTTTCACTTATTCTGTTTTCTGTTTCTGCATTGTGATTGGTGTCTAAATGTGTATGAGACATACTAAACAATATTTCATATTTAAAAACAAATCATACCTAAAGAGACATTGAATCAAAGGCACACTGAACCCCAAATAATATACTGGATTTTATTCTTAAGTGACAAATATGGGGCTTTGTTTCTGGATACCGGTAGGAAAAAATGTTTCTTTGTCCTCGAATCATCTCAACTTCTTACTCAGAACAGTGTATGGTTGGCAGACTGTCTCTTTGACATCCATCACCCAGATTTGGCCAACTTTCTCTCTGCATTGACTCCCAAAGCTTAAGGATGTATGATTTCCTTTGATTTACCATCTCTTGTCTGCCCAGCATTTTCCTTGCTCCAAACTAATTTGCTATGGCCTCAGTATATTAAATAAGACTTAAAACTTTAAAAATCTATTTTTCTTGAAAGTTGCCTTATTTTCAAGCATACAAACTCTATAGATAGGTGATCTTTTGTAATATAAAGTATTTTATTTCTTTTCACCTTCCTTCTTCAATATCCCAAATCCATTCCCACTTCCTCAGTAGGTCTCCACAAAGGTTTATGGATACATTAGGGTGTGAAGAAAGTTGCACACGCACATGGATGTATAATATGTATGTATAAGTATGTATGTATATATATATATTATTTTTCTGAAAACATCATTTTTGTTAGTTAATGCATATCATTATGATGTTGACACAAAAGTTCTTGCTTTTTCCCCTACCTATATACGCATGACCTCTCTGGGCATGGAAGAGTTGCCATCCAAATTAGTTACGTCATGGATTCACCCATTCTATATTCACTCCATAACACTTAGGTTTCATTATCTCATATCCAGTTGCCAAAGTTTATTAATTATCTATACATTTTTAGGTGCTTCATATAAGCAGACTTTTTAGAAAGTGGAAAAGCAAATAATGTAAAGTGACTAATTTCAAGATAAGCCTGATTACTAAAGGTGACTGAGATGAAAAGTCTTTCACTTTGGACCTGCATAATTTTACTGTTTTCCTTGTCATCTGCAAACCTCAATGGAGACAAAAAAAAAAGCATTTTTCAACAAATGTATCCTTAAAAGTCTTTCATGGTAAACTTCTGTTAAATACAATTTTGGATCTTGAAGCTGTGACATCAAAGCACTGAGAACAGGTGTTCATGACTCCTCATAAATCTTTTGAAGTTTCTGGCAAAGAACATCTGGTTTGTTTGATAGGCGTTTATGTCTACACATTTGTTAGATGAGAGAATGAAGCAGGTGTGGGTCTGAAGCACTGAGCACGTTCATGGTTAATAGGCTTAATTTCCGACTATCCATAATACCACCCTTTCACGAGATGCGGTGACGTAAGGAACACTCTCTTTCAGAGGGTCTAGTTTGAGGGTGAAGTAATGTTTGTCTCCAAGATGGATTCACTGAGCTATTAAAATGCTTGTCATTATGCGAAATGCTAATTCTGCTTTAGCAAGCAAGTTGCTTTTCCATTTTGATTATGCATACGATTGCCGTCTAGCCAACAGCTCTCATTTTTACTCTTTGGTGTGTTACTTTAGAAGTCAGGAGCAGTATATTTGCATTTAAAAATGTTTGTTCCTACTTGAGCTAGAACATAGGAGTTAACCTTTAAGGAGCTTTGAAACTGTTGGTCTGAAGATACTAAGACAAAGTATATAGGCACCTGAGTCTTAAAACAAGTTTTTGGATGACATACAAAGTCAATAACTGTAAAAGAAAAAACTGACCAACTAGATTCCATAAAAATGCCTTTTTTGTGAAAGACAACATCTAAAGAATGGTAATCACAACACAGATCCAAAGAAGATACTAATAATCCATGTTACTGATAAAAGATATTCATCAGATGGTTCCTTTCTATTCTTCATACTTCTTCCTCTACCTTACCCTTTTCTTTTTCACCCCAGTTTTACCCTTTCTGTTGCATTACTCACTTTTAAATTTTTAAAAATTATTTTTATTTTTATATATTTTATTTTTACATTTATATGTATAATATTACACATATATACAAGAAAGGACATACAGCAAGATGGACCATGAAACAATTAGGAATTACATAATGTTACATTCATAGTGTTTTGCCTATTTCTGTTTGACAACCTTGAAGACAACATCTTTCCTATCTTGGTGAGTCTACAACTCTGAATGTAAATCAGTATCTAGCATATCTCATCTCTATCAACTTAAAACATCTATCTACACCTAAAGACATCTTAACCCGTAAGCAACTAAGCTTAATTGTAAAACTGAACTAACTGGTCTTTAAACCTATGTTCAGTTTTGAATTCCATTAAGTAAAAGATGAACTGTGTGTGTGTGTGTGTGTGTGTGTGTGTGTGTGTGTGTGTGTCCATGTGTGTTTATATGTGTTTATGTGTGTATATGTCTGTCTATCTGTCTGTGTACTTGTTATTTCTGCACTAGTAGTAGAATGAAGTGTAATTCTTATGATATGTGGTTAGTATGTATTTGTTAAAGATGAGTTGACTCGTATGAGATCCTTCTGGGCCTTCTATTCAATTTCATTGAAGTATTAATTCATTCTTTCAACAATACTTAAATATTAAAGATGCCTAGGGTATCTTTTTAAAATATATATATATATATATTATTAGTTTATTCATATTACATCTCAATTGTTATCCCATCCCTTGTATCCTCCCATTCCTCCCTTCCTCCCATTTTCCCCTTACTCCCCTCCTCTATGGCTATTCCTGAGGGGGACCTCCTCCCTCTGTATATGCTCATAGGGTATCAAGTCTCTTCTTGGTAGCCTGTTGTCCTTCCTCTGAGAGCCACATTGATGCTTGTATCAGTGCTTTAATGATGTTCCTATTCTTCAATACTATTTTTCTCAATTAAGTCTCATTTCTTTACATAATCACAATGTACCTATTTGCAGCAAAACTTGATATGAGATTGATTAAATACCTATTTAAATTATATATAAAATTTAGACATCAAATGTATTGGATTATATAGGCCTTCAATACATGGACATATGCTAATTTTTGTTAGAGCTCTCTATAACTATAGATATTTTTTTAAAACTCCTAGACATGTTTTCATGATACTTATATTTCATTGCTTTTTTTCATTGAGTAATAATTAAGATGTTATTTTACCCTTAGAGAAAATTACTTTTTCACTGATGGCATAGTCAGTACTCTATTTTTTTCCCATTTGTTTATGACATGTCATTTAAGACACAACATAAGACTTTATAATAAAAATTTATATTTTCTTTCATAGATTACTCATGTTAGTGATCCAATTATTTTAACTGTTGTGCACTTAAGAAAACCTCCAATCACTCACATTTATGTTTTAAATAATAAACTACATGATTTTGATCTTTGGTGTCATTTCACATTTTCTGATATTTTATACTTACATAGATAAATATTTTATCTGTTAATCATTGCCATTTCTGAACAGCTTTCTTTAATAATTCTGGTGTTCATATATGCTGATAATACATTTTAGATTATAAAACAACAAAAAAAGATAATAGTCTTGAAATCCCACTTGCTCTAAACTGATTGCTTCAATACAATCACAAATACAAAATGTTAAAATTAAAAATGACAGACAATAAAGGTGAATTTTCACACCTTGGTGCTTTGTATAAATGAGAACAGTGTAAAAAGAGTAGAAGGAAGTCAGTCTGACTTTCACACATACTCTGGTGCCTCATATTTGACCACGTCCCCTGAATGGGGAGTCCTGGTGGCACTCAGAGGAAGGACAGCAGGCTACCAAGAAGAGACTTGATACCCTATGAGCATATACAGCAGGAGGAGGTCTCCCTCAGTCACAGTCACAGGGGAGGGAAATAAGGGGAAAATGGGAGGGAGGGAGGAATGGGAGGATACAAGGGAGGGGATAACCATTGAGACGTAATATGAATAAATTAATAAAATATTTAAAAAGAATAGAAAGAGTTTTCACAGAAAAATATAAACCAAGTCAAGCCCCTTCTTCTTTCCAACTGCACACAACTGACTCTCGCTTTGTGAGTGCTATACACTCCTGTGGCCATCTACCATGAAGACGGTAAATGTGTAACTCCCACTGCTAGTGTATGTGGAAGGAGCAGGATAATTAGGGTCAGTCAAGTCATAGTCTGAGGTCACAATAAGATAGGATCATTTTTGTCTCTGTGTATGTACATAAGAGGATAGGACATACAGTGAGACAAAAGTTGTCTGCCAGCCAGAAAGACTGTTCTTAGCACCAACTAATTATGGCAGCACACTGACTTTGCACTCCTAGCTTCCAGAATAACAAAGCCTATAATTTTGTTTTAAGCGATGGAATTATTTAAGTATCATTTAGCTATGATACCTGAACAGATTTGCATCGTAAACAGTCTAATTTCATTTTTGTTGTAGCTTCAGAAAATATAATGGCATGTGGTCAAAAAGTAAACTTAAGTGAATTCTTTTTTAAAATATATTTTGTTTTTATTTATATGTAAGTGTATGGTATATGTATGTATATTTCTGTGCATATGCAGCATGTTTGGGTGACCATGGAAACCAGAGGAAGGTGTTGTATTCCCTCCAACAGGAGGCTCATAAGCAGTTATGAACCATCCAACCTGGGTGGTTCCTCTGGAAGAGCAGTATGCACTCTTTATACCTGAGCCATCTCTACAGTCCGTGCAAAATTTTAATATATAGAAATTTGCTGAGTAAATGAAAAACATGAATGGAGCTATGTTTTGAGTAAAACCCAATAGATATGTCCATGCTTTGACTTGTAGTCATGTGCACCCCAAGATAATATGAGTGAAAATGAATATGAAATAACAAGCTTACTTAAAACATGGTTGTTTTCCTAATTTTAAACTTAATTAGGAGGTTTCTGAACATGAGCTTTGTATATGACAATATTGTCTTGCAATATTAAAAGATTGGACACTCCTGAGAAGAGTCAAACTTATATGCTAACTTATATGTGCAGTGTAACGTTACTTTCAGGTTTGAAAACACCCCTGTTATTGAACCCTGAAAGCTTTAGATTTATTTCCACAGGCTCCATCCAAGTGTAATGTACGCCCAAGCAATCTTCAAGATTCTCCATGAAAGATAACCTCTGCTCCAGAGCCAAGTGGCATCATAGAAGCCATAGTTTCTTTTTTCCTACCTGCCTTCGTCATTGGTTTTATATGCTTCTCTTTTCCATGTGCACCTCAAAAACTGAATGTAGTTTCTCAACCTTAAATACTAATCACCCTAAAATGTTTTATTGCTCAATGTATTATTGCTGCAATAGCAGTAGGGGATTGGTTTTGAAAGGGTCTTATATGGTACATGGAGGACACATATGGACAAAGGTAGATGTTCAATGATTAGGTTTATGTAACGTTACAAGAACCTCATCCGCCAGCTGACTGCCTTTAATGTGAGTAATTTCATAAGTTAACAGCTGGAAAGATCTGAAGATTAGTTCAGGCCATCTAAATCGTACGCATGAAGGAAAAGCGAGCAATGGAAAATAGTGAAAGATGAGGTAATGAACTAAAGTCAAACAATGTGGGGGTGATATGGACGTTCTGAGCCATATTCAGGAGAATGGGAGGGGCAAGGAGTCTGTGCCAGGAGATGGACACACCTGGCTCTGCATGGACTACAGCTGGGAAATCTCTGTTCAAACAGTCTGATCAGGCACAGAAGGATTGCCTCTCTGTCAGTGAGTGTTGTAGCACTTGCTGGTTTATTCATGTTTACTTAATGTTTACTATGTACCTAGAATGAGTACATGTGATGGCGGTGTTGCCATGGTATCAGAAAGTAGAACATTATGATAGGCAGATTTGGGCCCAGGGGTCCCGCTCAAACTAAGGCACCAGCCAAGGACAATACAGGCGGTAAACCTTAAACCCCTACCCAGACCTAGACAATGGACAGAACACTCTCCACAGTAGAGTGGAGAGTGGGATATTACTTCTCACATACTCTGGTGCCTCACCTTTGACCATGTCCCCTGGAGGGGGAGACCTGGTGGCACTCAGAGGAAGGACAGCAGGTTACCAAGAAGAGACTTGATACCCTATGAGCATATACAGGGGGAAGAAATCCCCCTCAGGAACAGTCATAGGGGAGGGGAGTAAGGGGAAAATGGGAGGGAGGGAAGAATGGGAGGATACAAGGGATGGGATAACCATTGAGATGTAACAAGAATAAATTAATAAAGGAGAAAAAAGTTAAAAAAAAAAAGAAACATATCTGTGCGACAGTCTGCATACACTTAACAAAAAAATGTGTAGACATAACTGAGGAAGAGTGAAGCACATTAATGTATGAAATGGGAAAAAGTTATTTAAGCTGATTTCAAGAAAGAAGATATATGAAAGACAGTCTCCATAGATGAGGTCAGAATAAATTAATGAATCATATAAATGATACTTGGAAGAACTTCCTGGGAAGAGAGAAATAAGGGTGGAACACAGCCGAATGGTCCCATTTGTAGCACTGAAGGAATACAAGGAAGGCAGCGCAGGTAACCTCCTCTAGGTGTTAGGAGAAGAGATCTGAACTGAAAGAGAGGGTGACTTTATACATGGCTTTGCATGGGGTTGTTTTGTAACATTGGAAAGCCACTGAGATATTTTGGAAGTGATATAAAGATACCCAAACACACACATATTTATTTAATGTGTATGAGTAGTTTGCATGTACATATGTATGTATGTATGTATGTGTGTATGTATGTATGTTATGTATGTATGTATGTATATATGTATGTTATGTATGTGTGTATGTATGTATGTATCTGCACCATGCGGATCCTCTGCGAGGGCAACATGTGTTCCTAACTGCTGAGTCACCTCTCCAGCCCCATTATCGTTATCTTATACTTTAAATAAACTCTTTGAAAGCTCCTCTCCTAACTATAAGTGGGATTTATTCTTATCACTCTAGTGAATAAGCTCCTAATTTTTATGTTGTAGTTTTCACAGTTGAATATGCAATAACTTCCCATGTTTCTCTCATAACATGGCTTATTGTCTTATTTTTTTAATGACTCAAAAAGCATATAAAAGATATTTTGTCTTCAACCATTCTACACCTTTGGTAACTACTTAAACTCATTTAAATTATTATATCTACTTGATTATAGTATTTTGACCAGTGCTTTTTTTTTTTTTTTTTTACCTTTTAACCATGTAACATTATGGAAGTTTGTCAATTACTTTTTCTATAGCTATTGAAAGACTGTGTTTGTTTATTATGTTAAAGTGAATAAGCCATTTATTCATTTAAATTATTTAAAACATCTTTTCATATTGCCATTTCTACCAATTTCTGCTTTTTTATAGTTTCGTTCTCTCTTACTTATCTTCCTTCACTCCTTTCTTTCTCTCTTCTCTCTCCCTCTCTTTCGTTTTCTACTTAGACCAGGCTTATTTAGCTTTATCCTAGGTCTTTGGGTTATCCAGTCTCAGATTCTTGATTACAAAGACAGGATAAGTTATAGGTTCAGTCTCATGGAGCGGTCCTTAGGTCACATCAGTTACTGGTTGATTACTCCCACACGCTTTGTACTATAATTACTCTAGCATATAGTGCGTGTAATGCACCAATGCTGATAAAGAATTTGTGGCTGGCATAGTTTTTGTTTCTATTTTGATAGCATTCAGAGGACCTTCCTGTAGCAGAAGTGCTGAACCAGAGGGGTGAAGGCTCTATGCAGGCACTATCTCTCCACCTCTGTGTCCAGTGACTTGTATTCCTGATGTCTTCAGCAATGGAACTTCACTGTCAGTTCGTAGAGAGCAAGCTATATAGTTAGCAACATCTTGTGTTGTTTCGGGATTCATAAGAGCCCCTTTGGCCCATAGCTCAATTGGATGTAAGCAAGTATCAGTGCTGGAAGCTTCTCTGGTGACAAGAGATGGCTAACTGGGACTCTGTCTCCTTCATTATTTGTCACTTTCATATGTGTAAACATTTTAGGGGGTTTCTACTGTGTTAGGTTTTCATATTACCCTTCAAATGCTCCTTACTTTTAGCTGTCTCTCCCCCATACTCCCTCCCACAAGCCCCTTGGCCATCTTCCTCCTCTCCTGATACTCCAATTCAAACATCTTCCTAGCTATCCATAAATATCTATTCTGTTCCTCTTTCCTAATGAAATCGACTTGTTTCCTGTAGTTTCTTATTCTATGACTATCCTCAGCAGGCTCCATGGATTCTAGCTTGGTTAACATTGACTTAGCAGTGAGTAGACAGCATACACACCACCTATTTTCAGTAAAAGAAAAATACTGTGTTTTTTTCCCCTATAAAATATAGATGTTTTTCTCATTATACTTACATCTCTCATCAGCGGCATTTTCAACCTTCATGCTTATATAGCACTCTTTAGCAATTTAGCTCTTCCTTAAAGCATTTTAGTGTCTATTGGGCCTCTGCTTCCTTTCTGAGCCATCATAGGCAGAATATTCAAACTATTCCACGTTTTCTAGTCAAGGCACTTTAACCGTTTCTAGGAAACAGAGTATGGACATCTCAGTGGGGAGTGTTAGTCAGCTTACCACATCCATGGGCGGCTACCAATCAGTAATAAAGTAAGGGCCGTGCTGATGTGTTATAACAACATGCAGTAACATGAAAGAAGGCATAACAAAGGGCTGGGTGTTCTAAGATTCCTTAACATTAAATATCACTAATAAGCAAATTCATAGAATCAAAGAAATAGATGAACGATAAATCGGAAATTTGAGGAAATTAGTAGTACCTGTCAGTGAACTGCCAACTAGTCACCTGGGGGAGACAAAAGTGTCCTAAAGTTAGCTACTTTTGTAAAGAAATTCTATGAATATAATATTGAACCTGGATGCTTTAAAAGGCTGAATTGCATAATATGGAATAAATTTATTTCAAAGGACATGTTATAAAGTAAGTGAATGTTTTAAATATCATGTCAGCCTACTTTTCCCCAGACTTTTATAATATTTCCAGATTTCTTGTAAATGTTATGAAAGCATACACAAAATTGGAGGTCTCTGTCATAATACAAAATTATAAGCCAAAAAATAGGATAAATTATATGTTTGACAAAATTTCCTACTATAGTCCTATATTATTACATATATATGTGTGTGTGTGTGTGTACCTATATTTAGTGTTACTCATTATTGTAAACATATATTTAGTATTATAACTATAAATTAAAATATAATTTCATATTTAAAATAGTATATAGAAATCAACAATAATAAAATATGAAATATAAATATATAAAAATATAGTTACTGTAAGTTGTGGGAAAATGTATTTTTCTGTAGAAAGTTCTGACAAGCTGAAGACACATTTTACTAGTTCACAGTGGTAAAAGTAACATATAAAATAAAAATCATTCAGTAGATGTGACTCCTGAAGAATGTGCTTTTAATATATATTTCCCTATTCATAGGGATGCTTTCAAGGGTTTAAATGGCAAATTAAATGGGTTAACAATGAATTATATCAACTAGACTACAAATAAATAAATAAATAAATAAATAAATAAATAAATAAATACTACTCACAATGAAATAAAAAGATAGGGAATATTTTTTAAATATATAATTGGTGCTCTTATTATAACAGAATTCTGAAAAAGTTTTAGAAAGTATGTAGATGAGGCATGTTCAATTCTTAAAGTTTTCCATCATTGTTTAAAAGGCATCAGTACAAATCTCAGAGTGAAAATTCAAAACAAAACTCTAAATAGCTATACAGTAAAATTAGGAAGTAAAAGTAATAAGATAAAAATGATCAAAATACAAAAAAATATGTTGCTGAGAAGAGTAATAGAAAAAAAAACCAGACCTCCCACTCAGAGCAGTGAAATCCATAAGACACTGTAGCAATAACTGTTAGAATTCAGAGAGAGTGAAATATGAGCACTTGATCAAATTCTGTATATGTGCTATGAAAACATGGCTATATGCCTGATATTTATACAGCACAAATGTCATTATTTTCTCTATTCTTTCTTTCTTTCCTTTCTGTTCATCTGTTATATTATTTATTATATTCTGTGACTTCTAATTTTTTTCTCAATCTGAAAATTTTGAAACTTGTACATTAAGTTCTACCATCTCCTTTTATTCCTATTTTTCTAGATTATGTTTGCTATAGTCACATAGATTTATAACATACTTATCTTGTATTTTAGCAAGTAAAATACAGTCTTACCTAACACAACAGTACATTTGATTATATAATATTTTAAATTATTTTGAACCTTTAAAACTTCAATTATCATTGTTTATTTACTGGTGTACTTTCTGTATATATTTCTGCATCTAAAATGAGTATATTATGAAAATATAACATTTAATGCATGGTGAGTGTCTTATTGCATTAACATGCTTTATCTGAAAACACTTTGTCTTAGTTAACTTTTCTATTTCTGTAACAAGATTGCAACCAAGGCAGCTTATAGAAGAGATTGCTTACTGGGTGACTTGCGTTTCCAGAGTGTGCATCCACGACCGACCATCATGGCAGGACCCACGGCAGCAGGCAAGCATAGTGCTGTAACAGTAGCTGAGAGCTCACATTTTGATCTGCAGAGGGCTAACTAGGAATGGTGTAGTCTTTTGAAACCGCAAAGCTGACTCCCAGAGACACATCTCCAACAAAGCTTATTTCCCAATCCTTCCCAAACATTTCTACCAACTGGGGACCAAATATGAGGCATTGGGAACATTCTCCTTCAAACCTCTCTTATCTGAAGTATTAGTTTTTCATATTACAGATAATGATTATATGATTTTAATATTGGGATATCTTCACATTTTTAAAATAATCCCTTTCTAAAGTGAATCCATAAAATTAGAGATTCTAAGGGCAAGCCTAAGGACTGTAATAATTAATGTCATATAATGTAAGATTATCCTGCCTTGATCTTACTTCTTTAATATAGTAATTTTTGATATCAGGATAATTAAATCATCATAACAATTTGAAATTTATTTTTTATCATTTGTAATCTATATCATGAAAAATAATTTATCTTTTTTAAATTGCCATTATTTGTTTGTTTTACTTTATGTCCATCTAACCCAAATTAAATGGGTCCTTCTAACTTCCCACCAGCAGTGTTAAGTGAACTAATTGTGATTTTAATTCTGGTTCCTCTTCCAGGAATCTTCACCCACAACCAGATATAACAACCTCAAAAGCAACATCCACCACACATCACTTTCACATTAAAAACAGACTTTATGCAAATTTGTCACTGTTTTCTGATACTACATAATGCTACCTGTCTGTTATGGTGAGATGATTTGTATTCTTTATTTTTTTTAATGTGGTGAAGATCTAACCCCTGTTCCCTCAGAATGTGACTTTATTAGGAAGTGTGATAATTGCATACATAATGCATAAGGGTGACGTCATAAAGAGTAGGTGGGACCCTAATACAAAATGACTGGTGACTTTTCTAAAAAATGGAAAATTTGAACACAAATATTTGCAAGAGGAGATCACCATGTGAAATCTAATAAGATGTCGGGGATTAGCGATTTGTTGTTTGAAATCATAGGAAGCCTTGGACACACTTTTGTCTCAAAGTCACTGGAAGAAAATGACCTTGATATTATTTTTATGTAGGATATCAAACTGCTATTATAATAAGGCTAGGTTTTTTAAGCCACCTAATTTGCAATAACTTGTATTAAGGCTCTCAAAATTTAATACAGGGCCTGTGTAAGGAAAAGAAGGCGACATGCATTTTAAGTGTGTCACTTTAAAAAATGAATGCCTACACATAAATCTGAACAAAACACAAAACCAATATTTATATGGCTCTGGACCAGTCCAAGAGGCCTAAAGACTATATGAGCAACTATAGGCAACTAAAGAATGCTGAGAGATGGAGAAATAGTCTTTCCTAGAGAACAGTATGCAAATTGGTTATGCAATACTAAAAGATCAGTCCTGAAAATATATACATACAAGTGACATCATAGAAACTGGGTATGCCATATTGTTACCGTGTGTGTGTGTGTGTGTGTGTGTGTGTGTGTGTGTATAACAGCAGTTAATGAGTAAAAAGGCCATGGATTTAAAAGAGAAGAACGGGTGTATTTAAGGCTTTGGAGGGAAGAAATGAAGTTTTGAATGATGTAATTATATCAGAATCTCACAAAAGTAATGAAATACACACATAGAAAACTCAGACTTAAGCAAACATGGAAAACTATCTGGACTGTGCGCTCCAAACTCTGGCGGTCACAGTCGCCATCATACAGGCTATGATTCTGAGTATCCAGACAAATCTACATGCCTTGTGTATGTCTGTTTTTAAAAAGGACAAGTGTAACATACAAATGAGTGATATTGTACATAACAAAAGGATTATATTTAGGAATATATATATATATATATATATAAAATGTATGCAATAACAGTTCATTAACACGAGGCTATATATTTAAAGAAGAATGGGGAGGAGTATTTGTAAGATTGGAGGTTGGAAAGGAAAGGGTGAAATATAATTATATTATAACCGCAAAAATAAAAATATAAAAGTCTATATATTATAAATGTATGCATTTGGTTAATGATGTGTATTTGGTAAGACCAACCATCACTGTGGAATGCTCTTTGAGCATGTCTTGTGATGCATGAGGAGGAAGGCTTTCCAGGAGCTAGCGTCTTAGATTGCATAAAAGGAGAACGTAAGCTGTGGACCAGCGTTCACTTCTCTCTGACTATAGGTGCCACATAGACAGGTATTTCAACTCCTGTTAGCATGTCTTCTCTGTCATGATGGACAGGACTCTCAAATGCTCCTCCAAAAATAAAGCCTGCCTTCCTTTATTGCTTTTGTGAAGTATTCTCTTTGTAGCAATAAGAGCTGGAGCTACTACAGGGCAGGAGGGCTGTCATAGGCAAAAATCACTCAGAGGCACAATTACGTAAGAAAAAAATGAGAGCAATTGAAGACCTATTAAATGCATTTATTCAGACAATGTAAATACAACAGATAATCTAAATATATACTTATTTTTACTTTCAGTTATGGTATCATCTACGTTTCTACAAGTATTAATTAAAGAAAATAGATTTAAATATCTAAAATACAAAATTAGGCATAAAGATTAGCCTTTATTTAGAAAGAGAAGTCCTAGGAAATTATAGGTGACTATGCAAACGAAGGAAAGCCTGTCTTATTATTTAACCGCCTAACCTACTTCTACAATGATTTTGTTGTTTTATTTGTCAATTTACCTTCTAATCAAATTTTTCATATTACAGAATGTAAAAAATGTTATTATTTTGACAAATATAAATGTTTCTTTAATCACTGAGATTTCTGTTTTATTTGACAGGAGTTAATGCTGTAGTCCAGACTGCGCAGTTTAGTCTAGAATGCAGCCTTAATTTTATTCTGACACGAAACAGCAAACTTCCTATCTTAACTTCCAATGCACTAGGAATCAAGGCACGAGACGTCACTATGAATTTTAGTTATTTACTTTTAGAATCATTTCTTTCAACTTGATAACATGTATCGGACAACACCATTCCATCCTAACATTCTTGCAAATTTTACAGAAACTTCTGCCACTTTCTTTTATATATAAACCATGTTGTATTAGAACATTTAGATTTTTTTTAGGTTTTTAATTTTTTAAATTTTTTATTTTTAAAAAATTTTTATTAATTTATTCTTGTATGTCCCCTGGAGGGGGAGACCTGGTGGCACTCAGAGGAAGGACAGCAGGTTACCAAGAAGAGACTTGATACCCTATGAGCTTATAAAGGAGGAAGAAATCCCCCTCAGGAACAGTCATAGGGGAGGGGAATAAGGGGAAAATGGGAGGGAGGGAGGAATGGGAGGATAAAAGGGATGGGATAACCATTTAGATTTTTTTATTTGTTTATTTAAATCTTGACACAGTGCCTTACACTGCGGTTCAGGATAGAATTACGTAACTAAGGGAAGTTCAAACAAACCTCTTGCTTGCTTCAGCTTCCTGAGTCCTTCGATTTCATTCATGCCAGGCTATGTCACTGGTGTTTGTTTGTTGGTTAAAAACTAGCCATACTCTGGTGCCTCACCTTTGACCATGTCCCCTGGAGGGGGAGACTGGGTGGCACTCAGAGGAAGGACAGCAGGTTACCAAGAAGAGACTTGATACCCTATGAGCATATACAGGGGGAGGTAATCCCCCTCAGGAACAGTCATAGGGGAGGGGAATAAGGGGAAAATGGGAGGGAGGGAAGAATGGGAGGATACAAGAGATGGGATAACCATTGAGATGTATGTAACAAGAATAAATTAATAAAGGAGAAAAAATAAAATAAAAACTAGACAAGTTAAGAACAAAACTTGTAATCTCAAAACTAGTCGGTTTCATTTATTCCATCTTTGTGATTTTTGCCAAAACTCAAGAAACTTCAGTCTTATGCCCAACACCCAAGGGCCAACACAATGAAACCAGTGGTATTTTTGTAGATTTTTGTCTTGTTTGGCTTTGTTTGGACGATTCTTATTTTTTACTACTCTTTTGCTTAGATGTGATGGTTTTCTATATTGTGTTTTCATGGTTTTTGTTTGTGTTTCTTCTCTTTAAAAAAATCAGTTTTTAAAAATTTGTGTTCTGAAGAGAGAAAGCAAGCAAGCATGGAGTTGGGTGGATGGGTGGGTGGGTGAAAATGATCCGGGAGGAGTGGCAGAAGAGGCAACTGTGATCAGAATATGTTGTATGATGAAAAACTATATTAAAAAATAATAAATAGAGAGAACATATCAAAGCCATAAAATAAAAATATGCTGCATACTCTAAAGTTGCCAATAAAATATTACATTTAAGGAAAAACACTGTTTAAGTCTTTCTTCAATAACTATTCTTAAATACATTTTCCAACCTGAATATGTATCAGTTTGATTTATCTCACTAATCCTCTTCTCTGTAGAGTGTAATATTAGGAGGTTTACAGAATGAAAATGAAACTGCCTTTCAATAAACTGGGATTTTTAATAAGTTAATTGCTGTTCCTCTTCACAAGCCAAAGTGAAAGTCTGTGCAGGAAAAGCTCTTGAGTAATTCATTAGAATGCAGCTGTTCCTTTGCCTGTACAAATTATATCTTTGTTTATTATTTTTTCTTTATTTTTATTATAATATTTTACTTTTTAAAATGTGTCTTTGTCCTGTAGAGGATGCGAGGTTGGGCAGGGTTTGGGAGGCAGAAATGAACCATCTGCTCCTAGACCTTAAAGTCATCACTGTTAATGGATAACATTAGTTAACAGAAGAAAGGCAAATTTTTGTCTTTATTTTTCCCCTGCATAACCTGTATATACCCAATGGGCAGCTTGGTCTCCATGTGATCCCCCTCGTAAGGGGAGCAGCGGCTGTCTCTGATGAGGACTCTGTTGCATGGTTTTTGATCCTTTCACTCTGACAGGGCTGCCTTGTCTGGCCACCAAGGAAGAGTATGTGCTCAGTCCTGATGTGATTTTGTGTGCTGGGGTTGGTTGATGGGTAGGCTTCCCTTTTCTGATGTGTAGGGGCAGGGGAATAGGAGCAAGAGGGAGGGGAATGGGACCGGAAGGGGAAGAGTGTGGGGGCTATGATTGGGATATAAATGAATAGATAAAATTTTAAAACGCTGTCCAAACAGCTTTACATGGTTCATTTTCATGTTTGTTCATCTGGGCCTAGAAAGGCAGATGTCTTCCTGATCCCTCCATATTCATTTTTGGACCTTTAGTTACAGTCTCTAAAATACATTCAAGTTTTTAAAGCCCTGGAGTATATCTCTTATCCCATGACACAAAAATAATGTTCTTCCATTATTTAAACAATGGATATCCTTTAATACACAAATTGAACCAAATAGTGCCTCACACATATAGAGAAAATTCTAGCCCAGAATACCTTCTCCTTTATTTGAATTGCAATCAGATTCCTCTTATGTAAAAGTCTTTTACTTATTGATGAATACATGTACTATTTTTGTCCCCCAAGTCCCTGTGATACAGAAAAAAAATTAGTGATATTAAACATTTTGGAATTAAAATGGGAATTAAAAGCCCATCTTAAAGGAATGCACCAAATTTGCTGAGTTTCAACCCATACACAGGATGCCTAAAGCAAGCCAATGATGTGCATTCATTGACACTCACCATATATTTTGTCGCTATACTCCGTAGACAGAAAGTGCTAATTAACTCTTTTAAATGATTCTTAAAAAACAGTGATGGGGGTAAACACAAATTAATCAATAAAAAGGTGTTAAGATAAAAAAAAAAGATATGGGAAATTCTGTTGTACTTAGACCCGTGTAACTGAAAATCTTCCTGTTAGGACAGAACATCTATGTTGACTGAGTAAAGGGGAATTTTCTCATAGTTTTCTGCTTCTGACCCTTGAGAGAATTTTTCATGTGATTGGATTACTCAATTAATTTATATGTGTTTTATTTTCCTGTGCGAATATGTTTCTACCTCTTTCCCAGTACCATCTCTGTCCCTTCATCTTTCCAGCCATGGTCACTTGAAACAGCATTTTGGTGTACTAAGGGAATCCTTTGAAGTCATAGTAATGCTACCAAATTACTCAGTGCTTAAATAGACACCACAGGCTGAAATGACAGATAGCCCCCACAATCTTAACACCTAGTTGCAATGGCATAGAAATATGATAATGTTACAAATACTATCATATGCTCCCACTGTTCCCCACTGTCTCCAGTAGAGCTTACATTTTGTGCTTTTGATATTTAGCACACCAGTAAACATAAAACGTTGCAGACACCTCTGTCCTCACTAAGGAAGACTCAAGACTCTCTGTGGTTTTCACCTTAGTCTAGAGCAGTCTTCTCTGTCAAGCATTCAGCAACTATACCGTCTCTTAAAGATCTACATTTCATGGGGTTTGCAGTTCTTGCTCTCCACATCCTGCTGATGTATGGGCTCTTCCTCTGTCCCGAGTGAATATTCTCATTGGCTGAGAGTTTAGTAAACAAGAATAAGCACAGCATCACCAAACAGTATTAAGAGGTTCACTACTGCCTTAAGTCAGTGTGTACAGTAATAGACTCTATTCTCTCATACCTGTTTATTTTCCTTTATTTCTAAGTTGAACAGTGCATCGATGTTTTTTTATTAAAATAGTATTTTTTGGTGACATTGTCATGAAGTTGACTGAAGAATTTCCAAGTTTCCAAAGTCAGTTACCAGAATATGACCAGAGAGCCCCAATTTAAATATTTATGCATACATGTCAATCATCCGAACACAAAAGGTACCTTGCCAGGTGCTTTCTCAGGATAGCCACCAGGCAGTTAGCATTTCCAAAAATACCATGTCTAAAACCGATTTTCAAAATTACACACTGGGACGTATTTATTGGAAATTAATAAGGGGCCTGGGTTAAATGCATTTCAGGGCACCAAGGCAAGGTCAAGACACTAATTAAATGTCTGCCCTAAAAGATTTAGCTAGGGAATCTCACATCCAGAAGTTGAAAAGAATGATTCTTTAAGACTGATCCACCCAGTCATCTTCTGGGGTTTAATGTTATGAGTCACTCTTTTTTTCCTAGGCAGGAAAGGACTACTGGTAAATTTTATAGCAAGTAGGGTGAATAAATGGTTCACCGCTGTGTTAAGGAAGCTGCAAGAAAGCGACTTAGGCTATCAGCTATCAGTACTCTGGGTTCCCTAAGCAAGAGCCTAGCCTTTCTCGAGACATACTTCGATCTGCACAAGCACAATGAGTTCAACTTGGTTTAAGGCTACTGATTGCATTGTAAACAAACCAACCAAACTGTTCAATATAGCAGAGCATATGTTTGGGATTTTTCAAACTTGGTTGTCTTTAGCTAATAGGAGAAACATGTACCTTCTATAGGGGTAGTAAATTGTAGGTTTCACATAATTGTTAGTGGACCCAAGATTGAAATAACCACCTTGTCCTTTCTGCTTCAATACCTTTGTCCAGGAGTGCAATGAAAAGAACATACTTTCATCACATGATGAGATAAATAACAACAAACAAATCCTCAAAACCATCCTACAAAATATAAACATTCTACTTGTGAAGAAAAGACTCTATTGCCAAAGAACCTGTGACACTTTAGACACATAACTTAAAGAAATCAAGCTGGATCTGATCTGGAATCCTTGTCTTTGAGAATGGCCTCTCAGTATCCAAAGACTTTATGTCAGTTGCCAAGAGGAAAAAAAGCAACCAATAGGCCTCCCCATCTATAAAGCCTGTGAGCAACAACAACTAGTCAGAAAGATAGTCCCAAGGATACAATAGTGGCACTTTTATCTTAGCCTTCTAATTGGACATAAATCCCAATATATAAAAGAGAATTCTTGATACTGTAAAACTAAACAACTACCCTTTGTTTAGCATCATACATCCTAAAAGAGAACCAACTATTGACAGGTTTTTCAGTGTAACTCCTAACTATATTGCACATACTTATCCATAGAGTTACAGATAAACATGGCTCTCGTCTTTCACTAAACATGTCTTTTGGTAGTAGACATAGACCATTACAGAAAGACACAACTACTAAAAATGTTGAGAGCACCTGGTTGTAAGGTAGATACATTTATGGTTCAAGTCACAAATTATATGAATCTAAAAAACAAAACACTCACATGACAACTGACTAGAAGAAGCAAAACTATATACATTGATGAATAGAATCCAAAACATTCCCAGATGATCAAAGATGATCAGTTAGAGGCATGAGTTCTTATCCCAGAGACTAAATGAATGGCTAGGATGCACACAAGCAAGAGGACAAAGCAGAATATTAAAGAGAAGAGACAAAGGAGAGAGAAGAGAAGAGGGGAGAAGGGAAGTGAGTGAGAGAGGAAGGCAGAAAGCCAAAGCATACAAACGTGGCCTGTTCCCAATAAGATAGAAAAGCTATGAGGTTTAGGAATACTGAATAGGAGCAATTAAAAGCAAAACAAAGCATCAGTGAAAACAAACCTCAATAAGCAAATGCCCAAATGAGGAGTAAGTGGATATAATTCTTTTTGTTATTTCACAAAATAATAGACGTTGTGCCTAGAGACTTCTGAAATCAAAGCAGCAAAAATAAGAACAAGCAGTGATGTATATTAATGAGGTGGGGTTTGGCTCCTGGGCTCAAAATGTGATCCTTACACTCCATGATCCTGAAACAAGAATTCCTAAGACTATTCTATGATACAGTCTATATATCACCCAAGTGAAAGTGATAAAATGAAATTCTTGTGTTGGTGAGTCATATGAGAATATTATTTGAACCAAACTTTTTCAAGATATTGTACTTAAAAAGTCCTTAAAATTATAAAAGTGGCCAGATTGCAAAACACGTAGTCAGGATGACACAAGATTAGAGATTTAATTTGATATGTGCACATTAATTTTTCTTTCTATAGATTAGTAGAACTTCAAATTATTATTTAGTTTGCCTCAGATGTTGATTTTCCAAGAATGATCATTTATTTCCAAAGAAATGTTCAAGGTTAAAAGCAATAGCAAAGCCATATGTAAAATAAAATAAAATAAAATAAAATAAAATAAAATAAAATAAAATAAAACCACGAAGAGAATGATAGGTAAAGTCCCAGAATTTAGCTGTAATGATTCAGACTCAGTTAAGGGAAGAGGAACTCCACAAGGAGACCAACAGAACCAATAAATCTGGGTGCAGGAGCCCCTGAAGAGACTGATGCACCAACCAAAGACCATGCCTGGAGAGTGCCTAGTTCCCCTGCCTACCTGATGTCTATTGGCAGCTCAGTCTTCATTTGAGTCCCCTAATATGAGGACCAGGGGCTGCCTCTGTCATGGATTCTGCTGCCTGCTCTTGGATCACTCCCCTCTGTCAGAGCGGCCTTGCCAGGCCACAGAGGAAGAGGATGCACATAATCCTGATGGGACTTGATAGGCTTGGGTCAGAAGGTAGGAGAAGAGGGATCCTCGCCCCCCCCCCCCATTTCTAAGGACTAGTGGAGGTAGTAGGGGGAAAGAAGGAGGGTGTGACCAGGAGGGGAAAAGGGAATGGGTTACAATCAGGATATAAAATGAATAAATTTTTTTAAAAATTAAAATAAAAGGTTTTCCAAACATTTAAATATGCTCCACTTTCCCTTATTTATTTATTTATTTATTTAATCTCAATCCCAGCCCCCTCCTCCCTCTCCTCCCAGTCCCACCCTGTCCCTGTTCCACTCCTCCCATTTTACCCTCTCCCTCCTCCCAGAGAAGGGGGGGCCCCCACTTGGTGCCAATCCACTCTGGTATCTCACTGCAGGACTAAACACCCTCTCTCTTGTGCAGGAGTGGCAAGGCAACACAGCTAGTAAAAGTGACCCAGTGGTAGTAGCAAATTTAGAGAGAGCCCCTATTCCTATTAAGGGGCCCATACGTAGTGGCAGAGGGCTAGGTTCTGTCCATGCAAGCTCTTCGGTTGGTGGTTCAGTCTCTGTGAGCCCCTGTGGACCCAGGTTAGATTACTCTGTAGGTTTTCTTGTGCTGTCCTTGACCCCTCTGGCTCCCTCTCTCCCTCCTCCCACTTTCCACAGAGCTCAGCCCATTGCTTGGCCTTGGATCTCTGCACCTGTCACCATCAGCTGCCAGACAAAGCATCTCGGAAGACGCTTATGCTAGACTCCTATCTGCAAGCATAGCAGAGTATCATTAATAGCGACAGTGATCTGCCCTCTCCCGTGGGGTGGGTCTTAATCAGGCCAGTCACTGTTTGCCATTCTCTCAATCTCTGTTCATCTTTGACCCTATGCCTCTTGTGGGACAAGACACATTTTGGGTCGAAGGTTTCATGTGTGGGTTGGTGTGCCCTCCCTCTGCTGGGAGTCCCACCTGGCTACAGGAGGCGCTATCAGTATATGCTCCCTAACACCCATTGCTTGGAGTCTCAGCTAGGGTCACCCCATAGCCTTCCAGGAGCCTCCCCCTATTTCTGCTCTTTCTCCCAGTTCTTCTCCTCGCATGCTCTCCTCCTCTTCCTACCCACCTGATCCCTACTCCAGTTATCCTTGCCACCCCATCTCCCACCCAGTTCCCTCATCCATCTGCTTCGAATGCCTATTGTATTTGTCCCACCTTTTTCACATAAAGGCTGATAACATTTCATCTTTAGAATCAGTAATGCCTTCTATCTGTTTAGAGACCAAGGACACTGGTTTTATTTCTTAAATAATAGTCTTTGAAACTAAGGACATGTCGTCTCTTAAAATACTCAGTTGGTGCTTTTTGCAAGTCAGTCGAGAAGGAAAAAAACTGGATAAAATATAAACTTTGGAGCTTATCAATTTGAAGAAAATGATGATTTTAATTGCAGTGGTTCAAATAAGGTTAATAGGATATATTATTATCATAACCATCATAACTGCATGATCATTGACTTTCACTCAATAATATGGAATAATGTCATTCTAAAAATTTGTATTTAATTCAGAGTCACATCTGAAGTGAGCTTTAGAATTTTAAAATAGACAAAAGAAAATATCCAAGTAAATTGTCTTATAGAAATTATTCAAATTAATTTTGTATCATGAAAAAAATAGTTGAACAATTCTGGATTCTGAGCATCATGTGTTTGAGATGCAGGTGTATTGAGCCAAAGTGCTACTGGACAGGGTTTTACTTCTATAACTAGGGAATAAGAAGGGCTGTTCACATGTAAAAACAACAGAAAATTGGCCTAATTAATTTTGCATTTCTGAAAGCAGGTGAAGTCTAAGGATAGAAAATGAAGGGATATTAAGCAGAAACAAATGATGAGACAGAGAAAAATGAACATTAACCCTTATTATACACAACATCTCTGTTACCAAATAGCTGCTGGCTGCTGGGGCCTCGGTGCTCTCTGACTTTAAAGCAATATGAAGGTGGGAATGGGGACAGTTCGGTATTATGTGCATGCTTTAAATGTTGGGCTATTATCTGGGAAAATAAAATACAACCTAATGTATTTAGTATTCTGGAATTTATATCTTTTGAAAGTTCTGTTATAGAGACATGCTTAGCTCTGTTAAGTCATGAGTGGCTACTCTCAAAACGATAAAAATGTTGATCTAATACAATGCCTTTTCATATTCATAGTTCAATATCATTCAGTGGCGGTGCTTTCTGTGCTGTCATTGCAAAAAACGTATGACAGTAAGATACAGATACAGACACAAAGACAGAGTCCCAAGACAACATTCATGTAGGCACATACCTTACTCACCCAACAGACAGACAGGCAATGACGGAAAGCTCACGGAGACAAGGAACTCAGAGTAGAGACTGCAAATCTGGACTGCTCTCGGCTAAGCTGCTCCAAGGGAAAGTGTGTTTTATTTCTTTTCCTCAGAGAAAGACCTGAGTGCGTGCGCCAGGTGCTATTTTGAGTTTATCACCAATGCCTTCAACCCAGCATGGTTCTTTTATAATTTCCTGCGTATATAAACTGCATTCTTACAGTCATGTCTCACTATTTCTAGTCTCCTGTTGCCCAGGTAAAAATTCCTTGGTTCCATGTTGCCTTATAAATACTTCTGTTTATATCCATAGACAAATATCACTCCTGGACCCTTGCATTGATTATCAGTGAATGCAGAGACAATGGCTGCCTGAAGTGCTGAGAAAGGAGATAAACAGTGAGTGCTTGGTTCTGCACAGCACATTATCCCACTCCTACTAGGCTCAGAGATTTCATGGAAAGAAGAGATAGAAAGAATATAAGAGTGAGAAGACAGGGAGAAGGAATTTTGTCCCCTGGACGTGACAGTCGATACAATCATGCAGTTATGACTTTACAAAAACTACATCTATATGATGAGGGTATATACAAATCTCTAGACACATCAAAGTAGCCTGTCCAATGAACTCAGGCTAAGTTTTCCAAAGACCTCCTTAGCCATAGGTTTTGACCAGATTTCCTGTGCTATGTATTAATTCCTTCTGTGGAGCAAGTGTTCCTCAAATCCAATCAGAGATCAGTTGATTACCCCTGGAACACTCATGCCATCATTTTGGACACTGGCAAACCTTGCCTCACAGGTTGGTATTGTGGATCATAGATTGCATGGCTGCATAAAGGCATGGATACGTTGTTCCTTCAGCAGCCTATGTAATACTTTCTGGCACTATGAAAGCTACCCAGCAGTGTGGAAGCTTCCAGACCAGTTCTAGCTTGATTTTTCCATATCTTAAAGCCAAGGTTCGTGATGTTTCTAGCAATAGGGACATTTCAACTCGTCCTGGTGGGCAATCGTGAACAGTGGTGGAAGACTGTATTGTTTGGGGACCTGAGGGCTTCCTGTTCAACAACTTTTATGAAAGTCTCTCACCTGGCCCTGAGATTACAGTACACTTCCCTTAGCTTCTAAGAGCAGTGTTATCTACATATATACAGGAGCTCTGTTTTGTAAATATCTTTAAAACTTTACATTTAATGTAAAATGTGAATCATGCAAATAACATGCAAAGTAGTAAGATTCTATGTTTTTGTTTAAAGTATTCTTAATGTGGGTCCTTTGTCCTTTATTTCCCTATTTCTCTACCCCCATCTCTGCTAAAGCCTTCCATCACCCCAAATTAACTTTTTCTGTCCTTATTTAATTGGTTTTTTAAATATACACTTTAGAATCATCTTGTGACTTTTGTTCATTTGGTTGTGAGTCTTATCCTTCAATAGCTAAGGCATCTCTCCAGCCCTTATTTTGTGACTTTAAACAATTTTCTTATTGGTATAGGTCAAATTTAGAGGTTTGACACTTTAATAAAAAAAGTGTCATTTAATTTATTAGCATAAAATACCCTTTTATTTTTCTCACAAAAATTTTTGTTATATTTATATTATGGATTTAAATATAGAGATCTGTAGTCTCTCTCTCTCTCTCTCTCTCTCTCTCTCTCTCTCTCTCTCTCTCTCTCTCGTGTGTGTGTGTGTGTGTGTGTGTGTGTGTGTGTGTTTGTAGCTCCTGCTTTGTTGTAATGATGTTTAAGATCTCTACAAATCAGTAGTCCACCAGGCTTTTGAAGAGAAACTGTCTCATTATGGATAGCTTTAAGTGTAGTAGTCTTAAAACTTATCCATCACACTATTTATCTTGGCTTGAAGGAAACGTACCTCATATTCTTAGGCATTTGAATGCTTTCTCCCCGGTTGGTAGTGTTGATTGGGTAGATTTAGGGGCTGCTGTTGCTGGAGGAAGTATATCTCTTGGGACTGACTCTTGAACTGGAACTCCAGCTCTGTCCCAGAACTGGAAGCCAAATAAACCCTTCCACTTATAAGCTTCATTGGTTATGGTGTTTTATCATAGCAACAGAAAATTAACTATACAAACATTGTTCTTTTATTTAGATCTTCTCTGTTACATTTTGTTAGGAAACGTTTAATTTCCTTCATATGTGATAAGTTCTTTGAACATTTGAAGATATTTTTATGCCAAATACATCAGATTTCCTACACACAAGAATTAAGTGTTACTCTCAAGTTTAGCCTGCGTGAAATGGTCATTTCCTAATGTCCAACTTTTATTACTAATATTAAGTTATCTAAACTATATTATTTTTCTCACTCTTATCCGGTCACAAATACATCTAAATTGTATCTCAGTCTTTAATTTTCTTTGACATATAATCAGTGCTATTTTACTACCACATTCTTCCCTATAATTTTACTTTATGATGAGCAATAGTGTAAATTGCTACTTATAACTCCAGGTGTTACCAGTGTGGAGGAAAAGTGGTAATTTTCTAAATCTTGATTTTATTTCATACTTATGTCTTTAACTCCAGTATGTAGTGAAGTTTGTGACTGTATATAGGAAATGGAAATAATTGTATAATGGAAAGTGGAAATAAGAAAGTACAAAGAGTTTGAAAAAATATGAGTTTAACTAAAAAAATTCCTCAAGTTAAATATCTAAGTAAAAATTTGTAGTAAGATATGTCACAATTCAAAAAACATAATACATAGTTTTTCATGAGTAAAGTATCTGAAACATCAAATTAAAATGTCTTTCTCTCAATTTTAGTAATTTTTTTGATAATTTTAGACAGTGTATTTTGATCACATTCATCCCTTCTTGTCACTCCTTCCAAATCTATCCCCCACTTCCCAAAGCAACCAACTGTGTCCTGTTTGACTTTTAATGATGAAGACCAATTTATTCTGTTTACGCAGTCATGAACATCTGACCTTCAACAGAGACCGGTCAACCTGCCAAGACCACACTGACCCTCCGTCTCCTATTAGCTATCCGTGTTCAATATCTCCTTAGCTTTGGGTGAATCTCCACACTGACACTGACCTCCTTCCTATCTCCATGATGGAATTCTGCTGGCTAGAGCTTGTGCAGGCCTTTTTCCATGCTGTCTCAAATGATGGGACTCTCTATCTGAAACTTCCCTGCTGCTCCTTGAAGTCATCTTCTGCATGTTGTGCTTATTTGGAAGTAAGGGGTCAGTAAATACGTGTTTCATTTAAGGCTTAGCATCCCACAGTTTCTTATTCTCTGGACCTTTACTGGTCTTATATTTCTGTGTTAATCATAATCTACTGCAAATAGAAATTTCTCTGGCGAGAGCTGACAAATGCATGAATATTTGGGTTTAACAATAAGTTGTTAGGAATCAGTTTATTATGATGTATATTTAGCAAAGCAATTGTAGCAGTTTCTCCCTCAGAACCTATGACCTATCCTAGCCACAGATTCTTGTCCCCAATAATGGTGCCCAGGTATGGGTTTCGTTTTGTGGAATAGCTTTTAAATTGAACAGAAAGTGACTGGTCACTCCCATGGCACTTGTGCCATTATTGAACCAGTTGACAGGCCTGTCTTGCCAGACAAGTCATTGTAGCTTGCAGGGTTCGAGCCAGGTATGATTGGTGATTCCTTTTCTCCTCTGGTAACATGCATCGTGCATTCCATCACATTGAAGGCTAGACATTAGGGATGAAGCTTCTAATTAAGGATCAGCTTGGTTTCTCCATGTTCTATTAAGTGTGTGATGTTTTCAGCCATAGGGTCCTACTGTCACGTTCTGGAAGGTAATCTAGAGCACCAGTAATAATCTGTAATGTGTAGGTGTTTATGACCTGATTTGCCACAACTTTAAACCAGGTAGCTCATCCTTGGAACTGGTCTTTATATTAATTTTCCTGTGTCATCTAGTAGGGCTGCTGCTGGCCCATTATAGGGTAGCTCCATTTAAACTCTTTGTCTTTGTGTGTATGCATATGTTTTAGGAAACTTCTACAGTAGTTTCCATATGACTTTTTCAAATTGTCTTTAGTGTGAGTAATCCCTCTCCACATTCCCTCCTATACCTTTTCTTACCATCCCACATTTCATTAACACTTCTTGTACAATTACTTGCCTTTAACACTTTATAACACATCTTTTATCTCCCTTTTTTGAAATGTTCCATCATGGCCCCTTACCAGTTTCTTGGTCTGTATGCTTAGTCTAAATTAAATACAAATATCTGAAAATTCAAAGCATGTTCTTCTCTACTTCCTTCTCTATCCTACCCCTGATATCCGGTTTTATGTCTTAAATGTTGAAGACCTCGATCTATTCGTGCTCAAGTTTTGTACAGAGTAAGAACTAAGGTCACAGCTTAATTTTTCTACAAGTATTCATCCACCTTGAACAGTGTTTTTCTTAGCGGTGTTATTTTTCTTAAATGTGCATTGTTGGACTATTTGTCAAAAAAAATTTCAGCTATCTTTAGGAGTGTGGAACTATATGTGAGCGCTCAATTCTTTTCATTGATCACATATGTTTTTATGCCAGTACCAAATTTTTTAATACTATAACTATTGTATAACTCAAAATCTAGGACGATGTAACCTTCAGCTATTGTTTTATTGTTCATTATTATTTGGCTATCCCAAGTCTTTAGTATTTTCATGTTAAACTTAAGGTACATATTTTTTATATTTATGTGAAGAATTATGCTGAAATTATTATGGAAATTGCATTAAACATATCATTGTGTTTGGTAGGATGGTCAATTTCCCAATGATAATCCTGCAAACACATGAGCACAGGAGGTCGTTGAATTTTCTGGTGTCTTCCTCAATATTCTTTTTTTAGTGTCTTAAAGTTTTTGTAGACAGGCTTTCCCCTTGTTTCTTTAGACTTATCCTAAGACATTTTTGAGGTTCTTTTTAATGGAATTGTTTCCTTGATTTATTTCTTGCTATGGTTGTTGCTTATGTATAGGAAAACTACTAGTTTTGGGGTGCTCTTTCAGAAACCAAGCAAAGTTATATGAGAATAAATACAACCTTGACTTCTCAAAGAAACAAGGATGTAGAGTTAATTTTTGAATTCTAAATGATATGAAACTACCACCAAAATGTAACAAAGAAACAATTCGTGAGTTTTCTCATTTGTCAACATAGGCGCTGAGACATGGTGTGATCATCTCAGTCTTCAGGGAGTCAACGAATTCAAGAATTCATTTTTAAAAGTTCATTTGGGAATAGTAGAATAAAGTTTATGCAGAAGTAAGATAGTATTAAAGTGGAGGGGCTGAAGAGATCAGTGATTCAGAGCACTGGCTGCTCTTTCAGAGTACCCAGGTTCAGTTCCCAGCACCTATATGGCACCTCACACCTGTCTGTAACTCCATTTCTAGTGCTTTTGATTCCCTCACTCAGATGTACAGGCAAAACACCAATGAGCAAGAAACAAAGATAAATTTTTTAAAAAGTAGAAAATTGAAAAATTTTAAATTAGTGGTTGCAAGTTCTTTTTCTTTAACTAAACACAAAAATCAAAAGATTGGAAGACATTTTCCAAATATGTAAGCATGCTTTGATAATTAGTATCACTTATGTTGTTTTAAAAATAAAAATTAATGAAGTGGATAGCTTTAAATTACAGTATGTGCAATAAAATGCATCATCAATCTTTTAAGGATTGAAAAATTAAACATATTATTGTGGCAAATTATTCTGTTGTTAGGCGTAGGAGTTTCATTTGGTATTCTCCTCTATTAAACATTCAAAACTATACATCACATGAAATTAAAGAATAATGTGAGAAAGAAAACAACAGAAGATAATTTGACCTTTGGTGGGCAGTAAAAGGTTTTATGAGGTCAGCCTTGAGTCAGATGCAAATAAGACGGTATATTAGAATAGAAAAGAGTGAGAGCAGCTTACAGAGCTGACCCACTTTGAGTACATTTCTAGTCTTGGCATCATCTAACTTTCCTGCCTAGAGAAATCATTGAAAAGATAGAAAAATCATAAAATGTGGGATCTCATTTCACCCAATCATAGATGGCAGCAAAGCATAGAGCTATACAAGGCAGCTTTGATAGAAGAATAATCTGTGTTTTAAAAGTATTCCTTCATGCATGTGTATTAAGTTGTTTAAAAACACTCAAATAAAACCATATCTACTGGGAAGCTGAGGGTGACTTGAAGTTTTTGAACTTCAGACAGTCTTTGAACTATTTTCTTCTGTTGGAGCAATAAAAGCATTTCAAGCATGCTCTCTCACTATTTCCTCCTTTAAAACACAAAGCAGGACCCCGTCACTTATCCTGACCTTGAACTCACAATTCTTCAGCATCAAGCCCAACATCTGGCATTACAGGTGTTCTTAATAGTACTCCTGACATTATTGTCTATGTTATTCAAAACGTTAGAATTGAACATTTAAGTACCTATTGGAAAATACAAGTCCTAATTAATGGACATAGGGTAGAATTGACCTATAACCCAAGAGCAGCTCATTTCTTGTGATGGCTGAGTTTGAGGCTTTCTTCTTCTTTCCTCCATTTTTAAATTTTTAATTTTCAGTATTTATTCACATTATATGCCGATTGTTATCCCCTCAACTGTATCTTCCCATTCTTCCTCCCTCCCTCTTTCACCCTATTCTTCTCCCCTAGACCTGTGACAGAAGTGGACCTCCTCCCCCACAATCTAAGTAGCTCTACAGAACATAACACAAGGCAAAGTTCTCAATGAAATACTCATAGGAACACATTCAGCCAATAACTTCCTAAACCAGCATTTCCAAAAATGCAGTGTCAGACCCTACTAGTTCATTATGACATCTGCCTAACAAAATGTGATTTCGGCCAGAACTTAAAAATAAAGAACAATGAGAGAATAACACACACACACACACACACACACACACACACACACACACACACACACCTCAAATATCTCAGTCTCCTACTGGTAAATATATTTCTATGTGTGAGTCAGCCAAAATATTATAAAATTTATTTCCAAAGGATATCTACTTTCCTGTATGCCTGATTAGTTTCTATAGTTAAGTAGGCCGAAGATATAGGATTAACCAGACAGAAAAATCCTACATTTCACCGCACCTCTTGGTTCTGGCACTATATTGCAGCAAATGTTGTACTACTCAGACCATATTTTTACAGTTAAAAATGTTGAAAGCAGGAATTCTAACAGTTTATCCATGATCTTATAGAAATGACATAAGCTATATGATACTTACCATTCATTTTATCTGCTTATGTATGGATGTTGGTGGCAGTGATGTGGAACCCTCTAATGCTTAGCCCTCTTTAAGACTTTTAAAATAAGCAGGACAAAGTGAAACTAACAACAGTTTTGTAAAGTTAGGCTTGCTTTAATTTTAAGACGCTATTAGAAGACAAATGTGTTTAATTGCTAAGACATACATTCAGGTAATTGAAATAACATCAGTTGGAAATATTAACCTCTGTTAAAATTATGTCATCAATATTATTTTTGTATATGTTATAAATATTGTATTTTTAAAGACTGTGACTATGAATCAATTTTTTAGTATTAGTTAGCCTCACAACTTTTAATGGTTGTTTTTACCATGTTTTAGTATAAAGCCATAAAACTTAATTCATGTCAACAGAAATAGCATTTCCAACTACTAATAAAAAGTTGTAAAAATATTAAGCCACAACTTGGAAGAAAAAGGAAGGTAACTCTCTGAGTTCAAGACCAGTATCGTCTATGTAAAAAAAAAAAAAAAAGCTAATGGGGACTACATAGTAAGACCTTGACTTATAAAAAATGAAAGAAAAGAAATATTAATAATTGCTTCAATAACTACAATAAGAACATAGGGCAATTTCAAAATATTTGAGTTTTCATTGTCCTCCCATAGTAAAACATTTCTCAGTAGCTGATAAATCTCCCTCTAAGGCTGCTATTGTGCCAAACGTTTGAAAACTACAATTTTACTTAGTCATTGCAAAACTCCACATTAGTTATTTATCCTAGTTTATAGACAGATGCTTTAAATATTGATGTCATTTTGCTATATTAATAATTCAAAAGATGGTCATGATCATCCCTGTAATAGAGGAGGTAACTGGGTGGATCAAGGCCAGCAAATAAAATTGCGAAACTGGATTCAACTCCAATTGTGGTGAACTACTTACTCTCTCCTCATCCACTCGCGTTGGCATTAATTGCTCTTCTATTAGGTCATAGAGTATGTCCATGACATAGGCAGAGTAATAGTCAATCTATAATTATTGAGCTTTCACTAAATGGAAGGGAAGGCATTTTGTCTCATGGTTCCTGAGACTTCCATCTGTGACTGTTTGTCCCTTGTGCTTAAGCAAAGCATCATGTCAGTGGAGCATGCAGCAGAGGATGATGGGAAAGAAACAGAAAAAAGTGGGATGCTAGCATTTAGCTAAAACTCATCTTTTCCTCTGACATTTTCCAGGCCCATATTCCATGTGCGATATCCATATCCAGAGTGGGTCTTCCCCTTCAGTCAGTCCTCTCAAGAGATTCCCTCACAGATTCACAGAGAGATGTCTTCATCACTCCCCGGGGTGCTTTCAACCCATCCAAATCAGCAATCAAAACCAACCACCATGCTATCCACTACTTTTATTAAATGGAGTGGACATGATGGGACAAGGCTGACCAAAGGTTGACTCTAGACTCTGTTTTCCAAGTTGGTTTAGTGAGCACTCCTAAGGAGTACAGAGAGCCTATAGGAGTTATATAAAAATGTGTGGGGGTGAAGAGAGAATGCCTAGACATTGAGGAAGGGGAGAAGGGTTAGAGCATGCCACAGTGCAGATATGCTATTCACATGGTCTAACCTGTGTGCCTGGGAGGAGTGCGAATGCTCTAAAGAGACACCTGTGGCCTCTTTGGTTATGAGACTGAAACAAGGCACCCTGGGAAATAAAATTGAGGCCAATCTTATGCCGGGTGAAGTCAAGGGCTGAAGCCTGGTGCCAGTCAGAAGGAGAACTTGTGTCCTAGGAAAGGAATTTCACGGTGTGTCAAGTTGCCAGACCACCTTGCAGTGTAAGACTAATACCCAGACAGTGATGGGTCTATGATGGGCAGGATAAGACCCTGCCTAGGACTGCTTATAGATACATATAACTCTCACCTTCATTTAAACCTTACATTCGTGGCAGGGCCCCTGAAGATAGGCATAAGGTAGGGGGCCTCCATGGGGACGCTTGTCCCCTTTCATGGTGTGGACACATTGAAAGACTCTCCCTTTTTTTAATGCTTTTTCACTATTAACTTGTCTCTATTAATCAGCTTATCAGGGATGTGTGACTGCACCTGGCTTTTTAAGGCTGCCAGGGCTCTGAGGCTAAAGCCAGGCACAATGGTGGCTTGTGCATCTGCTTGTGAAAAGCAGAAGGCCCACCAGATCCACACATGGGTCTAGAGATAAGGTGTTTTGGAGGGAGGCCGGGCATAGCACCAGGATTTGCTTCACCTTGTGGTATATTCAACTGATTAAAAACAAGTAACCTTAGCTGCAAAACTCGTAGTTGAAATATGACTTGCTGGGCACCGGTCTAGGAAATTTATTTACCTATGTACCTTTAACCTCATCCAAAGCTCTGAGAGAGAAAAAATAGCACTCCATTTCCATTTGTAAGGATGGGAACACTGAGATACAGAGAGGTTAAGCAGCCTGCCCAAAGCCAAGCAGATGTGGAGTTTGCAGCTAGGCAACTACAAAGCCCTTTAGGGAAACTGGTGGATTTTGTAGTCACAGGCTCAGCCACCTGCCATGGTAGCCATGTACAGATACCCTGTGCTTTGTTTTCAGCATGGATAAGTAGAGGGAAAAGTGGCTTCACTTTAGTGTCGAGGCAGAAATGGTGCTCCTGTAAAGGGTGCAGAAGCAGCAGGCGTCTCCTCCCATGCTCTAACTGGCATCCCCCTTCAAATAGGGAGAAGTGCAGGAAAGCAACAGAAACAGCTTTCATTGCATATCAAAATGTGATACTTTGGGGTCTGAGAACGGATTAAGCTATCAACACTGACTCTTAGACTGGTGAACACCTCATTTTTAGTCTAAAAGGGACTCCACGTGTTTCATGAGCATTCAGACTCTAATTTGTTTACGACCAAATTCAAGCCCCATAAACCTTGATTAGCTGTATTTGCCAGTGGGTTTGACTGCATACACAAGGAGGCCACTTACAGGTGTCAGGGTAGGTATGCCGCAAATTATACTTGTACGTCGCTAACAAGACCATGGAAGGCAGAAGGAGAGACGAGGTGTGCAGCTCTGCCTGAGAGGAAGCGTTTGCTCTGAGATCTGTGGCCTCATCCTGTGCAATGAGGAAGTCTCTAAATAATTAACTGAAATGTCTTAGGCTACTTCAAAGTTTATTATTTTGTCTTTCGTTTCAAGAAAGTAGAAGGAATTGCTTAGTTCTTGTGATCTAATTGGAAAAAAAGGGCAAATCTAATCTAAGTGATTGGAAAGTGGAATACTATTTGTGCATGGGGAGCCTCTGTGACCTCAGTCTGCTCACTAATCCCGTGTCCATGCCAATTTGTAAGGCATGTGTCAAGCTATATGTAATTGAAGTTGTATGCAGTATATTTCAGCACATTTAAAAGAAAATTCACTGTTTACTATAAAGGGTGAGTGAGTAAACTCAGGTTATACAGGCTATGCCATCTTACATAGAGTTACTCATTGAAGACGTTTCTGTGGACTCCAGTGGTATTCAGCCATTCTGTAAACTGAGTGGTCAGTCACCCAAAGCATAGGCAAACTGAATGATACCCTTTCTTGCTAAGAAAATTTAGAAAAACTGTATTAAGAAAGGAAGAAGATAAACCAGTAGGAAGAAGAGGAGGAGAAAAAGGAGAAGACAGAGATTCATTATATTTGGCCTTAATCTTATCTGCTAGCCACCTAGTTCCGAAAGTGATGTATATCTTAACCTCTATGCGTTTTTCCAGTGTTCTATTACTGTGGCCCTTGACACTTACTCTATCACACACTTCCCCTAATCTATCAAGTCACCTCCATGGTCTTTAAACTTCACCATCTCTGTTAACTGTTGCTTCTTAGAATACATACACATGGAAGTTTCTGTCAACAAAAAAGCAAGCAAGCAAGCAAACAAACAAACAAACAGCTTTTCTTTCCTCTATCATTGAGACTATTTTTTTCCTGGTTCTTCTCAAACTAGTCTTCTTTGGAACCATTTGTCATGTTCCAATGTTAAATGGCTCTCAAAAACAAATACTAACATCTTAGTTCCTAATGGGTAGCACTACAATTATCTGACTGAACCTTTAAGAGCTAGGGCATAATAGAAACACCAAGTCTCTGGTGTGTGTGTGTGTGTGTGTGTGTGTGTGTGTGTGTGTGTGTGTGTGTGTGTATGTGTGTGTGTCTCTGTGTGTCTGTATGTGTGTGTATCTGTGTGTCTGTGTGTGTGTGTGTGTGTGTGTGTGTGTGTGTGTGTGTGTGTGCGCCCTTAATGAGTTTATTGGGACCTGAAGGCTCACTCTTCCTATTTGATTCCTAGTTACCAGGTATTGCCCACCACAATGCTCTGCCTTGCCATAAGTGCAAAAGCAACACAGTAGGGCATCATAAACTAAAACTTCTGAAACCAAGAACCAAACTAATTCTTTCTTTTTTAAAAATTGTGTTTTAAATATTGTCACAGAAATAGAAATCTTACAAAAACATCTTTCGTGTTGGGGATTAAAATTCAGATCACCAAAATCACCCAAACATATCATCCAGTTTTCTGCCCTCCATCTTAAAAAAGAAATTAGAGGTTTCTGTGGTCCTAGTAACCTACACTCACATATGGCCTCTGAATAATATTAACTCCAGGAACTAGAAATCTCCCTGAGAACTGAAAACAGACATTTGCCAGAGAAGACATATAGTGACTCCCCAGAATTGAGAAGAGGGAAATTGAGAAGTAAAGTACTGTATTAGCAATGAGGCTCCAACACAGAAACACATTGGGACAACATGAAAAATTTGCTAAAAGAATATCAGACCCCTGACTCTGAAGGTAGGGGTTGAAGACGGCTTTAAATACCTTATGAATGTCCAAGATATGCTATTATTTCTACTTTGAGAAAGAACCTTGAGAACACTATTTTGGGATGAGAAACAACATAAAACACAAACTTTGAATTGGCATGGAATGTGGCTTCTCTAAGGAATCAAAAGAAATAAAATTTAGTATTTTAGAATGTTGAAGTCAAGATACATAAATGGCAGGCTGTAAGGGCCAGGTGACAGCAGGGTCAAGTCTTGCATAGTTTTATGTGTGGTTTTAAAAATCTAAAATTTATATATAGCAAGCTCAGTGAGAAGACACTGAAATTGTAATCAGTAATCTGACATTAATCATTTTATTAGATTACTTTGCCTACTATGTAAAAAAAAATCAGTGAGAAAGTAGAGATGACAAAATACAGGCTAGAACAGGTCTGGTAAGAACTAGAAATTTGGGCAAATAAGACTGATATTCATGAAGAAAATCCAGAAAATCCATAGAGATAAGTGACTAATTTTGTTTTCAACTTAAATATATCAGCATAAGCAGAAACTGGAGACCCACAAAAAGCTGAGGTATCCTGGAATAATCCATTTTTCAGATTTCTATAACATCAATACCTAGTTAGTGAGTAACCATGGACCAGTATATGGTAATGCTTACATTTATGTTTATTCCCAAAACAAGTTAAAGTAATACAGAAATTATTTGATTTTATACTTCAAGTCATGTAAGTAAAAACAGTCCATTAAATATGTTATTATTGACCATATTAAATTTTCCATTAAAGTTGCATGAAATAATTATTTGTCTCCAGGTGGGCAGATGACATTTTCTGCAGAATTTCAAAGTATTTGTGGTTTCCTGAAAGTCTCTTTTTAGAGACTTCCCACTATTGAAACATTTTCCAAAACAATGCTTGTCATCTGGAGACTTATAAGTTAGATTCTCAGCTTGCATTTAATGGCTGGTTTAAAGAACTGTAATTGATGATAAAAAGCAAACATTTGATCATTCAGCAATGATAATCATATCTAAATCAGGCCTTTCAGATGGCGTTACTTAAATCCAAAATCATACATTTGTGAAAACACTGAAATTTAAATTCTTTAAATGTATCTTAGCTGGGCACAGTGGTGCACACCTGTAATCCCAGCACTCAGGGAGGCAGAGGCGGGTGGATCTCGGTGAGTTCGAGGCCAGCTTGGTTTAAAGGGCGAGTCCAGGACAGCTGAGGCTAAACAGAGAAACCGTATATTGAAAAAAATGTATCGTTTTTTATATTATTAATAATGATAACATAAGTAAAACTCAGTTCCAAGAAGGACTGTGGAACAGATGTTGAGTGGAGTCAGAAGAAGCACGGGACGGATCCAAGATGGCGGCAAGGAAAAAAAAAAAGCCCGGGATGTAATCAGTTGAAGAATGTGAGAGCTAGTAGATGCATTCAGGTTAGATCATGGCCGCATCACTACCACTGCATGATGCTTCTGCTTTGGTTTCATTCAATGCTCTATTATTTGTTAGACAGAAACTAGGATATGGAAGCATAAACAATTAGTACCTTTCTACGACTAATTAAAAATGTTTTCACTGAATTATTCAGCAGTACAGAAGAACACTTTAACATTAAGTCTACTTTGCTCTCTCCTTTTTTTTTTTAATGCTTCCTTAATCCAGTTTCATTAGTTACTACTGCTGCCTGGAGTACTCATTAAATAAGCAATACATTCTCAATTCATTCTGAAGCTAAAATGAAGATGTGAAATTGTTTCTAGATTGCTCTTGGGCAAACCTAATTGACCCAGGCAGGGCTATTAATCTGTTTATGTTGTTGGCAAATAGATTGCTTCCTGCCCTCAGGGTTACTGGCCCCAATAGATGCTACTATTTTAGAATGTTGACACACAAAGATTTTTAGCATTTCCTTTTTTTTGAGAAAAGATAGAAGAGGTTACTTACTAAGTTCCTTACCACTTCCCTTTCAGTAAAATTGTAACAGTATTAACTTAATATGTCTGTAAAATTAAGTTTAAAGGAAGCAAAACTTGGATGAATGTGAATTCTGATTCTCAACAAATCTTCCCAAAGAAACTTTTAGCGTAGCCCAGGATACAAGTGAAATACACTCTATATATCAACCACCAACAACAAGGATATTAAAATAATCTGTAAAGAAGAAAAAAAATAATGTCTTCTGTTTTTAAAATTCCCTCAGTGGAGCTAGTGAGTGGTAAAGTTATGCAAAAAAAAAAAAATCCAACTAACCAAATTATTATGAGCAGAGGGAAATGGCAGTGAACAGATTCATCAGATCTGCAAAACAACTGGCTCCAGGGACCAAATGAGATTTAAAAGAAATTATAAGGCAGTATCATTGAGTTCCTGGGAAAGCAACGTTCTGAGACTATTGTTACTCATTTGGGTCACATGCAAAGGTAAAAGGAAGCTTGAGTTAAGGGAGCAAAGCAACGCTGTACTCTTGATATTACACACACACACGCACACACACACACATACTACACACGCACACGTAGCTGAGAGCATGACATGTTGGCATGTGTGCACATGCAAGCCTGGGAGTGCCTACATGTTCAATGTCCCTGACTGTCCGGAAGAGAATAAATCACACAAAGAAAGGTTTCAGAGCTGTAGGTAGAAAAAGTGATGATCATAACAGAGAAATGAGTTTGTATGTGTTGGTCTTCCTTGTGTTTTTTTAATTTATTTATTTTTTTCTTCTCCCATGTATTATATTCTGACAATGGTTTCTCCTTCCTCTTCTATCAGTTCCTTCCCCCCACCTCCCCTCTCCCCCAGATCCACTTTGGTGGGTGATTGTTATTTCGTATCAGAAAACGCATACATTCAATAACAAGAAAATAAAACATTATTTTTGTTTAATATGCATGAAATTGGAAAGCATCATGAATATTATTTCAAATAACAGCTGTATTAAGTTTTAAGAAGGAAGAAAATACCTGTAGTTCAAAGGGCTTTTGCTGCTGTGGCAGTTCAGTGGTCCCACATACTCTACAATATTTGGGTCCACATGCATATGGACCAAAAGTTATAAATACAAGTTCACCTAAGCTGTCCTTTTATAAGAACCCACTCCTTCTGCTCTTACACCAATTTAGACAAGGAGATTCTTATAACTCAATGGTTGCTAATTCTTGCTCTTACTTAGAAATATATCTAATAATTATACTAATAAATTATTTTTACAAATCTACTGTATTGATGACACTCTCCCAAAACACTTGCTTCATTAGTGACAGTCCTAAAAGCATTTGAAAATGACTTAATAGATAATTTTTCTATGTAGAAAGTAGTGAAATTTTAAATAAAAAGTCATCAGGAAAAGCCTTAGCCAAAACCAAAGGGGAAAGCAAGAGCCAAGTTCAACACAACTGAAAGGAGACAGCATTACAGCACATACCACTGGAACTCATATGATCACTATGGATGGCTCTAAACTATCACACGGCACTAAATTGGAAATACTAGGGCACGGGGCAGATTTCCTGATACATAGGACCTGTCTAAATTCATTCAAACTAATCAATGGCAGGTCATATGACTAAACAAATTTTAATGTTTTGTTTCTGTATAAACACTCCATTTTGTCATGAACTTTATATAATTATTTTATCCTCTGAATGCCTGCAGGGTTCACAATGATAAATTATTTTCCTGTGCTGGTAACTTTTCTTTGGTTTCCCTGCTCAGCCTAGGCAGAGTCAGTGATTTCATTCATCCTTTGACATAATTTTTTTCTATTCCTTACCCATTTTTTTGTGCTAATCTCTACACTTACCTGCTTTTTCCATTTACATCAGGTTCACTGATTGCATCTTTATAGCTGCACAGGATTGTGTCTTTTAGATTTCTCTCATCAACAAGCCTTTAGAGTTCTATGATTCTAATTAAGTAATCTTCTAGTTATATATTTCATGATTGTATCTGTATCAAATGATTATTTATAAATTGTTTGATTTTGTTTATAATTACTAGAGCTTTTTAATAACGACTCATTATCAGTGTTTTTCAACTCAGCTTCATCTTTTGAAAACATACTGTGCATAAATTAAATAGTTTTAACTGTATTTGGTACTTGTTTTATGGCCCAAAGTATATTAGCATCAGTTTTAATTTTGGTTCACCTAATTATTTGTAATTTAAAATTAATTCACAGTCACAATTTTTATCTTCACCGTCAACCTCAGTACGCATGCATAACAGATCATAGTGTTTCATTAATGAAAAGCAAAGACTTCAAATAATCATAGCTGTCAGAGGTAGCTTAAGAAAAGAATGCAATCCTCACTGGCCATACAGAAGTGCACTCTGTTTTTGCCGTTTGTGTTTACACTGAACTGTAATGTTGCTCGTGTCTGGATCAGCATAGTTATCAATGGTCTCATGCTAAAACCATTAGTTACCAAAGTAGCCTATTACTCTCATTTATTAGTATAAACCATGACCAAGTTCACTTATTCTTCTTGACTTCAAACTGTCCTCATTGTTATCTGTCTGAGCCATTGAGATCATACATACTTCATGAAATCCCAGATGCTATTTTGAGCCCAGCCTCAGGCAGCCAGAAGGAAATCCATTATTGGGGTGGAAGAAATGTACTGTGCATTATTATTTAATGGCTTGGAGAAGCTGCTTCAGTAGTGACAGGTAGAAACAGGTTGTGGGTGTACCACGAGTCAAATAGTTACGTATGTACTGCCATTCCCTCAGTACACACTCAGCCCATAACCTGCAACCATGTTGACAGGACTCCCTGGCCAGACTGATTTCCGAAGAAATGATCCTTTTCCTAAGGGGCTATTCACTCGTGTCTCTCTTTTTTCCCCAATTATAAATGACCGGGACTATTGTGACATACCAGAACACTAGCAAAATCCAAAGAGCCTATAAAAAAAACCTAGAAAGTGTGGAAGCATATAGTGCCTAACTCCTAGAAATCCCAACAACATTATTTCCCTACTGAGCATGTGATTAGTATTCCTGTGGCCTATGTCTTTGGAACAGCTCACACATTTTCTTCTTGGTTTGTAATTCTGTTTGTATGTTTCTACATATCCTCTAGACTACACTTCCTAAGAGGAACAAGACAAAAATTCATGATATTTCTTTTACCATGATCCAGAAATAATTAAGTTAGGCACATAATACATATTGAAATACGTTTTAAGGGAAAGCACGTCCCTTGCCCCAGTATCTGGAGCTAGTGGTATTGTAGAGCAACTTTTCCATAGGAATTCGTGTATTGTCTAAAAAGACAGTCTTCTGTCTTCTATAATTTTTAAAATTAGCTTATTAAGTATGAAATTCCATTGTGGGTTTTCCATTCAATGTCTGAACAGACAAAGCTACCCTGAGAAGCCCAGGTTATTAAAGGAAAAATCTCCACGCCATACTTGGGTTATCTCCATGTGATTTTTTTTGGTTATCATGGCTCCCTAAGTCCCCAAAATAATACAGGTTATTGTCACTGCTCCTGGTTGTCAATCAGAGCTAGTTGGTATAACTATATGCCAAAGACGCCACTCGCCTTACCTCTGCACACAGAGAAATCAGCCTGACCTTGTGTTAGGAGCCTTCTCCATGGATAGCCTTCATACTAAGCTGTTACACACATATCTGGGGAAGACCTGCCATCAACAGTCTCACTCAGGTGTGGAAATTCTGTGTGCAACAAGAATATTGACCGGCCAGGGAAGATGAATTTACTTTTGAAATGAAGTGTATTATGGGATGCAGAAGAAATAAACATGTTTTTGTGTTGATCCCAAATGTGGGATTGAGAAGTGGAAGAGAATCCAGGGGATGGCAAAAGAAAAGAAGATAACAAGGTGAATATGATCAAAATACACTACATACATGCATGAGCGTAGAATGAAGCTCATCATTATGTATAATGTGTGTATTAATATATGCTAAGACAATCCTTTCTTAAAAGGTAGGCTGTGCTAATGGTCTTTCTCACAGAAAGTATAACATTGGTCTTCTTCAGAACACACACCCACATGCCATGGTGGGTACAGAGAAATGGGCTTGTTAAGGACGCTTCTGTGATGAGGAGGTTACAGTGATCTTTCTGTGGGGAGAGACACTTGGGGACTTAATTTTAAAGGACTCGTCTTCTGCACTGAGGTAGAAGAGTAAGCAAAGAGTCAACAAGGATGAAAGATTTGAGTTTCTAGTAAACAGCTGCAGAGTTACTGCCGTAGATTTACAGGCCTCCTGTAAATATGATGAAGGCACTACCACTAGGTCATGAGTTAGGCATGCATGGTGCTCACCTGCAATTCAGCCCTGCAGAGGCAGAAACAAGATCACCACAAATTGATGTATCCTGACCCAGTCTAAATAGAAAGTTCCAGGCCAACCAGGGCTAGAAAAACCATGTTAAAAAAATTCTACCATTCAAAATACCACCACCACCACCATCATCATCACCCTTGCTACCAAAAAGAATAAAAGCCAGCCGGGAAACATACAGATTGAACATCTACTTTTTCACAGCTTTTCTTAAAATTTAAGATATACTGTTTCAATTCATTTTAACTGATATATTTGATTTTTAAAATTTATTTACCATCTGCCCATTATTTGTGATCTATGTGAACTCATAATCTCTGAAAATTTTCAATTCAAGAAGGAAGAAAAAATAAAGCAATATGATACCCTACAAGAAAGCACATGAAAAGAAAAACATCATTTTCCAACTCCTCTTTTTATTGTGATTTAAAATTTTTGTTTACTACATGAATCATAATTTTAATCATAAACCCCATAGAATAGTTTTTCCTTATATACAAAAAAACTTGTTTTTAATGATGGTAGCTGCATTACACTAAAGACAAATAACTTTTCTATTATGTGTTTATTTGAATTAGTAGAAGAGGCAGATTTTAAAATCCTGAAAGTAGAAAGGTATTTGGTAACATTTAAATGGACATCAGCCCACATTATTGGATCAAATCGTTTTCTTGCAAAGACAATAGTATTCTATTTACTGGTAATATGTCTTCTATGCACAGAATTACATAATTTTTCATTTTCAGCTTTCAAAAATTCCCATGTTTTAAAAGACTCATTTCAAGACTAATGAAATTCAAAAGCAAGAAAAACACTTACTTAACTGGAGAAATCACTATGTGTGCCATTTGTGGAAATTAAGGAGGCTGAATAGGAAAAGAGCATCATGAAGGTGTTCTTTAGATAGTAGCTTATGATGAGGGTCCAATTTACTCTGGAGCAGATAACTGATGCAAAATGCTACTAAAAGTAGCTCCCAGGACCTAAAGCAACACATTCAATTACACAGGTAACTTTCTTCTTATTTTCTTAAATGTAAGACCTTAGCCTAAGGATCCATTAAGAAATATACTTAGGAATAAAATAACTTAAGTTTCTTAGTTGGTTATCAAATACCAACTGGTGGTAACACTAAACCAACTCAGTAGGTGATATCTATCTATCTACCTATCTATCTATCTATCTATCTATCTATCTATCTATGTAAATAACAATAATAATCAAAGAAAAAAGGCCATAAAATAGAGAGGGAGTAACCTAGGATGAGCAGGAGTAGGGAGCAGGAAAGTGAAGTGCAAATATGAAGTAATTATATCTCTTTTTTCATCTTTCAAATACTTGTTTTTATTTTTTATTTATTTTTTTTACTTTTCATTTTTTTAAAATTTATTTATTTTTAATTAATTTATTCATATTACATCTCAGTTGTTAGCCCATCCCATGTATCCTCCCATTCCTCCCTTCCTCCCACTTCACCCCTACTCCCCTCCCCTCCCCTAAGTCTGTGTCTGAGGGGGACCTCCTCCCTCTGAATATGCTCATAGGGTATCAAGTCTCTCCTTGGTGACCTATTATCTTTCCTCTGAGTGCCACCAGGCATCTCCATCCAAGGGACATGTTCAAATATGGGGCACCAGAGTTTGTGTGAAAGTTAGATCTCCTTCTCCACTCAACAGTGGAGAATGTCCATCGGCTAGTCCGGGTAGGGGTTCGAGGTTTACTGCCTATTTTTTCCTTGGCTGTTGCCACAGTTTGCGGAGGACCCAGGATAGTGGGTAAGAGGGGAGGACATCCTATTGAAACTTTAGGTGTGAGAAGCCTGGGAGAAAGAGGAAATAGAAGGATCCAGCGGGTCCTGGAAAACTACAGGCGAGTAATTATATCTTAACTATAAATTTTAAATTACTAAGAAAAACTATGTCCACTAGAAAGATTTAAAAAGTCTAGGTAATAAGTAATTTTTAAAAATTAACAATTCACTGTAATAGCTACCTTCTTATAAACCTTTTAAATATCACATTGTTTAATCAGAGGCAATTTAAGTTTAGAAATATTAAACTTCATTGAAACACAAATCAATTATATAATGAAAATTCTACTCTGTGGACCAGAATTTATTCACACTCCCTGAGAGAAATGGAAAGATAAGGTGTTGAATCATTGCAGTCTATGTTAGCTGACTGTTAATATTAAGGGATGGATTTATTCTGACATGAAATAATTGAGATGACAAAAGATACTTTATTTGCAGAACATGAAAACATTGTTTCTTTTTATTATGATGACTGAGATGATTTATTTCAAGAAAAACTGTAGAGGATAATCACTATTATTTTTAAATGGCTTTCCTTTGTTTGTGGTATAGTAGTGTTCATTGTTTAATTGGCACTACAGCATGTATATGAAGTTCTATATTTTTCATTAATATGTCAGATGCATGTTCTTATAATTGTAGTTTTTTAGTATGATCCTGTTGTTCTGAAAACCAATTACATAAGTGACTAAATTATATATGATGTTTTAGGCAAAAAAATTCAACACAATGTTCAGATCCTTGTGACTATCATTCTGAAAGCAGTCTTCTTTCTGCAGGCAAAGGTGGTTGGTAACTACATGGCAGTTGAAGCTCTTCACTCGCTTGACTGCAAACACTGGACACTTCTTCACCCACAAATTCTATGAACAGAATCCTACTGAATACTCAGAAGTTCTTAACTTTGTCTCTATTTTATTTAGCCTAATATAAGGAGTGAGTAAATAGGGGTTCATTTTAATATAATCACCCATTAAAGTGAGAATTACATAATGTCATAGATGTATACAATTAATCACAGCCTGTTTAGAGACATGTGAAGAAATGGATTAACACAGTTGATGTCCAGTTTTACTTGCCAAAGAATACTTAGGATGAAAAAATCTGGGGAAAATTGTGTAACGACAAAGCAACTCAAACTATGGCACTCAGAAACTGAAACCCATGAAAGCACTACCATTGCACCATGTCTTTTTCTACCCTGTATTCCATAGATTATTCAACCCAGCTCTAATTTTAGAACTCTGCCTTGGTGAAGACAAAGGAGCTGCGGAATCTGCCACTGTCCATTGCCTGTGTTCTCTTGCTGTTGGTCTGTGGCCATGCTGGACGGCCAAAGGGAATCTTGAAAGTCTCTTTCTTCTGGTCCTCTCACTCTCTCTCTTCCTCTGCACTAGGTGTCAAAATGACTATGGGAAAAAATCACATATTCCCTGGGTTCTCTAACACAACACTATGCCTTCAGATTAAATAGTAATCACAACATCTGTCTCTGTGTGTCCCAAGCAATAACTGAGAGCAACCTAAGAACCTGGGAATCTGATATTTTCATGGTACATATAAAACTCACCTTATAGTAGTTTTTTGAAGAGCAATGGGAACTGTACATTGAAGGACAGCATCAGTCTCAAAGACTTTTCCTAAGTTAGGATGAGTAAAGTAGTGCACGCCTAATACATGCTTTTCTAAATACCCACTCCTAAAAAAAAATAGCCCGTGTGTATTACACTTTGTCAGATTTGCATCAGATAACACCCATGGATATTGTAAGTCAGAGAGATAAATCTAAAATTAAAATCACCAATCAACTCTGTGGAGCTGCTTTTCTCATTTTATAAGATGTCTTTTCTTTGATGTAGAGATGGCTGGGAACTGAAGGAGTAAATAAAAATAATTAATTCTCTATATTCATCCCATTTTCAATTAAAGCACGATATCAAAATTTTAATAGGACATTGCAACATCTACAGTTGTTCTTTGTCCACATTCAAGTGCACAAAATGCTCCTTAGGGAGTTCAACTGCCATATTCACCTGTTCTACTATTGGGAAGGCAGGGCATCTGCTGTGAAGCCCTTCAGTGACCAGGGTTGTTCTAGGTCACGTTTTCCTGAGGTCCCAATAAAGGTTCAGAATTGTATTCAATTTGAATAAGACTTATTAAAAACATACATGCTCATGCCTATAATCCCAGCACTCAAGGAGACAGAGGCAGGCAGGCTGCTGTGAGTTCGAGGCCAGACTGGTTTACAAAGTGAGTTCAGGAGAGCCAAAGCCACACAGAGAAACCTTGTCTTGAAAAACTATATATATAATTTTAAGTTACATGAAAATGTTAAAATTTTAAAACTAAATAAGAAATGGTATTGTAGGTCTGATTTTAAAAATACAGAATGTTGAGTGTAGCATCCCATTATAAAATGTTACAAAATTCTGGTCTGGGAAGGAGGAATGGGAGGATACAAGGGATGGGCTAGCCATTGAGATGTAATATGAGTAAATTAATAAAATAAAATAAAATAATAAAATTCTGGTCTGGACCAAAAACAATCAATGGTCTAGGACTCCCAGCTCAACAGAACACAAGACAAATTATGACCATTGGAAAATAACAATAAAAGTGAAAATGTTCTAAATCGCTATTGGTAAATCATAGCAATTGGCTTTCCTTCTGACCTTTGCTTGGAAGGATAAGTTTTTCTCGGATGACACCAGTGTCGGAGAGTAATCCAGACACCAGTTGACGCCTTATGTGGGAAACTGAGTTCTATCCTTCATTATGGACTCTATGGTCACCAAAAAGTCACCTCAAAGATGCACGACCTGTGAGAATACAGCAAAAATTCTCCACTGGTATTTGCCATTTCATGTTTATGTCTTTGCCTCTACAGTTGTGGATTTCTTTGATATTGTACAGTGGTACAATGCTACACCATAATTTCTTCTCTCTCTGCTTCTACGGCTTCCTTCACATATTTGATGAATTTTATAAGGAAGGCTTATGCATACAATGCTTAGTATACAAATTTTGATGCCAAATAGACTTGTATGCACTCACTAAGCCCAAGAGATGCTACCTAAAAGACTTTTACTAATTTGGCTTCTCAATTTTATCTTAAGCATTTCCTTTTCAAAACGAGGACATAATAAGTTATATCAAAAGACTTGAAATGATGAATGAGATCATTATGTAATTAGACATTATATGGTGATTATTTAGTAATGCCAGATATTATTAATGCTACTAATTATTATTACTACTAATTATCACTAAAATGTCTCAGATTATTTGCATCAGAACAATAACCAATTCTTCATTATTGAGCCAAAGGGGTTAATACACAGAATATGCTAATATTGCCTGGCATATTTCCACTTGTGTGAAAACAATCATTTTGCCTTGCCTTGCCTTCCCTATTCTTCCCTTCTCTTCTTTTCCTTTCCTTTCTCTTTTCTCTCTGTCCATCTTCTCTACAGCATCTTCCCTTTCTATTTATCTTCTTCTCTCTCTCCTCTACCTCTTCCTGTTTCTCCTCTCCTCACCTCTTATCCCTCTCCCCAACCCTTATAAATGTGTAGAATATATTAGAAAAAATAACATCAAACATTTCCTGTGGGAAGCAAGTGAAGTGGCTGCTAGTAGGTGCATTTATTTTCTCTTTAAATATATGTTTCTGTTCCTTTCGATGATTGATCATTACCTACACAATAATGACAACTAAAAGATAATATCCTCCCCTTACAGTTACAGCTTGACAATTCAAGGTTATTTTGTGAAGAGCCTTCTTTTCTTTTTTCTTTTTTCATGCAAAATGAACAAAGGGCAGTTTTATTATTTCTATTAGCATTTATTGCTATGAGTGTCCTTATTTGTACAAAAGTTACTCCTTTCTCTTTCTTAATATATTTTATTAATTTATTCATATTACATCTCAATTGTTATCCCATCCCTTGTATCCTCCCATTCCTCCTTCCCTCCTATTTTCCCCTTACTTCCCTCCCCTATGACTATGACTGAGGGAGACCTCCTGCCCCTGTATATATGCTCATAGGGTATCAAGTCTCTTCTTGGTAGCCTGCCATCCTTCCTCTGAGTGCCACCAGGCCTCCCCATCCAGGGGACGTGGTCAAATATGGGGCACCAGCCTTATTTTCTTTGACTGTTTTGGAAGAGGCCAAGTGTGCTTGTTTTAAATGAAACTGCACAGGCTTCTTATTTGGACTCATTTGAACTATCTACTGCATCTGATAAAAAGGTTAAAAATGTGCATGCTGGATATTATATCACCATACAAACTAAATTTCTTTTTATCAAAAAAAAAAAAGCTGGATAATCCTTAATTGTCTCAGCCAATTTACAGATAAAGCAGATTTTATCAATTTCCCTTTGTTCTTCAGCCCTGTCACAGTTGTTATCAGTTTTAGCCACAGCAGCCTCTTGGTGGGAAGGTTATGCTCTCCCCGTATCACATCCTCCTGCCACTCAGTAACTCAAAGCTGCCATCTGTCCCCAAAATCATTACTTCTGAAAGCACAGGTTTTTTTAAGAGTCCGCCTTTATTTATCTGTGTTATTGCCTCCAAGGCAGTAGACGACCTGCTCACAGCACAGTTCCTTTGCCTCCATGTTTTCTGTTTGGCTGCTTTCATAGGTGATTGGCTTAAGGAATCAGCTTCTAAAATACATTATACTACAATAGTGAAAGACTAATGCACAATTGCCTGTTTAGATTCCTTTAATATCAAAAATCAATTTTAAAATATTGACTTAAATAGGCACTAAAAATAGATAATCTGCACAGGATGAGGAGAGTCTACTGGAAACTTTCCTATGGGTTTGTCATATTAGGAAATGCCATATTTTTCCACCAAAAAAACAAACCAATGACAAACCCCTGAGAAATGATCCCATCAGCTAGGGGGTTTCACATACTCATCAAATGTGTTCTTTTACTCAAATCTTGGAGCATTCACCATCATGTTCTCAGACAACCCAAATACCTGTTATCTTGCCACAGGATTTTTCAGCTCAGACATCACTTGCCAACACTCTGTCTGGCATGACTTGGATTAAAAAGGTTATCTCTATTTCCTTTCTTGTTCCCTTACTGAGCAATTTTGAAAGTATAAGAACATAGAATTCTTCAGAGAAAATATTTAGGCCAGAGGATTTCTGCCTGGGCTGCCTGCTACCAGCTATTACATAACTTGTAGTGAGTCCAACTTTCCTAATTGGACTAGCTGGACTAGTGGAGAGCCATAGGTCCATGCAGAGCCATAAGGTGCAGAGTTGGTGAAGAGCATTACTGAGAGCCACGCTCAGTAATACTAACAAAAAACGGGACATTAACTGTATTAAAAGTTGTTAGAAGCTTTTTTTTTTTGAGTTTTTAAGTTTTTAAATTGGACAAGAGGAGAGCCTCACACAGTATGAAAAATAGAAATTTAGTTTAGGGACCATGTGTGTAAACAATCTCTCTTGGAGGAATATAAAAAAAATAAACACAGTCAAATTAGATCTTATGGGATGTAAGAATTATAATATCTAAATCCATATATTATGATCTTTCTCATTTCATATGTGGGTTGTGAAAATCATATTCACTTTTTAAATTTTTTCTTCCAAAGAGGGGAATTGGAAGTACTACTTCTTTGTTAAATAGTGCCATTGGAGGTATTTCTATCTGGTCTACAATTATAACATTTAATAATGTTTCCATTGCATTCTGTATGTGTCAGTTGTATTATATATCTAGATGGCCAATAAAAACAGGAAATATGGAAATGCATTTTGGCACAAATTACTAAGAACACACTCTAGAGTTCCCTATATGATAACTTGGCCTCCATTTGTTAAATGAAAGCAATGAAGTCTGTGGGTGCTTATGATTATTGATCGCCTTTTCATAAAAAAAAATTTCCAGGAAAGATATTGAAAAGATATTTAACTGACACAGACTCGCCCATATTTCCTTTAATCTCTTACAACAATCCTGTACATGGCTTCTTTAACTTTGGCATGATTTCATTTCCCAAGAGTCATGCCTACCTTCTCCATCAGACTTTCCGTAACTACTCAATTTTTGAAGGGTCAAGAGTTTAACAAGCTTAGTAACCTTGTAACACAGAATATTTTGGGAAACACTTTACTTAGTCTATCCCTCTGCTAGTGCCCCGCACACTCCTTGCAAGCTTCTGGCATCTGATGAAGGTTTTATGCACTGAGTTCCATTTCCTCAGATGTTCTGCTTCTCTATCAGCACTTCTCATTACCCATCAGGCCTCTCTCTGGCTAAAACTGGACTACTGGTTTCTAGTCTTCAGTCTATCTATCTATTTATCTATCTATCTATCTATCTATCTATCTATCTGTCCATCAATCCATGCAACCATCCATCCATCCATCCACCCATCCATCATTCTATAATCTATCTGTCCATCATCATCATCAACATCAACATCATCAACATCATCATCATCTGACTACTGCCTATCATCTATCTATACCTAACTGTCTGACATCTGTATCTGTATATCTTTCTCCCTCCCTTGTTCTATCTCCCTGCCCACCTTTTTCATTTTCTTTCCCTCTTGCTTTTAAAAAATGATGACAGTGTGTATAGGATTCTTGTAGATTGATTTAGGACAGTTCTATCGTTCTAGCTCATTGATAATTCTGTTTTTAACATTGGAAATAATTCTTTTCCTCAGGGATATTTTGTCGGATATTACTGGAGCTTTACCAAATAATTCTGAGAAAGATTTTCATGTTTTCTTGCACTTTTCTTCACTGGGGAAACATTAGCATCTTTCTTCTCATATTTAAAATATTTATAACACATTGGTGTGGATCTAGCTTATTCATCTTTGTTGTCTCATTTTTCATTAACATCCCATATCTCCTCTGAGAGGAGTAAGTCCTTGTAATCCCCTCCCCATCCTGAGACAGAACGATGATGAGGCCAAATCTTGTGCAAGTTTTATGTAAGCAACTGCCCATTGTGTGTTCATGGGTGTAATGGCCATGCTTTATTCAGGACACAGTGGTACAGGTCTGCAATACTTGTCTCCGTCCTCCAGCTCACGGAATCTTTCTACCCCTTTGTGAGTAGAATATTTTGCTTGAGCCTTCTTAGTGATCATATAGATGTCTCACTTATGGTGAGAACTCAACGATCTTTTATTCTCAGCACTTAATCTAGTTATGAATCTCTGGATTAATTACCATCCAAAGCACAAAACAATTGCCTGGCAAAGACTGGCGGTGGTACTATTCTACCACTGTAACTATTTAGAAAGCAGGGTTTTGTTTGTTTGTTTTTTAGATTCCTGTGTTTAATGTGAAGTGTCTGGAAAAGCCAAGAATCTGGGAAGGGGCTGTGACAAGGATGGAAGAGGCCTTAATGCAGAGCGTAGAACACGAAATAAAAACAGAGAGGGAGCACACTGGGTTAGAAAGGTTTAAGCAGAGATGGGTTGGAGACATAGTGGTTATTAACCAAAGCAAAAAGTAAGCCTACTGCTTTACAAGCTAATTTCAAAATATTATTAAAAATAAAAAGAATTGTAAGAGAGCGATCCTGAAAAGATGCACAATGCTGCTCCCAGCACCTCAGTGCCTGTGGTTGGATATCACTTCAAGACTTGTTCATTTGTTTATAGTCATTCATTTACTTATTTTTAGTATTTTGAGACAGGGTTTCTCTGTGTAGCCTTGGTTGTCTTGTAAGTCTTTTGAAGACTACGTTGCTCACAAACTCAGGGATGGATCGTCCTGACTCCGCTAACCAAGTGCTGGGATTAATGGAGTTCACCACCACATTCAATTATTTTTCTTTTATTTTGAGAAAATTGTAGTTTAATATTAAATTATAAAAAGAAATACAAAGAACTAACATCTTCTATTATGTTAGTATATAGCCATTGTTCCAATATCACAACAAGAAGCTAACAGTAGAACATTTTTGACTTGTTCATAATTCATTATTCACATGCACTCTTCTCAGTTTATGAAAATCAGTAGTGTCAGTTACATGGCTACCACTGTATTCAAGATGCACACATGAAGTAATTGAGCATACAACATTTTGGGACCTACCTGCTTCTTTTAGTCACTATATTTCTTTAGATATTATTCTAAATTATTGTGTACATCAATATCTCATTTCTTTATTACTTAACAGCATTTATACACACATAAATAGTATTTATGTGTTATTAAATATATCATAGTTTTTAAGTTACTTACTTGTTAAAGTACATAGAGATGGCTTCCCGTGTTTAGCTCTTAAAAATTAAGTTGCTATGAACAATAATGAACATATTTTGTGCACACATGTTCTATTTCTTTGGGATAAATCAACACAATAGGACAAACTAGACTGGAGGAAAGCTCAGTTCTGTGCTTATACATTATATGATGCCATTTACAAAACATTCTCACAATGATAGAACTCTAACATTGGACAATAGATACATTGTTACAAGTGAGTTGTTGGTAGACATTCCAGACTCTAAACTGGCAATATGGAATATTTTGGTGTGATGGCAGCATTGTATATGTTAGTCATGATAGAAGCCATATCATTCTGTATGCTTGCCATAACCAACAGAACATAAACTACAAAGGTATATTTACTGTAGACATGTAAGAACTTGAAGACATGAAAGAGGAAATTATATATATTGGATACTCCACCGAGGGACTTTAGGCTGTAGTCTGTGTGCATTTGAAATTTTACTTCTTTCAAACAATGATAGATTTGCAGGAATTTTTAAAAATAGTGTATAGGGAAGTTCTATGTGAGTTTCATAAAATTCTCCTCAATGATAACATCTTGCAACACTATGGAAAATATCATAAGTTGGTATTGGTGCAATCCATAATATTCATTCAAATTTTATCATTTTTATACACATTTGTGTCTGTATGCAAATGTACATAATTATTTGTTATGTTTTATCACATGTATGGATCCATGTGAACTCCACCACAATGATGATGTGGGAGAGGGTCATAACAAAAAGACTCTAATAGCTTCTTCTTCTGGACAGGTTTCATCCCATCACCTGACAGACACCCTAGTATCCATCTTTGTAATGGCAACATTTCCTCTCTTCTAGTATCTTCTGTAAACAGAATATATTGTGTGGTTACAGTGTTTTAAGATAAGAGCTGAAAAGAAGGAAAGGGGGACATAAAAATATAGAGGGAGGATAGAACAAAAGGTAGATTATTGACTCTACTCCTCATCTCAAGGCCCTAATTATTACTCACAAATAAAATTGATTTTTAATTCAATGGTATTGAATTTTGTATATTGATGCAAACCATGCTCATGTCAAAAACTAGTCTAATTTTATCACAAGAATATCTATTCTAGGTCTAATAGAAAGATATGATTCTATAGATATGAGATAAAATAGTTAAACAAGGCCTTCAAAAACCTCAGAGACCTACAGAATATGACATTTAAAGATGTTTTTATTATTCTAAAGATTCTTTGACAACAAGACAAAGAATCTGCCTGCCTCAAAGAAGAAGATGAGCATCAAAGAACCAACCCCCTTGTGGAGTTGGCTTCAAATGTGGCAAACAAGCCACTGGGGCAAAATGTCCTCATTTCTGCCACAGACAGAATTCTGCCTTAAAATGGGCAAGTTTAGATGCAGGCAGAGTAGACGGCCAAACTCTGCCAAGACAGGGTAAACAAGTCCTCAATAGTTCCTGCCTTGCAAATATTTCTGCCAGATATATTGGGCCAGAAGGCTGAAGATGATGCTCCAATGTTATAGAGAGTGTTGGGTGACTGTTCAGGCAGTATACTGTCTCAGTCAGTTTTTCATTTTTGGAAGCTGCTAACCTGCACTCTGAGTTCACTTAGGTATTTAAGTTTTATTCCTTTTCAAGTATCTGATGGGTTTGAAGACCAGATAGTTTAGTCTTTCAATTAAGCTTAGTAGATTAGGGGTTAAGATGTTTTTAGATCAAGATAGATGTTTTAAGTTAATAGAGATGAGACATGATAGATATTAATCTCCATTCAGAAATCTAGACACACCAAGATAGGAGAGATGTTTACTTCGAGTTTGCCAAATACAAATGACCAAATGACTATGAATGTAATTTATATAATTCCTCATTGTCTCATGGTTCTTCCTGCTGTATGTATTCATGTGTAATAATTTAAATGTATATTGTTAAAAAGAAACACAATAAAAAAGAGAATGATTTATGGTTAACTCTAAGCCTAAATATCAGTATAAAGTCTAAACATCATTCCATAAGTTTCTCTATTTCAATAAAGTGTCTTCCTCTCCAGTCTAAGATAGAGCAGTAATATTAAGTTCACAAAACTGTTTGTCTATTAACTTTCCTACATTACCCAAACAAAGATTAGAAAGCATCAGAAAGCTTTATCTCAAAGAAATGACATCTTCCACACAACAAGGCTTTACTCTTCAAGTTACTGACCAAAACCACATAAACCACAAATTTGAATATTTTCTTTGCATATATTCATGTAAGTAGATATGGGTTAATTGTAAAATGTAATAGCCCCTGTAAGGCTCAGGGAATACTGAAGAAGAGGAGGCAGAAAGAATGTAAATACAGAGACAGGTAGAAAGGTTGTATGATGCAATTTTCTGCCATGGAATAGCACTTCCGTGGTTTCCTGCACTAGATTAGCACAAGAATGGGCCTGAAGTCTGTGTTCAGGATTTGGAAATTATACCATTCACAGAAAAAAAAACCGGTGGGCTGCGACTAAATTCTGGGAGATGGAGAATAACTGCCTTCAATTGTTTTCCACCAGTGAGTCTGACAAACTTTAATTAATAATTAATACTGGATGTTCACATAGAGGGCTCTACTGAAACTAGGAGAGTCACAAAATAAGTAAAATTGACATGAATTTGGGGAAAAAGTGACTTGTAAGAAAGCTGAGTGGTGTGTGTTCGTGTGTGTGTGTGTGTGTGTGTGTGTGTGAGAGAGAGAGAGAGAGAGAGAGAGAGAGAGAGAGAGAGAGAGAGAGAGAGAGAGAGAAGATGAAGGGAAAATGTAATCAGAATGTAATATATAGATATTACATTCTATAAATTGTGAAGCTTTATGTTTCTTTAATAGCATCCTCAAATTCTCCTCTGCTTACCTTTAAGTTAAGGTTAGAATGATAAAAGTTAGAGGATAAAAATTAGAAATGACTCATGCCTTTAATTAACCACTCACTAATATCATTCACTAATATCGGTGAAATATTAAGGATTGATAACATTACAAAAACTTCCTTTTTCTATAGAAAATTATTTTATCCCATGAGCAGTAGACCGAGCTTAAGTATCAGAATTTCTTTTCTTTTCTTCACTTTGGATACCAAAATTCTAAGCATAAAACTGTCTAGTATTATATCTTTAGAAAAATAATTTAAATCTTTTACTTCTTTACCTTTGGCAGTTAAAGTAAGCACTTTCTCTGGTTTATTTCTTTCCATAGCAGTTTGCAAGAACACTCAAAAGATTGTGATGCCTTCTAGAGGCATCCATTTGACCTGCCAGTTCACTGGTCTCTGAGGCTGTTTCCTTATCTGCATGAGAAGGTTTACTCTTGATTTCTCAAAGTTACCATCTACTGATCTGGACTCTACCATTCTGAAGAAAAATGTCCTAATAAATGA